>NW_006408529.1:23557059-23562721 GCF_000296735.1 Chrysochloris asiatica | reverse complement strand
TTTGTTGTGCTTGAATAAATCATTTTATGTGTTTTCAATGAGCTGGAAACTATTCTTTTTTTTTTTTTCTGTTGAATTGTACCATTGACTTATTTTGTACAATCATGCGTGTCCTGTATAGCAGTTGTCAAGAATATTACTTTTACACTTCACCGTGACTTCTCAATGATGAACTAAGGAAAAAAAAATTAGACTTAGTATCTGAAAAGCTTGTGCTTTATTGAGGCAATTGTTCACTTACACTATGAATTTTGTTTCCTTCTTTGGATTGCCTACAAAGCATAAAGCCAAATTTGCTACTCATTTCTGGCAAATAAAGAGAATTGCTTGACATGTATTTTATGATGAGTCTCACCTGGCTCTGTCTTTTCTTCCCTTACTCTACTTGTCACTTCATTTTTCCTTTGCTTCTTCAAAATATATTTTATATGATGGTGATTGGTGGTGTGCCGTGGAGTTGGTTCCAATTCATAGTGACTCTGCATAGGGTTTCTGAGGCTATAAATCTTTACAGGAGCAGAAAGCCTAATCTTTCTTCCATGTAACAGCTGTTAGTTTCTAACTGCTGACTTTGAGGACAGCAGCCCGATTTGTAACCAGTATGCTATCAGAGCTCCTTAGAGTTTATATAGTTATTTTAATTGTTTTATAAAACAGCAATGCATAAATACAATAAGGTAGACATTTCTTACAAGGTGATGCTAAATTCAAATACTAGCAAATTTTTCTATAAAATTTATCTCAAAGCAGTAAGTAACAAATCTCTAGACACAGTTAAAGTAGATGTCTCAGAGTACTTGTATTAAAATCTTGTGTATGTGATTTGAAAGTGAGTTCCTAAGACAATCTTTAAACCTTAAACCAAATTATCTCCTGACATCTTCTTTAAACCAAACAACAGCTTAGCTTAATTAGTAAAGAATGTCTGCCTTGATCATTGCTTTCTTTAAAGAACTGTCTATGTGGGATCAAACTGACAATAGCAACTAGAAAGATTGGATAGGAAACTTAGGTTGTAATGAGTTCATGTTAATGGGAATAGAACATTTCAAAAAGGAGGGTAGGAATGGTTGAATAATTGAAGAATGTAGCCAATGTCTCTGAATTATACATGCAGAAATGATTGAATCATTGTGTGTTTGTGTATATTTTCAACAATTTAAAAAGTAAAAATTATACTAAAATTAAAAACAATCAATATGTTGACTACAAAAGGAAAATAAGTGATTCCCTAGACTTTATTTCAAAGCCTACTCATGTTATTATTAATTATGTGAGGGGCAATGATAATAAAGTAGCAGAATTGCAGCCTTCTAGGCAGAGACCCCTGGTAGTATAGCGGGTTTCGTATTAGGCTGTTAACCACAAGGTCAGCAATCAGAAATCACCAGTTGATCTGCAGGAGAAAGATTAGACTTTCTGCTTCTTTGAAGATTTTCAGCCTCAGAAACTTCATTCAGGAGCACTATGAGTTGGAACTGACTTAATGGTATGCTGCAGCAGCAGGTTGGAGACCCAGGTTTGAGTCTTGGCCAATGTATCCCATGTACAGCTACCACCTGTTTGTCACTTGCTGTGATACTGAAAGGTTTCAGCAGAACTTCCAGACTTAGACAAGCTAGGTAGAAAGACATGACTATCTATCTTTTTAAATCTGTCAATGAAAATCCTATGGACCACAATGGTCTCATCCATCGTTAATCATGGGATCATGCGAGACTGAGCTGTATTTTGTTCCTTAAATTGGGTTAGCTAGATGACACCTAATAACTACAAGAAATCATAGTTATAAACTATTTAAAGAAGCTTTAATATATTATTTCCAAGCTCATAGTGTATATAAAATAAAGGAATTTAAAGTAGAGAGAAAAACTGGTACATTGGGGCATTAGCAGAATGGAGAAGAAAGAAAAACATGCAAATTAGGTAAGGAAGTTAACCAATGCAAAATTTCCAAATACATTAATGGTGGTGGTGATGGTGGTGGTGATTGCTGTGGAGTCCGTTCCTACTCTTAGAGACCCTGTATAGTCTTTACGAGAGCAGAAAGCCTCATTTTTCTCCAGTGGAGCAACTGGTAAATTCTAACTGCTGACTTTTAGGTTGTTGTTGTTAAGTGCCAACGAGTCGGTTCCGACCCATAGCGACCCTGAACAGGGTTTCCGAGGCTGTAAATCTTTACAGGAGCAGAAAGCCTCATCTTTCTCCCGTGGAGCAGCTGGTAGTTTCAAACTGCTGACCTTGCGGTTCGCAGCCCAATTCGTAACCACTATGCTACCAGTAGGTTAGCCGCAAAGTTCTTAATCTACTTCATTACCAGGGCTGCTTAGATATTTTAATGTCCCCAAACCGAACTCATTGCCATTGAGTTGAGTCTGACTCATAGTGAACCTACATAGGGTTTCTGAGACCACAAATCTTAATGGGATCAGAAGGTCTCATTTTTGTCCCTCAGAGCAGTTGGTGGGTTTGCATTGCTGACTTGTGGTTGGCAGCACACTTTCTAGCTCAAATTTTTCAAAAGTAATTTTCATCTAAAAATTTAAATTATTAAAGTAATCCTTTTCTGATGAAAAGTGTAAATGCTCAGTTATTTAGAATTTTTGGCTGTCCAGAATTTTCATATAGTAATGAGAATGAACTCCTGATGTAGTATTGTATGATCAACACTGGACTGCAAACCATAGGGTCAGCAGTTCAAACCCACCATCTGCTCCTCGATAACATTATACAGGGTCAGTATGAGTTGGAAACGACTTGATGACACTTAACAATAACAACAGGAGAATAAATAATTTATCTATAAATTATTGCCCTACATTTAAACTTACAACTCATGTGAATTGTGAGCAAAATTGAAGAGCTTTACATAGAAATATTCAGTCTCTAGACCTCTTACAGCAACATTAATCAAATATATTAGAAAATACATACATATAGGTTCAATATCTCCCAGTTTTACTAGTGCCATTTAATAGTATGCAAATGATTTAATAGACCTGTCTCCAGGGCCTCATAGCAAACAGCTTCCTAGCATGCAAAAATGTTCAATTTAAAATTTAAGCTATAACTGTGCATGTATTGTATTATCCATAATTACATTTCTACTTCATTTAATATTAGATTTTTGAAGTCACAAGAAATATATGCACATTTTAGATTCAATTGAAGTAGGTTAGGTATGTGTAAATATTTATTGATAGGAAACATTACATGACTGATAAACTCCTGAAATAATTGTTGAGAAATATCCAGTAAACCTCTCCATGGAGCACAAGGCTCGTCCTCTAATCCTCTGGTCTCTCTCTTGCTTTTTCTTCTCTGCAAGAACCTAATATATTTTAAAAAAATGTTTTATTGTGAATTCTGTGATAGTTTACATGGGAAAACATTAGCATTACATTAATCCTATTATATATCATTTCGTTGCCATGGTTACAATCCCCTCCATGCATCATCAGCCAACCAAAAGGTATACCCTGCAACCTCCCCCCCCCTGCCCCTCCCCCGGTCATCAGCACACAGCCCCTCTCCCTCTCTGGGTTCAGAGTTCCCAGCCACTCCATCTCTACATGTCATCATCTCTACCTCCATTTCTGGTGTCACTGTTTCTCTGGGTAGGGTCCTGCATTCAGCTCTTCTCCCTTGATGGTCCCAGCGGCCTCTGCTCCTGGACTGCAAAGTCAATCACTCCCCTCCTTTTGCTATAAAACATCCACCTTTACATTTCCAACCCTAGCAGTCAGTCCTGATAACAATTATTCACCATCGTACCTCTAGGGACCTATCCCCATCTCCTTTCATTAGCCCCGCCCAGTCAGATTGGATACTACTCAGTGGAGATTCTACCTTCCTCCTCTGGATCTAGGCTCCCTCTTGAAAACTTGTAAACCAGTACTTCTTGCCTTTGTAGAACCTGAATTTTCTGTAGCCAATGTCCAAGTTGCCCATCCCTGTCTACTCTGTATGGAGGGGGTGGGAATGAGCCTTGCTGTAAAGATTTGTTCCCTCTTTTGAGCTACTGTATCCATAAGTATAGATTAAGTTCATCAAATTGTATTAGATTACTCTTTTTACCTCTTCTTTCTTCTAGTTAAGCTCTAGTCATCCAGGCATTGATGCCTGGTAAAGTGGGCATTCTCTGCAAGTATGGGTGTTCTTATGCATATGCCCTCTTTTCTTTTCAGCTGGACGCTTCACTCTCCACTCTGGCCCTCTGTGGCTACGTCACTAAATCTGGGCCCAAGAGTCCCCAGGTCTTACAACACTGTTGGCCAACCAGGCCAACCAGGTCTCCACCCGGGTTCACAGGAGTCTATTGAATGGTATAGGGCTTAGCTCGCAGCTTCATTGCTGCTTTTCCCTCACTGTCCCTTATTGGTGATGAAGGGGATCACCAATCACAGCGCATGTCTGCTCATGTATTCCTATTAAGTCTGTCTTGGAAGGGGGTTTACCCTGAGGGGACCTGGCCACTTGCCTTGATGTCTCCTGGACAAGCAACTTGCTTGTTCTTTTAGTAATCAGTCTAACTGCTATTATTGTTTTGTATTTTGCCTGTTGGTCTTCCTTTCAAGAAGTATCTTCTGTTCTTCTAGCCACTTCAGGCTGGTCTGCTTGTCCTTTCAAGTGGAAATTTCCTACCTAGGAAGATTCTGGATTGAGTTCAGGACTCCACCTATGGTCTTATGTAATGCAAAGGCTCCACAGGAAGCATCCTTCACTGGGCACGTTGTAGCACCATTTTAGGTATTCCAATCAGTACTATGCAGAAGACGGACTTACAAACTTTCTATGGTGATATTTCTGGCTATTCCTTTCTCTCCCCCTCAAGTGTCTATTTTAAAATGGTATGTCAGGGAAACTAAGATTCAGTAGACAGCCAAGCATCTTAACATTATTTTCCCCCTTTTGCCCATTCCAACCATGTATCAGTTCTTGTATCCCAGAGCCCTGTTGTTCCTAGATTGTGCATACATCATTATTTACCTCTGTCCCACTTAGCCCATTCAAACCTGCCTAATTGCTTTCCCATCTGCCTTGTTCTTCTATTTCCTCCCCTTTCTTGTGTATTGGCCCCCTCCTAGCACCCAAACTATCCTGTGTCTATTCCCTACCCTGTGCTCCATCTTCCCATCCCTCCCCTAATCCCATGACTCACATCCCGATAACTAGCAAAGAACCGCGCGCCCCCGCCACACACACACCTTTAGTATGGGTTCTTTTTCTTAGTCTTTTCCAGTAGTGGTCCTATGCAGTATTTCTCCTTTTGTGACTGACTAATTTCACTCAACATAATGTCCTCAAGGTTCATCCCTGTTATGCACTTGTTTGCAGCTTCCTTGTTATTCTTCAAGGTAGCATAGTATTCCATTGTGTGTATGTACCACAGTTTGTTTATCCATTCTTCAGTTGATGGCCACTAAAGCTATCTCCATCTTTTTGCTATTGTAAATAGTGCAGCTATGAACATTAGTGTGTATATATCTACTCGTGTTATGGCTCATATTTCTTGTGGGTAAATATCCAGTAGAGGAATTGCTGGATCATAAGGTATTTCTATTTCCAACCTTCTGAGGAAGCACCATATTGCTTTCCAGAGTGGTTGGACCATTTTGCAGTTCCACAAGCAATGCAGGAGCGTCACAGTCTCTCCACATCC
>NW_006408529.1:23527669-23531677 GCF_000296735.1 Chrysochloris asiatica | reverse complement strand
TCTCTGTCAATATATTATTGCAGCCATTTTTAAATTACCTTTAAGAAATTTTTACTACCATGTAATATTATTAATGATACTGTTTGATGATTTCCTCATTCCATTGGATCACCTATCTTTGGAATGGGCACAATCATGGATCATTTCCAGTCAGTTGGCCAGGTAGTTGTCTTCCAAATTTCTTGGCATAGATGAGTGAGTGCCTCCAGTGATGCATCATTTTGTTGAATAATTTCAATTTGTAATCCATCAATTCCCGGTGCCTTGTTCTTTGCCAATGCCTTCAATTTACCTTGGAGTTCTTTCTTCAGGATCATTAGTTCTTGATCATATGCTACCTCTTGAAATAGTTGAACATTAACCATTTCTTTTTGATTCAATGGTTTTATGCATTCCTTTCATCTTACTTTGATGCTTTCTGCATCATTCAATATTTTGCTCATAGAATCCTTCAATATTGCAACCCAAGGCTTGAATTTTTTTTCTTCTCATTCTTTTAGTTTGAGAAATGTTGTGGTGTCTTCTCTTTTGGTTTTCTAACTCCAGCAATTTGCACATTTCATTGTAATACTTGACTTTGTGTTTATAGAGCTACCCTTTGGAATTTTCTGTTCAGTTATTTTACATCCTCATTTACTCAGTTTGCTTTAGCTTCTCTACTCTGAAGATCAAGGTTCCTTGTCATTATGGTCTTTTCTTTCTTGTTTTCTTAATGACTTTTCACTTTCTTCCTGTATAATGTTCTTGATGCTATCCTACAACTCTTCTGCCTTTGTTCATTATTATCTAATGCATCATACCTTTTCTTGAGATGGTCTCTAAATTCAGATTGGGTATGTTCAATGTCATATTTTGAGTCTTGTGGACTTGTTTTAATTTTTTTCAGCTTTACCCTGAATTTGCATAGGAGCAATTGAGGGTCTGTTCCTCAGAGTGCCCCTGACCTAGTTTATGGCAGATGATATTTAGCTTTACCACCATCTCTTCACACAGATGTGGTCAATTTGATTTATTTGTATTCTATTTAGTGAGGTCCATATGTATAGCCTTGAAGTACAACACTGTCTGTGAATGGATAATATCCATATGTCTATAAAAGAAGACCAGCTAATACACCTATTATTTAAATTTATGTACCAATCAGTAAATCCAGTGAAGATGAAATGGAAGAATTCTACCAACTTTTTCAGTTTCAGATTGATCAAGCATGCAATCAAGATCTGTTGATAATTATTGTGACTGGAATACACACATTGGAAATAAAGAGGAAGGATCAGTAATTGGAAAATATGTCCTTGGTGATAGAAATGATGCTGGAGATTGCATAATAGAATTTTTCAAGACCAGTTACTTCTTCATTGCAAATACCTTTTAAAACAACATAAAAGATGACTGTAGACATGGACTTCACCAGATAGAAAACACAGAAATCAAATTCATTATGACTGTGGAAACAGATGGAGGAAAAGCTGCATATCATCAGCCAAAACAAGGCCAGGGGCAGAATGTGGAACAGATCCTCAATTGTTTATATGCAAGTTCCAGCTGAAACTGAAGAAAATGAAAACAAGTCCATGAGAGTCAAAATATGACCTTGGATATATCACACCTGAGTTTAGAAGTCATCTTAAGAAGAGATTGGGTACATTAGACACTAAAGACTGAAGACCAGAAGAGTTGTGGGATGGCATAAAGAAAATCATACAGGAAAAAAGGAAAAGATCATTAAGAAGACAAGAAAGAAGAAAAAGATCAAAATGGATGTTAGAAGAGACTATGAAACTTGCTCTCCAGCATAGAGATGCTAAAGCAAATGGAAGAAGTGAAGAGGTACAAGACTGAACAGAAAATTTGAAAAGGTAGCTCGAGAAGATGAATGAAGTCAATATTATAACAAAATGTACAAAGACCTGGGTATTGAAACCAAAAGGGAAGAACATACTCAGCATTTCTCAAACTGAAGAAAAAATTCAAATCTTGACTTGTGGCATTGAAGGATTCTATAGGCAAGATAATGAATGATACAGAAAGTATCAAAAGAAGATGGAAGAAATACAGAGTCACTGTCCCAAAAAGAAATAGTCATTGTTCAACCATTTCAAGAGGTAGCATATGATCTACTCATGAGCCAATGATCCGAAGGAAGAAGTCCAAGGTGCATTGAAGGCATTGGCAAAAAACAAATCACCGGCAATAGATGGAATGCAAACTGAAATCTTTCAACAAAATGATGCAGCACTGGAGGCACTCATTCATCTATGCCAAGAAATTTGGAAGACAACTACCTTCCTAACTGACTGGAAGAAATCCATGTTTGTGCCCATTCTAAAGAGAGGTGACTCAACAGAATCCGGAAGTCATTGGACAATATCATTGATACCCCTGTAAGATAAGTTTTACTAAAGGTAATTCAGAAACAGCTGCAACCATACACTGACAAAGAATTTCAGAGATTCAAGCAGGATTTAGAAGAGAATGTGGAATGAGGGATATCTTTGCTGACATAACATGGATCTTGGCTGAAGGAGACAATACCAGAAAGATGTTTATCTGTGCTTTATTGACTATGCAAAGGCTTTTGATTGTGAGGATCATGACAAGCTCTGGACAACAATGTGAAAAATGAGTACTCTGAAACACTTAATTGTGTTCATGAGGAACCTGTGCATAGACCAAGAGGCAGTTCTAACAGAATTAGGGAACACCGAATGGTGTAAAATCAGGAAAGGTGTATGCCAGGGTTGTATTCTTTCATCTATATTTATTCAGTGTGTATGCTGAACACATAATCTGAGAAACTGGGTTACATGGAGAAAAACATGGCATCAGGTTTGGAGGAAGACTCATCGACAATCTGCAATATGCAGATGATACAACCTTGCTGGCTGACGTGAAGAGGGTTCAAAATACTTACTAATGAAAATCAAAGACTACAGCCTTTGGTATGGGTTGTATCTCAATGTAAAGAGAACAAAAATCCTCACCACTTGATCAGTTTACAACATCCATATAAATGGAGAAAAGATTGAAATTGTCAAATACTTTATTTTGCTTGATTCAGCCATCATCACCAATAGAAGTAGCAGTTAAGAAATCATGGTATTTTCAGTAACCTCATATGCATGCAAAAGTTGGGCAGGGAACACAGATGACTGTAGAAGAATTGATGCATTTGAGTTATGGTGCTGGAGGAGAATATTGAATGTACCATGGAATGTCAAAGAAAAAACAGATCTGTGTTGGACGAAGTATAGCAAGAGTGCTCCTTGGAAGCCAGGATGGCCAGACTTCGTCTGTCATCCTTCAGACATATTATCAGGAAGGACCAGTCCCTTGAGAAGGATATCTTGTTTGATACAGTAGAAGATAGGCAAGAAAGAGGAAGACCCCCAACAAGATGGATTGGGACATTGGCAGCAGCAATAAGCTATTGTGAGGTTGGCCCAGGACTGGGCAATGTTTGGTTCTGTCATTCATAGGTTCACTATGAGTCGGTTTTGACTCGATGGCACCTAATAATAACAACAACAACAGGTAAAATGCAGTAGATTACAGTATGAAAAAAAAAAAACACCTTCACATGCCATAAAAATCAACTTCCTCTTACTTGAGCTCAAATGTGCAGTAATAAAGGAGAACTACCAGCCATCCTTTATTTAATTGGTACCACCTTAGCTTTTAGTAGTTTTTAAGAGTTTGGTATTACCACCTGTAATAATTCAAGAGTACTTAACTCATTAATTAATCTCTTTAAAATTTTAAATGATCCTTCAAAAGCGAATATAATAGAATCTGGCTATATATGTGCATACATATATACATCCATGTGAATATAATATTGGTAAAACAGTTGATCAAAGAATTCTGGAGTTATGAAGGGCTTTAGTGGTCATTTTGTACAATCTCTGTACATGAAACAATTTCTCAAAATGTTCTCTTGTGCACTGATTTACTAAAATTTTAGTACCTGGAGATTATTTCACTGTGTTTGTTACTCCAAGTTTAGTA
>NW_006408529.1:23467970-23527339 GCF_000296735.1 Chrysochloris asiatica | reverse complement strand
GCCTGGTGGGTTTTGAACAGCCAGCCTTGTAATTCAAACCAACCTTATAGTCTAGTGCTTTATGCTCTAGTGCCACACCAGGACTCCAGACATCACATTGTTTTTGTTAAGTGCTGTAGAGTCAGTTTTGACTTATAGCAACCTTATATAGGGTTTCAAAGGAGCAGCTGGTGGGATTGTACTGTCAACCTTGTGACTCATAGTCCAGTGCTGATTCTACAGTACCACACCAGGAGTCCAGCCATCATATTGTTGTTGTTGTGAAGTGCCGTCGAGTCGATTCCAACCCATAGCGACCCTGTATAGGGTTTCTGAGGAGCATCTGGTGAGCTTGAACTGCCAACTTTGCAGTTCAAACGGCTTTGCAGTCTGGTACATTAACCCACAGTGCCACACCAGGAGTCCAGCCATCACATTGGGAGTGGGTTAATTAAATGTTTAACCAAAGATAGCAGGCTAATTTTTAAGCTGATAATTTTGTATGGCTTGTGAATGATGTTATAAATTTTGGCAGAAATAAGGTTCCCCACCTCTGATTTAGAGTCACTGAAATCAGTCTGGATTAATGCTTTGCACGGTGATCACTCTACTTGTTTTGGAAGCCAATTAAGAGGATTCTATTGACATTTTCTGTGTACCAACCCACCTTGCACAATCCGGGAGCCACAAGGACTGAAAAGGTCACATCTTTATGTTCTGAAAGCTTGAGTGGTTACAATGTACAGAAGTCCCATGCAGAAAGATCATTAGCTGCTCTGCCTCTTGTTTTCAAAATTCTTAATCAGGTCACTGGAAAAGAGTACTGTTCCTTTTGGTTACCAAACAATAAGGCATTTATAACAGCAGGTCACCAGAGAGCAGCACCAGTCAACAACAATAAGTTAAAAGTACCATTGGGACAAGGGAAGAATTGGCAGAACTGTTGGCTGCTGCTCTTGTTTATCCTGTTTCCGTTATTTATTTATTTTGTGTTCTCATCTAGGCAGTCTCTTTTTATTGTTTGTTGTGTGGTCATCTGTACAGAAATAAAATGCCTTTGTGGTGGCAAGGAGTAATTAGCATACAGAACCTGGAAACTCAACTTTTTAATTTTATTAATAAGCTGAGTTTAGTTCCTTTATCTTTTAACTGACCCCAAGAGCATTAATGGAAAGTATCTAAATATCAATATAGGTGTAGTAATAAAGGAGAATTATCAGTCACCCTTTATTTAATTGGTGTCACCTTAGCTTTTAGTAGGTTTTAAGAGGTTGGGATTCCTACCTTTAATCATTCAAGAATACGTAGCTCACTAATTAACCCACTTAAAAAGATTTAAATGATCTTTCAAAAGTGAATACAATAGAATCTGGCTATATATGTGCATATATATATACATCTATGTGAATATAGTATTGGTAGAACAGTTAATCGAAGAATTCCAGAGTTGTGAAAGGCCTTAGTGGTCATTTGGCACAATCTCTGTATGTGAAACAATTTCTCAAAATGTTTTCTTACGCATTGACTTACTAAAATTTTAGTACCTGGAGATTATTTCACTGTGTTTGTTACTCCAAGTTCTTGTTTTCTGTTAATGTTGTCAATCTTGAAATTATCAATATGAAAACTATTCCACAAGGAAAGTATTATGATTAGGAAGACCGGTTTGGAGATTAAACCCAAACAAGTTTTCATCAGGTTGGTTCTGACTCCATTGTGGGTGGCAGAGTAGAAATATTTACCATTTTTATTATTTTTTAAACATAGTAGTAAATATATATGTAATGAATCATTTGCCATGTTATTACTCTTCACATACACAATTCTGAGACATTAGCTATGTGTATCATGTTCAATCGTTTCTATTTCCAAATTTTCCCATTACCGTTAATAGAAGCTAAGAGTTGCCTGGCTCCACAGGGTTTTCAATGATAGATATTTTGGGAAGTAAATCACCACGTCTGTCTTCTGAGATGTTTCTGTGTGGATTTGAACTGCTGATTTTTGCTTAGCAGCTGAGAGTACTGATCATTTATACCATGCAGTTATGCCTTTGGATAATTGTTGTTGTTATTGTTATGTGCCAAGAAGGAGGAGTTTGTTCCCACTCATAGTGACCCTACAGAGCGTTTCTGAGGAGTAGCTGGTAAGCATGAACTACTGACCCTGCAGTTCAAAGTGACTTTGTAGTCCAGTGCATTAACCCACACCTGGACTCCTTATAGATGCCATCAGTTCAACAGACATTTGTTATATGTGCCTTGAAAGCTATTATGCCTACTTTTGGCATATTGTCATTGGCGCATAATGTCGAATTGGTTCTGACTCAGAGCCACCCTGCATAGTGTTTCCCAGGAGTGACTGGTGAGCTTGAACCACCAACATGTGATTAGCAGTCCAGTGCTTATCTTTGAGTGCCACACCAGGACTCCTTTGGCATGTGGATAAATAATTAAAAAGCAAACCAACAAGGTTGTCTTGCCTATGAAGAGCTTGTATTCTGGGGTCTAGGATGAGACAAAGAACGACTTCATAAAAATATTAAGTATTACCTCGTGCTAATTAAACATATTTGTTGAGAATCATCAGTAATCATGTACAACCATAAAGTAAATATAACTGCACATTGAGTTAGTGGGCTTCCCTTGTTCCTCTAGAAACACTTTTCATATTAAAGAAACCCCCAAACGACATTTTTTAAAGGAGATATACAGGCCATTATTATTTAGGAGATATTCAAAGCAGTTTATTGCCTCCATTGCATATGTTCATTGAAACATTTTAACAATGCGTGTGCTTTTGGTAGTTATCTGCCAACTCAGAAACAGATCAAAGCTAGCATTGTTAGGTTTTTACTTTAATGAGCGGGAAGCAAAATTCATTAGTATTCAGTGTCTTCTTCCCAAACTCTAATCCAAAGCATGCTTTCCTTTTTTGAAGGTGACTCCTTTTCTTCCCACAGATAGTGTTTCCTCAAAAGAGAAGAGAGTTTGTTAAGGGTCCATGATGATGGGCTAATGATGAGTGCAATTGATTTTTCTTGAAACAGCTTGATCTTTTTCTTTCTTCCTTTTTTTTTTTTTAAAGTTTTTATTGTGAATTGAGTGATTCATTTACATGGGTGAACATCAGTTTTATACTCATCATTTCATTGCAATGATTACAATCTCCTCTGTGTATCAGCATTCAACAGTATTTGCTTCTATTCTCTCTGTTGTTGTTGTGTTTTTTTTTGGGGGGTAGGGATGTACACAAAAACACTCAGGAATATATAATCATTTAAACAACCAAAGGGCACATTCTGCAAGCCTGCCTGCTGGCCACCAGCACACAACCTTTTTCTTTCCATGAGTCTAGAGTCCTCAGCTGCTCTATCTCTCCATGTCTTTTATCTTTACCTCCATCTCCAGTGTTGCTACTTTTCTGGATGGGGCCCACATTCCACTCATGCTCTTTTCCTTTGATGGTCCTAGGGTCCTCTGTTCCTGGACTGTAAGATCAACTACTCCCCTCTTTTTGTTACAAAAGTCTACCTTTACAGTTGTGACATTCGCAGTTGAAACAGCTTGATATTTGAGCATTTTTGAACACAGACTTGAGATTTCAGTAGATTTAATACTATATGTACATTATAACTGATGGTTCCATGATTAGACCTAATCTGCTTTCTAGCCAAAAATCTATTTCTCTACATAACTCCTACTGTAGTCAATAATAATTATTACTGTAATTGTCAACATTTGTTATTTTACTGTTTGCCAGATACTGTGCTAAGAACTTGATACATATTTATTTATTATATCTCCTACTTTTCACGATCTTGTAAATTTTATCCTTATTACTATTTCACAAAACAGCAATTGAAAAATGAGAGGTAAACTCATGATATGAGGCAGAATGTTGATTCCCATCAGATCCTTTAGACTCTTGAACCCAAACTGCCAGTAGTTCCAGGAACATATCCAGGAACTTTCCATTTTTGTAATTTTGCTTGTGTTGGTTCTTCTCTCCTGAATGCTCTTCATTTCCATCTAGCTGGCTATCTTTAAATGCTTATATGGTCGTTAGAAGCTATTGAGGATCACAAAAATGTGAACACAAAAACTGCTGTGAAATGTTAACACATGTCAGAGTCTAGGCCTCTCTTTTTATGTTTAACAAAGTCATATAAATTTTACACTGAAAGACTAAAGAATTATGCCTTAAAATAGTTCTACTCTGCCCTAAAGTGTCACTATCAGTTGGAATGGACGGAAAAATAATGGGCTTGATTTATTTTTGTTTCCACATATTGTAATGCATCTCAGGTTAGTTACATCACAGTTCCTGAAACAGCAAACTCTATGAAAACTGGAATATGTGTAAAGTGGAAACCTGTTAAAGAAGGAAAACTCAAATATTTTTCACTAATAGAGAGAAATAGAAACAGGTAAGGCTGTCCCTTGTCAAAGGTGGAAAATGTGTGAGACCAGCAAAACATGGAAGTCTTTTAGAGTTCCAGCTCTCATCATATATACGCATATTTAACAAACCTGTGAACGTGGCCACAGTGTTTGAGGCCAGCTGTAACTCTTTAGTTCACAATTGTTCTTTCTTTTCTACTTTGTGAGTTTTGTGCTATCTGGATAGTACTTTGATAGTCCTCAATGAAAAGAACAACCGTATGAAAAGATATTGGTATTTTGAGTTGCTATTGAAAATAATCTGTGGACATTGGTCAGAGAATGGGAATTTTTCTTCTCCCTACTTTGACACTGTAAGGAGCTCTGGTAGCGTAGTGGTTATGAGTCGGGCTGCGAACCGCAAGGTCAGCAGTTCGAAACTACCAGCTGTTCCGTGGGAGAAAGATGAGGCTTTCTGCTCCCGTAAAGATTTACAGCCTCGGAAACCCTGTACAGGGTCGCTATGGGTTGGAACCGACTCCACAGCACATAACAACAACAACAACTTTGACACTGTAGGATAAGCACTGGACTGCTAACCGAAAGATTGGTGGTTCAAGCCCACAAGGTAGTCCTTGGAAACCCTATACTTATAGGGTCACTAAGAGTCCAAGCCTAACTCATTGGCACTCAACAACCATCACGTTGGTCTGGACTCATAGCAACCCTGAATAGGGTTTCCTAAGAGCAGCTGGTGGGTTTGAACTACCAAGCTTGTGGTTTGCAGTCCAATGCTGATCCTACAGCACCATATCAGGAGTCTTAACAACAACATACTGAATAATTTTTCAGTTGTAACTTGCTTCTATAGGACTGAGAGAAAAGAAACAATGAGATCTGGGTGTGTGTGTGTGTTTTTTTTTTTTTTTTAATCTAGAACTTTTTAATCAGAATTTATGGACTATGTTTATTAGATTATACTTGCCGTGGTAACAATGATATGCCACTTAGCATCAGAGATGCATGTGCTTTTAAGAAAGAAAATACTGCAACTATTCTGTTTGCAATGATGCAGACCGTCTTAAGAGAAGATACTGTGTTTTCTATGAGACATTGAGGTTACATTGTCCAGCAGATCTATGATTTGTCAATCATATTTATGTAAGTATTACGTTGGATATGAATTAGGAGCCCTGGCTGAATTAAACTCTTCCTTTGTTATCCATTAGCTAAAGATGTTGAGAAGCCTTCATAGCTTCGGTTTCCTCACCTGTTTACAGCTACGAGTTGAAATGCATAATCCTAAAGCTCTCTGGTAGCTTAGTGGTTACGAATTGGGCTGTGAGCCCCAAGGTCAGTAGTTCAAAACTACCAGCTACTTTGCAGGAGAAAGATGAGGCTTTCTGCTCCTGTAAAGATTTACAGCCTCAGAAACCCTGTTCAGGGTTGCTATGGGTCGGAACCGACTTGATGGCACTTAACAACAAACAACAACAAAGCCCTCTTTCAGCGATTAAATTCTAGATTTTTATGAGATCTCTTTTTCATCTATCTGTCAGTTTTCTTCTTTGTGGAAATAAAAACAAGGTATTTCCCATTTGTTATTGCCTGCTGGGCATGAAAAGATTTCTTTTTGGTTTATAATAATAATGGGTCTGGTTCTTTTCCTTTCTCTCTCCCCCATTTCTGTCATCTGAGGGCTCAGTGGTTTAAAGAGCTAGTGAGCTTGTAAGCACCTTGAGACAGCTAGCCCTGGAACACAGCCAGCACTTGAGAATTAAAAAAACTTACAGGCTACTCACACTGTCATAAAGTAGATAATGTGGAAATGATATTATCTCCTAGAGCGGGTATATATGAGCATGACATGGCTTGTTGCCAGTATCACATCACACCTGTCTTCTGGTTTAATACTTTATACACCAGGCCACACAGTCAATTGCAGACACATTAAAAATCAGCTTATTTCTGTATTACTAAATGACTCTTAAGGAACCAGATTCCTAAGGTATTCACTGGAGGACATGGAGTTTTCTCTCTTAGAGTGTAAAAGCATTTGGCTAGGAATCAGAAGACCTACATTTTTACTAAGCTCTTAAACTAATTTGTGGTGTGACCTTAGGTAGATTACTTAATATTTCGGAGCCACAATGTCCAAAGCTCTAAAGCTACAGCATTGAACTAGATGGCTTTTCAGGCCTTTCCTGAATATCAAGTTTGCTGTATGTTGTAAGGTCATGATTTCCTTTGTTACTTTGATAACATACTTTCAGGCAGTAACTAGAAATAAAATTCAGTTTTTATAAAATCCTCAAATGAATGGAGAAGGAGAACACTTTTATTTTTAGTATAATTGTCCCACAGTTTGGGAACCATGCTTGAGTAATGGTTAAAGAGCTTGGCTGCTAACCGGAAGGTCAACAGTTCAAAACCACAGTGACTCCATAGGCGATAGATGTGGCAGTTTGCCTCTGTAAAGATTTATAGCCCTGGAAACCCTATGGAGCAGTTCTACATAGCCCTATGGGGTCACTGTCAGTAGGAATTGACTAAAAGGCAGTGGGATTCATTTATTTTGGGTTCTACAGATTGGAATTCATCTCAGGTCACAGCACAGTTCTTGAAATATTATAAAATATAATCAAAGCCTAAAGTAAGTAAAATGATTAGCCAATAGCAAAGACAGTGGCCAGAGTTCTGTTTCTAGAACCAGGTAAGGAATTGCCAGCATCTCTGCATATGGTCCAAGATACCGCTGAAGGTAGAAATACAGTTCATGTAAAGATTCTACATTTGCATCTGCCTACACCGCAGAAGCATCTGAATGCTCAATTTTATTCCATTTTTCAGTATGTAAAGTGTTTGGGGGGCTGACTGTTTCCTCTCTTGATTTGGAAAGAAGAGAATCCTATTTTTACTCAAACTGAAGGAGCCTCAGGGAAGTCACATTGCATCTATCAAATGCCTGAGAACTTTGTAATGCAAATCATAGCTGCTCCTTTCTTCTTACCAACAACTTAATTTGGTACAGGATTGATTGACTAGAATGTTTGCTAATCAGTTTGAAACAAGACTAGGCTGGGGGCCAAGGGAAGTTTGCCAGAACCTTCCTTCAGAGACAAGGTCGACAGCTGGTCTCATTTCGAAAATGCTTTTGCCCATTATCTTATCATTTGATCCATTTTATATGATCCACGTTTCAAATTGCAATTGTTGTTTGAGGGCACTCCAGAGAAAAGAAAAGAAGAAATACTACACACAACTTAGAGATACTGATTTTATAATACTTTAGGTTATTTTGATATAAATATAACTCCTACTTCTTATTCCTTAACCACTACTAGGTTATGAATCACTGCTATGCTCTAGTCGTTAGATATTGTTAATGTGACAACATTTGCTGGGGAAGTAGTGAAAACAATTTTGATTTGACCATCAGAACGTGTTAATTCCTTGTCTATTAAAAATGCTAACTTTTTTTGTGTCATTTCATTAAAATTTCAAAATAAAACTGGGTAATTTTGCCCAAATCCTAACTTGTCCAGTAAGTTGTTATGAGTCCTTGAGTTGGCTGAATCACAGGATACATTCAGAGACTGAAAATTCACATCTTGTAAGGAATAGGAAGGTAACATAAAAATGTGAATCTGCAAGATGAAGGTCAATAGGGAATAATGGGGTTTATGGAAAAATACAGCGTGTGTGCTTCTCCTAAAAATTATCAAATTAATATTTAAAGCTAAAGTCATGCTTACTTTTGGAACTATAATAAGGGCCCTGGTGTTACTTATCAGCTTTGTATACCCTAGTGTTTGAAGAACTATATTCATACTTTGAACATAGCCATGCAATTCACAGTCTTTCACAGGATAAGCAATAAGAGCTTGGGGAAGTAGGATGAAAAGAAAACTAAATTTCTTTGAGTGTTATTAAACATCAGGTATTGTGTTGTGGTTATGAGTCAGGATGCTAATCTCAAGGTCAGCAGTTCGAAACTACTAGCCATTTTGAGGGAGAATGATGAGGCTTTCAGCTCCTGTAAAGATTTATAGCCTCGGAAACCCACTCAGGATTGCTATGAGTTGAAACCATTTCTAAAGCACACCACCACCACCATTGTATTGGGCATTTGAATATACGTGATTATATAAATTCTCACAATGACCACCGAATGTAGGCACTATTATCCCTATCTCATAGATATGGAATTAAATCTCAGAGAGTTTAAGGTACTTTCTGAGTGATGAGTAGAAAAGCAAAGATCTAATTACAAAATCCATGGTCTATCATTTATACTAGTTGTATGAATTTGATCAAGTTATTTAATTTTCCTTCCTTCATGTTTAAAATGGGCATAATACTTACCAAGGTATATTTTAAAAGTTAAAAACTTTAATACATCTGAAAATGTTTCAGTCTTTAAAAAATATGCATACACATATATATTTGAATATGAAAATATGACAGTGAATGTACTCAGCAACAATCAGCAGAGCAGGTGTTTGAATTGTTTGTGCATATGGAAATCAGGCTGAGGCATCTAGATTCCTTTCCCTGGATCATACTGAGGTGTTTTTTTTTTTGTTTTTTTCTTTTTCTTTGTATAAAAATGCTTTTATTTCTAAAAAGTAATCTGAGTAAGGAGACAAAGGGTGTTCAAACTTCAGAGGAAGGGACAAGGACAGCAGCAGGCAAAGCCCAATTCCAGTCTAGCCTCAGGCCAGGTCAGTCCAGCCCAGCATGTTAGATGAAAGTGGCTAGGCCAAAGCTGGTTACTACTGGACCCAGAGGCCCTGGAGGCATGGTATCTACTAGGGAAGGTTTGGGACCTCTGGGGCAAGCCAGGCTCTGGGACTTGCTTACATATAGTTACATATGAATAACAAAATAAGTTGTTGTTGTTGTTAAGTGCCATCGAGTCGGGTCCGACCCATAGCGACCCTGTACAGGGTTTCCGAGGGTGTAAATCTTTACGGGAGTAGAAAGCCTCATCTTTCTCCCGCGGAGCGACTGGTAGTTTCTAACCGCTGACCTTAAGGTTTGCAGCCCAATTCGTAACAACAAAATAAGTATTAAATTGTAAAATAGTATTTTGGTGTTATAATAAATACTACAATAAGTAGTAATAACAGTACTTTATTAGTGTGATTTTGATTAAACTTTAGATTTTTTTGTCAAAATTTTCCAAAAATGCATTTATTAAATCATCAGAATTTATACTTTCAGCAACTTAACTTTCAGTTTATATAATTGAAAAAAATCAAGCATATATAAGATCACAAGTTTTTACTGATTTTAGTTTTGAGTAGTATCTTTCTGAAAATGCAGTTGTAACTGAAATGGTTACAAGTTTTAGTATTATAGGCTAGGAGTCCTGGTGCGGCATTGCGGGTTAATGCTCTGGACTGCAGGTCCATTTGAACTGCAAGATCTGCTGTCGACAACAACAATGACAAAATTGCCATAAATTTCTGATGCATGATTTTAGAATATAAATTTTAGTGCATCTAGAACGGATGATTCCCACAGAACAATTTTCCTAAAATTATTTAACTCCAGAAAATCATTTTTTGTGTGTTGTTGTTAGATGCATCATAGCGATCCTGTGCACAACAGCAGGAATCACTGTCTGCTCCTGAACCCTCCTCACAATTACATTTGAGCCCATTGTTGCTACCATTTTGTCAATCATCCTGTTGGGGATTTTCATCTCTTCACTGACCTTCAACTTTGACAGGCATGGTGTTCTTTTTTAAGGACTGGCTCCTTCTGATAACATGTCTAAAGCATATGAGACAAAGTTTCACCATCCTTGAGTATAAGGAACATTCTGACTGTACTTCTTCCAAGACATTTTTATTTGTTCTTTTAACAGTCTATGATAATTTCAGTACTCTTCATCAACACAGTAATTCAAATGCATCTTTTCTTCTATGATCTTCCTTGTTCATTGTTCATCTTCTGATTGCATAAGAGATTAACTGAAAATACCATGGATAGTGCCGGGTATGTCTTAGTCCTCAAAGTGACATCCACTTGTTCTGTTTGAGTAATTGCCTCTTGGTCTCCATACAGGTTCCTCATGAAGACAATTAAGTGCTCTGGAATTCTCATTCATCTTAGTTTCTGGCAGATAACTGTCAATGTACTGCTGCAACCAGTTTTGAGTGATCTTCAGCAAAATTATACTTGCATGTGATATTAATGATATTGTTTAATGATTTTGATAATTTTTGTGCAGGTCTTAATATTATTTAAATGTGAATGTATATCATTGTTGTTGTTGTTATTAAGTGCTGTGTAGTCAATTCTGACTCATAGAGACCCTGTATAGGATTTCTGAGGCTTTAAATCTTTGAGGGAGCAGAAACCCCCATTTTTCTTCTGTGGAGCAACTGGTGGGATTAAACTGTGGACCTTGTGTTGTGGTTCAAGGTCCAATGCTTATTGTATAGAGCCACCATGCCCTTAAATGTATATAATAGCATTTAAAATTTCTGTTACAGTTTCCTGTAACGTGTGGAGGTTGTTTAAGAAACTGAAAGTGGCTTTGTCATTTTTATATAATATATAATTTGTGTGTAATATATAATATTATATACACACCTGATTATACATTTTCTTACTGTATCTTAAAATGTATATTCTTTGTTAATAATAAAATATGAAAATGGTGCTTTTTTCTGTTGAGTACAATGATCTTTAATTTCTTTTCCTAAGCCTGTGGCTATTTGTTTTGGAAATGTGGCAGAAGTTTTTGAAACAGAAATGTAAACCTTTTAAATAAGTCTATATAACTCTCTGATATACTTTATTGTGATGTCATATGCATAATTTTGTAACAGGAATTACTGATACAGCTACTGCCTGGCATCCACAGCTTCCAATCCCAATACTCTGGCTTGAGAGTTAATACTTAATGAAACCACTACATGGTTAGGCTCTGGGGCTATAAAGCCAGAGGATTTCCACTACAGATTTGGAACTACCTCCATGCAAAACACTCCCCTCTCCTAGAGCTGCTGCTCCTTCTGCTGCTGCATCTACCATTGTCCCTGCCAATCTGGGCCCAAATTCTAGCCTGGCTGACATTCAGGGCTCTGTGCTTTCCAGGATTCCCTTGAAAAACTGGAAGCACTTGCTAGGCCAACTGCTATGTGATTGTGCTGCTTTCCCCTACTCGTGGCCTTGATCCTGCACATATATGCAGTTTGTTAACAACAACTGGTAGTGTAGTGGTTACGAGCTGTGTTGCTAACCTCAAGGTCAGTGGTTCAGAACTACCAGCCATTTCATGGGAAAAAGATGAGGCTTTCTGCTCCCGTAAAGATACACAGCCTCGGAAACCCTATGCAGGGTGCTATGAGTGGGCATTGACTCCATGCCACAACACCACAACCACAACAACAACTGGAGTCCTGGTGTGGTGCTGTAGGGTAAGTACTGGATCACAATGTTGGTTTGAAGTGCAAGATCAGTTGTTCTAACTTAACCAGCCCGTCCTTCACAGGATTGCTATGAGTCAGAACTGATTCCTCAGCATTTAATAACAACTGGACCACAGCCACTTGCACACACTGCATCTTTGTGGATCTCCTCTGCTCATGTACATGCTCCATTGTTCCATTAAGCTTCACTTATGAAATGTAAATTCAATGATAACATTATTAAGAATTTCAAGGTGGTCACAGAAAAGTGGGGACCATTTCAGCACTATGCCCTGTGTGAATGTACAGGTCACATGTTGATAAAACTGGCCCTATTACTCATCTTCATTTGCTTCCTCTAGTATTAACAGCCTAGCACTGTAGGATAAGCACTCAACTGTAAAGTCAGTTTGAATAGCAAGATTGGTGGTTCAAACACACCAGCTGCTCATCGAAAACCCTGTACAGGGTCGCTATGAGTCGGAATCAACTCAACAACATTTAACAATAAGTTTTCCTTAGCTGGTTTATGCTCATGGAATGTTACTTCATATTCTTCTCCTAATGTCTCCGATATTTGCTCTTCCATCCCAACTCTCAGCTAATGGCCTTGAGCCATATTTCACTAGAAACAAAAAACACCCATAAAACAAAATAAGTGTTAAGATGACAGTGTCTATCTGTATCTAAATCTAAATATTTTCCTTTCTTCCAATTACTATATGTGTTATATTTGTGCACTAAATCTGATTTCCAGAAATTTCCCCCTCTGCCACCTGAAAAAATCAAATTTTACCTTTCTACTGGAATATTCCCATAAGTGTAGTCAGTGACATTTCTCCTGTTTCAACATACCCTTTTTTTGATCTTGTATTTTTCTCCAAGGATTACCCCACTTCTTCCTTCAGAGCAAAATTCTTTGGAAGAGTTTTCATATTTAATGTCTATGATTCATACCTCACTTTTCCTCTTAGACCTACTTCAATCAGACTTTTGCCTCCACCACTTCACAGAAATTGGTATGTCAAGGATACAAACATTTTCCATATTGTGAAATCAAGTGATCAACCCTAAATCATCATCTTTCTTGACCACTATTAGATTTTGACATAAATGAGCATGTCCTTCCCCTTGCAACACTTTCTTCACTTGGTTTTGTGACATCCCACTTCCCATTCTCCTTTGTTGGTTTCTCCTCTTTGTTGAGACTTGTACACACCTAAAACACCACAGCACTCACTCTTGTAGCTTCTTTATCTGCATTTATTCTCTTAGTGGCCTTACACAATCTCCTAGCTTTATATAACATCGTTGCAGCCAGGTCTGACTTATGAACAACTCCTCCCTGCTCTTCGATGTTATACAAATTCCCCTTGACTTTGAAATGATTGAACCACTCCCTAATCACTACAAATTCTTCATCACATTCACCATCACTTACTGCACATGCAGCATTATAGCATTGAAATAATCAAAAAGGCTTCTATCCTTTTTTGTACTAAAAAACAAAACCAAACTTACTGTGTTTGTTTCTTGTTTCCGTTCCTACTTCTTTCTCCAACTTCTAGACTTTGTCCTTGAGTAAATGCTGTTCTTTGGATCTCAAATGGTTGATCATTCTATGGTGTGTATACCTCACTGGCAGTTGTTGTTGTTGTTGTTGTTAAGTGTTGTCAAGTTGATTCCGACCCATACTGGCCCTGCACAGGGTTTCCGAGGCTGTAAATCTTTACGGGAGCAGGAAGCCTCATCTGGTAGTTTCGAACTGCTGACTTTGAGGTTAGCAGCCTGATTCATAATCACTATGCTACCAGAGCTCCTGTACTGGCGGTGGTGTTACTTCTAAATTGAGCTGAAAATTGAGCCATGGGGGTGATGAGCTACAAGGAGATTTTACACAAGTATCAGTTCAACCTGAAATTGCAGTGACCTGAAGCTTTTGCAGTAATTAGTGTATTATGATATAACCCAATGGTGTGAAAGACCAAAGGAAGCTGTCATGATGATTCCAGTAATCACTGTCTACATTGGTTATGAATATGCGATCCAGCAGGCCCTAAAGCATAAGAATTGCACACTGGATATAAACAGAGCATTTTGGTGGGAAGCTGGACCAACTCTTTCATGTAGCTAGGTGCTATTTGTGGTAAAGAAATCACAAATATGCTACATGCAGTGCTCGAAAGAACAAGGATTTTAGGGCAGAACACTATTCCACTTCTTTTCAGCAGAGCATGAAATCACCTTATTACCTACCTTTTACCAGGTCTACTTACATAAAGGGACTTTTCTTATTAACAAGACATCATGCATCCTTGTTTCTCCAAGTGAAGTGATAGCCACACTGTCTCTTTTCCCCATTCCCTCTTACTTCTCTGGAGAGGCTTTTTTTTCTGTGTTGCGTTGTGTTCAGCATGAGTTGGCCACAATGGTCAGATTGCTAGTCTGAGTGACATTCTTTTTTAAATACTAAGACTTCCCTCTAAGCCTGTATCACAGAATCTTTATTCCCTGGAACATCCATGTCTAACTCTGATGGGCCCCCCAAAACTCATCGCTGACTCATATCAAGACTATGGGACAGAACAGAACTGCTGCATAGGGTTTCTAAGGATGCAGTCTTTGTGAAAACAGATGGCCACATCTTTCTCTCAAGGAGCAGATGGGGAGTTTGAACCACTGAATCTTCAGTTAACAGCTAAGTGCTTAACCAATGTGATACCAGGTTCCTTAGCCTGGATGGGAGGTAATGCAGATCTTGTTTCATGTACATAGCTCCCATTAGTCATATGTTCATTGTGGTGAACAATATTAGATATGACTTTCTGTATTTTTCTGGGATAACATCCATTTTACTTGATGTTTCAGTTTTCTGTCAGGTTGTGCTTTGCTGTTTGCTGTGCCACACCTACTCAGTGATTTTATGCTAACTTCCTGCCCTTGTGCTCAATAGGTGAAATCTTTCCCACACCTATTTTATTATCAGACAATTTGAATGTCCATTTAGTATGTGAGATGCAATTTTAAAAGTGAGATCTTTATTCAGTACTTCTACAAAGCTGCTCATGTAGACATTAATTACAATAAAGAATAACAGCCTATTAATAGAGTTGCCTTGACATAATAATCCTAAATCACTTAATGAATATTTTATAAAAACATTTAAAAATCTTGAAAATATTTTGGTAGTATAGAAAAGAGAATACCATCCCACAAAAGACAGTGTCGAACAATTCAGATGTTTGGGTCAAAATCCATATTGCTGATATTTCTGGGCAGTGTGATATAGATAATCAGAACACATTTAAAATAGCTCACTAATTATATATATATATATATATGTATATATATTTGGAATTCAAATTTTAGTTAAAAATGACTTTCATTTCTAATCAGAAGTATAAATTTCAAAAACTAAACCCTTCAAGATTTTATAAAAAGGAGAAGTTAAAAAAAAAAAAAGCCTGCTTGTATTTGTATTAAGGAATGAATCATGTATATAGCAAATGTTTTATGCTTATTCATATTCTTTATCAATTTATATAATTTTTACTAAGAATAAATAATATTCATAGAACTGTCCATCACCATTATTTATAAGAATGAAAGATAAACCTAAATATTTTAAAACAGAAATTGTGAAGTAGAACAAATTCATGTAATAGAATATTGGTTGTGGTGGTTATCTGCCGTGGAGTCAGTTCCGACGATAGTGACCCTGTACAGGGTTTCCGAGGTTATAATTTACTGGAGCAGAAAGCCTCATCTTTCTCCTGCAGAATAGCAAGTAGCTTTGAACTATTGACCTTGCGGTTCACAGCCCAATTCGTAACCACTATGCTCCCAGAGCTCTTAGGCAGCATTTAACAGTGTTTAAGAGGGCTATTAGAGTCCTGGCTAGTACTGTTGAGTAAGTACTGGACCGCAAGTTTGGTTTGAACTGCATGGTTGTTCAAACTCACCAGCCATCCCCGGAAACCTTATATAGGATCTCTATGAGTTGAAACCAACATGAAGGTGCTAACAATTTAAGAGGGCTTTTAATGAGGTTGTTGTTATTGTTGTTAAGTGCCATCGAGTCGATTCTGACCCATAGCGACCCTGTATAGGGTTTCCGAGGAGCAGCTGGTGAGCTTGAACCACCGGCCTTGCAATCAAACAGCTTTGCAGTCTGGCACATTAACCCACAGCGCCACACCAGGTAGCAAATGCTTATTCTAAATAGTAAATGAAAGTAGTAGGATACTGACACTGTAAAAACAGACATGGAAAAAGGCTTGCACGTGTAGTACACTAAAATGATGAGGACTGCTGCTGTATGGTGAGATTGGGTAACATTTTTGCCCTTGAGTATACATTTTTGCTGACATAGAAAACCTTTATTTGGGGCCTGGAGAGATTTAAAGATTTTCTTTAAGACAGGTGTCTCAGACATACACCAGGGTGAGGCGGGTAACAGAAAGATGTAAGCCTGTGGGAGCAGAGGTCTGTGTGACTGAATGAATCTGTACCCTGCTGAGAGGGGCAAGAGTCCCTCTGTTCCAGCTTGTTGTTGAATTATGGTATGTTGTTGTTGTTAAATGCCATTGAGTCAATTTTGACCCATAGCAACCCTGTATAGGGTTTCCAAGGGGCAGGTGGTAAGCTTGAACCACCGACCTTGCAGCTCAAATGACTTTACAGTCTGATGCATTAGCCAACAGTGCCACACATTCAGGTATTTTCAAATTTCAAGAAACACTGAAAATCTAGAATTTTACATCTAGCTTTCTGAATTTAACTTTGAAAATTTATTTCTTTTATTTATTGATTTTAAGGCCAGGGTTTTGTTGTTGCTGTCGCTAAGTGCTGTCAAGTTGTTTTCGACTCATAGCAACCCTGTATAGGGTTTCTAAGGAGCGGCTGGTGGGTTTGTATCCAAACAAAATATGTTAAGGGAAAATCTATTTACAATTTCTTCAGTAAACAGACACAGGTAAGGTTTCTATGACATATGTTCCACAGTGTACCCATATGTTTGAATTATTTTAATAATCAATAAAGGTCAATAGGGACTATGAACCTAGTGTACATTGAATATACAACTTTGTGGTCCTTATAGAACACATTAGGAGCTCTGGTGGCTCTGTAGGGAAAGCACTGGGCTGTTAACCACAGGTTTGGTAGTTCAAATCCATGAGCCACTCTATGGAGAAACCTAAGACTTTCTTCTCCTGTAAAGATGTACAGCTAAGAGAAGGAATTGATGAGTGGGCAATGAGTGGGCATAGTGCACAGTGTTCTGTATAGCTTATAATTTTTCCTTTCTTTCTTTCTTTCTTTCATCTTTTCACTCCTTTTCTTTTTCCATTCCTCTTTCCCATTTTCCCCCTCATTCTCTTCCTGATCTTTATAAATATGGGATATAGTTTTGTTGAATGTGGTATGATCAAAGATTACCCTGAGGTATTAAACATAAACCATAGAAGATTGTCAGGGTCAGAACAAAAGTGTCCAGTTGAATAGCCCTCAAAGTTTTTGGTCTCAGAACCACTTTACCTGCTTTAAAAATTGTTGAGGATCCCAAAGGAACTTTTGTTTGTATGTGATATATAAACAAAAATATCCATTATGGTAGAATTTAAAATAAAGAACTCCAAATATATAAAAATTAATTTAAAAAATAATAATACATGTGTAATCATTTAATTGCAAATAGCAATTTTCCAAAGTAAAAAAAAAAATAAATTACTGAGAAAAATAGAACTGTTTTACATTTTTGCAAATCTTAGTTTTTCTGATAGGTGCCATCTAGTTAGTTCTAACTTATAATGACCCTGTGTATAACAGAAGGAAATGTTGGTGTGGTGCTGTAGGATAAACATTGGACCACAAGGCTGGTTTAATTCACAAGATCAGCAGTTCAAACTCAGCAGCTGCTCCTTGGAAGTCCTATACAGGTTTACTGTGAGTGGGAATCGACTTGACAACACTTAACAACAACAATATGCCATATTCATAATTGTCATTTTTAAGCCCATTTTTTTAAACACTGGGTTGATCCATCTTGTTGATGTCTCCCTTTTTTTTTTTTGTTGCTGACTACCTACTTTACCAAGCATAATGTCCTTCAGGGACTAGTCCCTCCTGGCTATTTTCGATAATGTGTCCAAAATACGTGAGATGAAGTCTTGCAGTCCTTGCCTCTAAAGAGCATTCTGGCTGTACTTTTTCCAAGACAGATGTATTTGTTCTTTTGTCAAATCTTCTTAATGTGTGCTTTAATAAAAGACATCTGGATTCTCTTGTTTCTGTTCAATCTGTTGTAATGTTACCCATCATTAAGCCTCTGAAAAACTCCATGAGCGGATGTGTACTTTCATGAGCGGATGTGAGTTTAAAAAGGCAAATAGCATTTTAGCATTATTATGAAAGTAGTTTGACTCATGTATCAATGACAAGTTCTTAGGGTTTCTTAGGGGTTGCCAACCTGCACTTTGAAAATTAGTGTTTAAATCCAGTCTGAGCTAACTGTAACGTCTTTATAGCAGCAGACAACATGTTATTGAGGACCTGGGACTTTTCAGTCTCCGTCATTCCATCAGCTTGCTCAAACCATTCTTTGAGTTAAGACATTATTCTCTATCAAGTACAAATATCAGTAAGGGAAATGACACATCAAGCTGTTGGTAGCTCTAAATTCTTTATTGTGGATAAATTTGTGTCATTCCAACTTAAGAGTCCATGAGAGCAGAAACGAGATGAAAAAGAAAACACCACCAGAAATAGAGTATGGAAGACCTCCACCCCAACTTTTGTCAATTTTGTCTATTCACAACATGGCCTGGACCCACCCTGGATGTTGGACACTCAGCTCACAGTATGAAAAAAGTCATTCCCGAACTATTTTAATTAATTATGTTCAACAGCTATTTAAATTCACAGCGTGTGTGTGACAACTAACTCTCAATTTGGGATTTATTTACCTAGGAAATGGAAAGTGTTAAAATTACTGGTAAAAACCAATCACAACAAAACCCACTAATTTATATAATAAAATATTCTATACATAACCATACAGAAAACACTTTATTAATCTTTCCTCTTCTCCCTTTCTCTGTTTTCGCTTTCCACTTTCTTTAAACCTAGACATACCTTATGCTGCTTTGTTGCTGTTGTTGTTAAGTGCCGATTAGTTGGTTCCAACTCATAGTAACCCTATATAGGATTTCTGAGGAAGAGCTGGTAGACTTGAACCACAAGCCTTGCAATTAGCAGTCCGGTGCTTATCCTCCAGCACTGTTTTAGTCACCTGCATATTTTCTCAAATGATTTCTTTTCTTCATTTTGACTTACTTATCTTTAGGGATAAGGAGCTCTGGTAGCGTAGTGGTTACAAATCAGGCTGCTAATCTTGCCGTCAGCAGTTTGAAACTACCAGCTGTTCTGTGGGAGAAAGATGAGGCTTTCTGCTCCCATAAAGATTTATAGCCTTGGAAACCCTGTACAGTGTCGCTGTGAGTCAGAACCAACTCTACGGTATATAACAACAACAACATCTTTAGGGATGGAGTTCTTGTGTGGCACTGTAGGATAAGCACTTGACCTTTTGGTTGGTTTGAACTACAAGGTCAGAGGTTCAAATTCACTAGCCACTTCTTGGAAACCCTATACAGGGTCTCTATGAGTGGGAACTGACTCAATAGCACTTACCAATCTTTAGGGATATGGCTTGCTCTTTTATTCCTAAGAATGTATGTACATTCCATTTTAGCAACCGTGCTGGTGCTGAGACATCCTTGGGAGTGAAATTCTAATCTTTGTTAATAGGGCAAGAATGGAAATACATTGTTAGGTAGTGAATGACAATTAGGCTTACTGTTAGTTTCTGTGGATGAAAGTACAAATATACCTAATATGGGGAAACCAAATAATGTTTACCCTTTAACTATTCATGTCTCTGCATTAGAAGTGCTGATTTCTACCCAAGTTGCCAGCAGTAAGCACCTGGTAATGGAAATGCTGCTATCTAGTCTCCTGCCTGCAATGAATCTGATAGGATTGCTGTGGGTGGCTCCAGTTGAGAAGGAACTGGTGAAATTGGTTCTGTCTAGGTGTGAGGTTAAATTATGGTTGTGGTGAAATGTCTGAGTTTAGTGAGGAGAAGTAATTCATACCAGAGTAGGAGAATTCAAAGTGTCAAGAATGGATTGAGAAATGAAGTGCAGGGAAGTTGGAGGCAAAATTAGTTCGATTATGAATAAATATGAGAGAGATGATTGGGTGCAGGCTAGCATGGCCTGGCAGTGGTAAAGAACTACATTGACAATGAAGAAGGAAGTTGCTTTGCAAACAAACAGGGCAGTCATTTGTGCTGTGGCAGAACCCACTGTTGTGAGTAGTGAATCAGTGCCCTGAATCAACTGTGCAAAATATTTTCCATGTTATGATGCTGCAAGAGATTTTTACTTGCTGATGACAAATATCACTAGAAAAATCTTAATTTTTTTAGGATACAAAATAATTTTTCAAAAATGCCTCTTAATAAGGAATATAAGCTAAAGTGTATGCTATATCAAGAAAAACATATGTCTTTTTTAACAATGTATTTCTTTTCATAGTTTTATGAAAAATTTGCTTTCTGTCAGTGATTACTAATGTGTATTTATTGACTAATGACTTGGGTATATAGTTCCATCACCAACATTATAGATAAGGCCTTCACTCTCAGTCTCACTGATTTTCTTTAACAGCCTCCTCCTCAGAAGTGCTTCAGCCCCACGTAGAGTCTCTGTCTTTCAGGTAGGGGCAGAACAGAGCTGCCAACAAATTCCTCATCCAGATGACCCAGCATAAAGATGTGTTAGTAGTCATTGAAACCTTTCTTTTATATAATCAATTGAATTCTCTTTTGGAAATTTATGGGAAAAGACTTCTCAAGTCCCTGGATAGTAAATGGTAAGCATTTGACTCCTAACCAAAAGGTTGAAGGTTCAGATCCATTCAGAGACACCACAGAAAAAATCAGTCATTCAAAATCCCGTGGAACATAGCTCTGTAGTCACACATGTGGATGGCCTTGAGCTAGAGTTAACTCAACCACTACTATTTGTTTAACTTGTTTCTCAGAAACAGTGCATGGCTTTTCATTCTCTCCTCCTATACCATCCTCTCTGCTTTTCCTCTCCAACCACACTGATCTTTGTTTACATCTATCATGCCATGTCCTCTCCTACCTGACCAGATGCTTATACCATGCTTTCTGTCAGGAATTTTCACACATCAACTCATGGTGTGGCGCCGTAGGATCAGCACTGGGCTGCAAACCACAAAGTCAGCAGTTCAAACCTACCAGTGGCTCCATCTCCAGTGGCTGCCACATAGAGTGTTCATTAAACATGAATACAAGAATGATCAAAAGCATAAACAAATCTTGACTGAGTACCTGCTATGTTCCAGCCACTAACTGAAGAGAATTCCTCAATAAGATGCTTCCTGGCTTTAAGGATATCAGTCTCATTGAAGAGACATCACATGGGAAGATAAACTACCACACAACATAATAATAATTGTTATGTAAAAACTCAAACAAAAAGAACTACCAAGCAAGACAATAAGAAAACAGTATAGGAACATTAAGAGTATGGAACAACTAACTGCCAGTGGGCATTGGGGGAAGGTGTGAGGAAGTAGCACAGAAAGGGCCATGCCTTGGAGGCAGGCAGATTTGACTTTGAATTTTAATTTGGACACATGCTGAGCCTCTCTGAATACCAGTTTCCTCCTCCTTAAAATAAGAGCTCTGGTAGTATAGTGGTTACTAGGAGTCGGGCTGCTAACCTCATAGTCCTCAGTTCAAAACTACCATCAGTTCCTCTGGAGAAAGATGAGGCTTTCTGTTCCCGTAAAGTTTTACAGCCTCAGAAACTCTATGCAGGATCGCTATGTTTCTGAACCAATTCCATGGCATACCACCACCTCTACCACCACCAACACCACCTCCCTAAAATGGAGGTAATAACACTTACTGGACAGACAATTGTGAGATTTAACTAAAATGTACCTAACCCTGGGACTGGGTAAGATTTGTGTGTATATTCTTTGCCAATGTCTTCCAAGTGTCTGTATATTTGCCAGGGGCTTATTATATTCTCTTGGTTATCTCCAACTCCTTTTTGCAATTCCACTGGGTTCTTTTTTTTTGAAGCATGTAGGATGCTTTATTTTGAGTTATGTGGTAGTTTATATGGGAGAACATTAGCTTCACATTAATCCCATCATATATTGTTTCCTTGCCATGGTTACAGTCCCCTCCATGCATCATGCCTCAACCAAAGGGTATCCCCCGCAAGCCTGTTCCCTGGTTGTCCGCATACAGCCCCTCTCCCACTCCGGGTCCAAAGTCCCCAGCCGCTCCATCTCCCCACATCGTTGTCTCTGCCTCCGTCTCTGGCATCACTGCTTCTCTGGGTACGGTTCCGTTCTCCACTATTCTCCCTTGATGGTCCCAAAGACCTCCGCCCCTGGACTGCAAAGTTAATCCATCCCCTCCCTTTGCTACAAAATGTCTACCTTTACATTTCCAGCCCTTACAATCAGTCCTGATAACAATTTTCACCATTGTATCAGAAGAGACCTATCCATATCTCCTTTCCGTGGCCCCGCCTAGACAGATTGGATACTACTCAGTGGATAGTCTACCTTGCTCCATGCCCTCTGGATCTAGGTTAAAAGCTTGTAAGCCAGTCACTTCTTGCCGCTGTAACTCCCCCATTCCGGATAGCCAATGTCCAAGTTGCCCATCCCTGTCTTCTCTTTGTGTGGAGGGGGTGGGAGTGATCCTCGCTGTGAAGATTTGTTCCCTCTTTTGAGCTATTGCTTCCATAGGTAGGTGTAGGTCAAGTTCATCAAATTGTATCAGATTATTCTTTTTTTTTCACTTCTTTCTTCTTCTGGTTGAGCTCTGATCGTCCATCCATTGAAGCCAGGTCAGGTGGGTATTATCTGCAAATGTGGGTCTACTTATGCATGTGCCCTCTCTTCTTATCAGCTGGACACTTCACTCTCCACTCTAGTCCTCTGTGGCTATGTCACTGACTCTGGGCCCAAGAGTCCCCAGGTCTTGCCACACTGCTGGCCAATCAGGTCTCCACCCAGGTTCACAGGAATCTATTGAGCATTGTAGGGCTTAGTTCACAGCTTCATTGCTGCTTTTCTCTCACTTCCCCTTACAGGGGATGAACGTGGCCACCAATCAGAGCATGTATTCCCATTGGGTCTTACCCTTAGAAGGAGGTTTGCCCTGAGGGAACCCAACCACTTGCCTTGATGTCTCCTGGGCAAGCCACTTGTTTGTTCTTGTAGTTATCAGTCAATCTGCCTGTATTGTTTTGTATTTTTCCTGTCAGTCTTTCTTTCAGGAAGTATCTTCTGTTCTTCTGGCTGCTGCTCCAAACTGGTCTGCTTATCCTTTCAAGTACACATTTCCCCTCAGAAGATTCTGGATGCTGTTCAGGAATCACCTATGGTCTTGTGTAATACAGAGACTCTGCAGGAAGCTTCCTTCACTGGGCACATTGTAGCCCCATTTTAGGTATTCCAATCAGTTATAGGCAGAAGATGGACACAAGCTTTCTATGGTGATATTTCTGGCTATTCCTTTCTCTCCCCCTCCAGTGTCTATTTTGTAGTGGTATGTCAGGGAAACCAAGATTCAAAAGACAGCCAAGCATCTTAACATTGTTTTCCCCCTTTTTCTCTTTTCAAAGCATGTCTCAATCTCTGTATCCCATAGCCCTGTTGTTGTTCCAGGGTTGTGCATATATCACATTCATCCTATCGTATCACATTTCAATGCAATGATTACAAACCCCTCCATGCATCATCAAATAACCAAAGGATACACCCCACAAGCCTGCCACCCATGGCTGTCAGCAAACAGCTCTTCTCCCTCCCTGAGTCTCGTGTCCCCAACCACTCCATCTGTTCATGCCAACATCTCTGTCTCCATGCCTGGCTTCACTGCCTTTCTGGGTAGGGTTACACTTTCCACTCTTCTTGCTTGATGGTCCCAGGGACCTCCGTTCCTTTCCTTTTTCTTATTTATATGGTGGATTACATTGATTGTTTTTCTAATGTTGAGCCATCCTTGTATCCTTTTTATGAAACTGATTTGGTCATGATGTATTATTTTTTTGATGTGGTGTTGGATTCTGTTGGCTAGGATTTTGTTGAGAATTTTTGTGTCTATGTTCACGAGGGATATTGGTCTATAGTTTTCTTTTTTTAGTTTTGGTTTTCATATGAGGGTTATGCTTGCTTCTTAAAAAGTATTAGGGAGTTTTCCATCCTCTTCTATATTCTGGAATAATTTGAGTAGAATTGGTGACAGTTCTTTTCTGGATGTTTGGTAGAACTCACCCGTGAAGTCATCTGGGCTTGGACTTCTTTTGGTTGGGAGTTTTTTGATGACCTGATCAGTTTCTTCTTTTGTTATGGGTTTGTTCAAGTTTTCTACTTCCTTCTAAGTAAGTTTAGGTAGGTCATGTTTTTCTAGAAATGGAATCATCTCTTCTAGGTTTTCGAATTTGTTGGAGTACAACTCTTCATAGTATTTTATTATCCTTTTGATTTCATTTGGTTCTGTTGTGACATCACCCATGTGGTTTCTAAAGCGAGTTATTTGTGTTCTCTCCCTCTTTTCTTTTGTTAGTTTTGCCAATGGTTTTTCAATTTTATTTATCCTTTCAAAGAACCAGCTTCTTGTCTTGTTGATTCTTTCTATAATTTTTCAATTTTCCTTCTTGTTTATTTTTGCTCTTATCTTTATTATTTCCTTTATTTTGGTGACTGTAGGTTCCCACTGCTGGTCAGCTTCCAATTGTTGGAGATGCTGTGTTAATGTGTTAATTTTGGTTCTTTCCTCTTTCTGTATGTATGCATTTATCACAATAAATTGTCCTTTCAACACTGCTTTTGCTGTGTTCCCCAAAATTTGGTATGTTACATTCTCGTTTGTTTCTAGGAACTTTGTGAATTCACGTTTAATTTCTTCTTTTACCCAGTTGCTTTTCAGCAGGTTGTTGTTCAGTTTCCATGTATTCAACTTTATTTCCTTGGTCTTCTTACTGTTGATTTTTAGTTTTATAGCATTGTGGTCTGAGAAGATGCTCTGTAGAATTTTGATATTTTTAAGTTAATGGAGGCTTGCTTTGTGACCTAACACATGATCAATTCTGGAAAATAATCCATACGCACTGGAAAAGAATGTATATTGTGCTGTTGTTGGGTTGAATGCTCTGTATACATTTATGAGGTCAAGTTGGTTAATTGTGTTGTTTAGTTCCTCTGTAACTTTGTCGAGTTTCTTTCTGGTTGTTCTGTTCCTTTTCAAAAGTGGCATATTAAAATCTCCCACTATAATTGTAGATTTATCTATTTCTTTCTTCAATTCTAGTAAGGTTTGCTTCATGTATCTTGGTGCTCTTTCATTGGGGGGGTAGATATTTATTATGGTTATGTCATCTTGTTCAATTGACCCTTTGATCATGAGATAGTGTCCTTCTTTATCTCTTATGCTGGTTTTTATCTTAAAGTTTATTTTGTTGGAGATTAGTATTGCCACTCCTGCTTGTTTATTGTTGTAGTTAGCTTGGTAAATTTTTTCCATCCTTTAACTTTTAGTCTGTTTTGTGTCTTTGCGTGTAAGATGTATCTCTTGCAGGCAGCATATTGAAGGGTCTTGTTTTCTTATCCATTCTGCCACTCTCTGTCTCTTCTTCACTGGTGCATTTAACCCACTGACATTCAATGTAATTATCGATAGGTATGAGTTTATTGCTACCATTATGTTATTTTTTTGGTGGTGCTGTTTGTTCTTTTGTTCTGTATGCCTTCTTGTGTTGGATTTGTATTTTTTGTTCTATTTCTTGTCAGTTTGTTCTTAGTTTTCATGTTTGCTTGTTTGGCTTGGAAGTTCATCTTCATGGTAAGTTGAAGTATTTACATTCTTTGGTGTTACTTTTCAGTCTACTAACTTTTCTCTCCCTTTAAGAGAATCCATTGTATCCTGCAATTTACCTGGCATCCTCACCACCTGGATCTCTGCGGCTACGTTTGTCCCTCTTTGACATTGATGTAATTTTGATCTTTGGTTGACCTCCCACCTCCCTTGAGTTCATTGTAGTCTTGTTCTGTTCTCAACTCTGCTTTCCAGGTGGTGTTGCCATTCCTGTTAATCTCTGGTTGTTGTCTGTTCTTGTTGATTTTCAGTCCACAGAACTCTCTTTAAGATGTTTTGAAGTGCTGGATTGGTTTTGATAAAATCTCTCAGATTCTGTTTATCGTGGAATGTCTCAATTGCCACATTGTATTTGATTGATAATTTTGCTGTATTGATGATTCTTGGTTGGCAGTTTTTTTTCTTGTAGGAGTTTGTATATGTCTCCCCATTGCCTTCTTGACTGCATGGTTTGTTCTAAATAGCCAGAGCTTAATCTGATTTGCTTGCATTTATAAGTGACATTTCTCTTCTACCTGTCCGCTTTTAGTATTCTCTCCTTGTCTTTGATTTTGGAGAGCTTGATTGTTATATGTCTTGGTGACTTTCTTTTGGGGTCTATCCTTCCTGGGGTACGTTCGGCTTCTTGAATGTTTATTTTCTCATCTTTCAATATGTTAGGGAAATTTTCTTCCAGAAGCTCTTCAACTAACTACTCTGTGGACTTCTCTGTTTCTTCCTGTTCCGGGGATGCCAATAATTCTTAAGTTGTTCCTCTTCATGTTATCCTGCATGAATCGTAGGCTCTCTTCAGATTTTTTTAAACCTTTTTCTGCTTGCTCTTCTATCTTAGCAGTATTGAGAGATTTGTCTTCCAGACTGCTAGTTCTGGCTTCCATCTCTTCTATTCTATTCCTCTCCCCTTTCAGTGTATTGTCCATTCCTGATATCTTATTATTAATCATCTGGACATCTTTTTGCAGGTTTTGAATTGTTTCCAATGCTGTATGAATCTTATTTGATTGCTTTTGTAGTACTTTCCTGACTTCTTCCTTGTTTTCCTCCAACCCTTTTTGGAGCATTTGAATTTGTTTACATATAATTCTTCTGAATTATTTCTCAGGCATATCTAAAACCCATTCTTCCTCTTCTAGAAAGCCCTTTTCTGTCTCCAGCTCATTTGTCTCAGCTACTCTCTTCTGTTTTTGGATATGCTTCGATATTGTTTGTTGTTTTTTATTTGTCATTTCTGATAGTTATTTATTTTTTCTAAAGCTTAATTGGATGTTTGTTGTTTGTTATTAAGCTTACTGGGAGTCTCCTGGTGAATATGATCAAAGAATAAGCTTTTCTTTTTGCATGTAATGCTTAGTAGGTGTTGTTGGCTCTTATCTCAGTGATGGAATATAATGGGGTATACTTATAGCTTGGCTATATTGCCATGATTGCTGTCTCTTCTTGGATAACATAGGGAGAAAAGGCTCCCACCTCCAGGAAAGATGTGTGATCAAAAGGACCAAAAGCAGAAGTAATATAAATGCAGAGACAAATACCACCACTTTGGAACAGAAATAAAGCTGTGGTCGACTGTCCTGAGCTACACAGTCAGTATGTGTGCAAGGTAGAAGCCTCCTGCAGTGAGAGTGTCCGCTCACTCAGGCCCCTCCTCTAGTCACTACAGTAGATGATCACTGGTAGATAGTGTGAAGTTAATGGAAGAAATATTGTCCACTATTTTTGTCTCTGAAAGTCAGTTAGGTGTCTGTGTGTGCACAGCACAATTCTCAATATGGTTGAGTCCTTTTATGTTGGGGTTTTACAGATTGTATTATAAAGTTCTTGTACACGGAGCCCAGATAGCTCAGTGGCCACGAATGAGGCTGTGAACCACAAGGTCAGCAGCTCAAACCACCAGCCACTCTGCGGGAGAAAGGTGAAGCACTCTGCTCCCGCAAAGACCCACAGCCCCGGAAACCCTGCACAAGATTCCCTGGAGTCAGAACCATGGCATGGTACTTTCAATATTCTTCTCCAACACCATAACTCAAAAGCATCAATTCTTCTATGGTCTTCTTTATTTACTGTCCAGCTTTCACATGCATATGAGGCTATTGAAAATATCATGGCTTGGATCAGGCACACCTTAGTCCTCAAGCTGACATCTTTGCTCTTCAACACTTTAAAAAGATCTTGTGCATCAGATTTGACTGATACAATACGTCATTTGATTTCTTCACTGCTTCCATGAGTGTTGATAGTTGATCCATGAAGAATGAAGTCCTTGACAACTTCAATCTTTTCTCAGTTGATAATACCTATCTCCTAGCTTATCCAAGGTTTTATCAAAGTTTATAAAGTAACTACCTACTGGAATTTGATTCTTATTTTAAAAAATGTATTTTCTTACTAGATACCCTGTATCTGCTGAAGGTTGGCAGGCCACTGTTTTCTTATTTAGTTATTGTTTACATAAAAATAGCAGCCACAATAAAAACATAGCTCAGATAGCATAGGCACTCAACAGATGATGGTGGTGGTGAGGGTGACTTTAAGTCATTTCCAACTCATAGCAACCCCATGTACAACAGAATGAAACAGTGGCCCACACCATCCTCACAATTATGCTTGAACCCATTATTACTAGCATTGTGTCAGTCCATCTCATTGGGTCTTCCTTTCTTTCATTGACACTTCACTTTATCAAACACTATGCCGTTTTCCAGAGACTGGTCCTTTCTCCTCACTTCTAAAGAGCAACCTGGTCTTACTTCTTCCCAAATAGTTGTGTTTGTTCTTTTGGCAGTCCATGGTACTTTCACTCTTCCTCAAAAAACATAAATTGAATACATCGATTCTTCTCTAGTCTTCTTTATTCATTGTCTAGCTCGTGCATGCATATGAGGAGATTCAAAATACTATGGTTTAGGTCAGATATACCTTAGTCCTTAAAGTGACGTCTTTGCTCTTCAACACTTTGGCAGCAGATTTGCCTAGTGCAACATGTCATTTGATTTTGTGATTACTGCTTCTATGATTGATTGCAGATCCAAGTAAAATGAAATTTTTGACAACTTTATTATTTCTTTATTTATCATGATGTTGGTTATTGGTCCAGTAGTGAGGGAAAATCCATACTAAAGATTTTGTCCTTTGATCTTCATCAGTATGCACTTCAAGTTCTCTTTACTTCCAGCAAGAAAGGTTGTGAAATCTGCATATCCTGGGTTGTTAAAGGGTCTTCCTCAAATTCTGATGATGTGTGCTTCTTCATACAATCCAGTTTCTTGGATTATTTGCTCAACACACAGATTGAGTAAGTGTGGTAAAATAATATAACCTTGTCATACAACTTTCCCGATTTTAAACCACTCAGTATCCTCTTGTTCTGCTTGAAAAACTGCCTCTTATCCTACGTACAGTTTCTTCATGAGCACAATTAAGTGTTCTGAAATTTCCATTATTCATGATGCTATCAATAGTTTTCTATAATCCACACAGTTGACTGCCTTTATATAGTCAGTAAAGCACAAGTAAACATTTTTCTGGAATTCGCTGTTTTCAGCTATGATCCATCTGGTATCAACAATGATAATGCTTGTTCCACCTCCTTTTCTAAATCTGGCTTGAATTTCTGGAAGCTCCCTGTGGATGAAGGGCTACAACTGTTTTTGAATTATCTTTGGCAAAATTTTACTTACATGTAATACTACTGGTGCTGTTGGGTGATTTCTATGTTTTGTTCAGTCACATTTATTTGGAATGGGCATAAATATGGATCTCTTCCAATCAGTTGGCCAGGTATCTGTCTTCCAAATTTCTTGGCTTGGATATGTGAGCACCTCAAGCTCTGCATTGGTTTGCTGGAACATTTCAATTTGTCTTCTGTCAATTCCTGGTTGGTTGATTGGTTATGTGCTGTGGAGTTGGTTCCAACTCATAGTGACCCTGTACAGGGTTTCTGAGGGTGTAAATCTTTACGGGAGTAGAAAGCCTCGTCTTTCTTTTGTAGAACAGCAGGTAGTTTTGAACTGCTGACCTTGTGGTTTGCAGTCCAATTCGTAACCACTACGCTACTAGAGCCTTGATTCTTTACTAATGCTTTCAGTGCAGCTTGGACTTCATCTTTAAATACAATTGGCTCTTGATCATATACTGTCTCTTGAAATGGGTGAACACTGACCAATTCTTTTTTGGTATAGTGACTCTGTGTATACCTTCCATCTTCTATTGATGCTTCCTGTATCATTCATTCAATATTTTGCCCATAGAATTCTTGAGTATTACAAGTTGAAGCTTGAATTTTTCTTCAGTTTTTTCAGTTTGAAAAATGCTGAGCACATTCTCCCCTTTTGATTTTCTGACTCCAGGTGTTTGCACATTTCATTATATTTAATTTGTATTCTCAAGGTGCCCTTTGAAAATTTTTGTTCTGCTTTTTTATTCATTATTTTTTCTAATCTCTTTAGCTTATTCAAGAACAAGTTCAAAAGCAAAACATTCATTTGGTCTTTTTTTTTTCTTTCCCATCTTAATGGCCTTTTGCTTTCTTCCTGTATGATGTTCTTGGCATCATCCTACAACTCTTCTGGATATGTCTCTTAATTCAAGTAGAATATATTGAAGATTGGAGTCCTGGTGTGGCACTGTAGGATAAGCACTGACTACAAAGTTGGTTTTAACCTCAAGATTAAACCTCAAGATTTAACCTCAAGAGTGATTCAGACTCACCAACCGTTTCTTGGAAACTCTATACAGGGCCGCTATGAGTCAGAACCAACTTGATGGAACTTAAAATAACAATATTCAAGGTCATATTCTGACTCTTATAAATGTGATTTAATTTTTTCAACTTCATCCTGAACTTGTATATGAGCAATTGATGGTCTGTTCCACAGGCTACACCAGGCCTTGTGTTTGGTGATAATGTGGAGCTTCTTCATCATCTTTTCCCACAGATGTAATCTATTTCATTGCTGCATATTCTAGCTGGTGAGGTTCATGTGTATAATCAGCATTAAGTTGTTAAAAACTGATATTTTCAATGAATATATCATTGGCCTTGCAAAATTTTATCATTCAATCTCTACCGTTGTTTCTAGTTACTATCACCAACACCATGATTTACAGTTGCAGATTCTTCCTCTTTTTTTACAACTGTTGCATTCATATTACTAGTAATTATTGATGCACCTGGATTGCATGTTTGATCAGTTTCAGACTGAAGAAGTTGGTATAATTCTTCAATTTCATCAACATTAGCCATAGTGGTTGGTGTGAAAGTTTGAATAATAGTGGTATTAACTGGTATTTCTTGTAGGCATATGCATATTATACTATACTATAAGACAAGGAGCTCTGGTAGCATAGTGGTTACAAATCTGGCTGTGAGCCGCAAGGTTAGCAGTTCTAAACTACCAGGTATTCCATGGGAGAAAAATTAGGCTTTTTGCTCCCGTAAAGATTTACAGCCTCAGAAACCCTGTACAGGGTCACTATGAGTTGGAACCAACTCCACAGCACATAACAATAACTACATAAGACAACTATCCAGCTGACTGATTGGATGAGATCCATATTTGTGCCCATTCCAAAGAGAGGTCACCCAATGGAATGAAGAAATCATCGGACAATCTCTTTGACATCCCGGGCTAGTAAAGTTTTACTAAAGGTAATACAGAAATGGCTGCAAGCATACATTGACAGAGAACTTCCAGAGGTTCAAGCTGGATTCAGAAGAGGCCATGGAACAAGGGATATCACTGCTGATGTCCGATGGATCTTGACTGAAAGCAGAGAATATCAGAAAGATGTTTACCTGTGCTTTATTGACTATACAAAGGCTTTTGATTGTGTGGATCATGACAAGCTATGGACAACATTGCAAAGTATGAGTATTCCAAACCACTTAATTGTGCTCATGAGGAATCTGTACCTGGACCAAGAGGCAATTGTTCAAACAGAACATGGGAACACTGAATGGTTTCAAATTAAGAAAGGTGTGCAACAAAGTTATATTCTTTCACCATACTTATTCAACCTGTATGCTGAGTAAATAATTCTAGAAGCTGGGTTCTATGAAGAAAAACAAGGTATCAGGGGAGGAAGACTCCTTAACAACCTGTGATATGTAGATGATACAACCTTGCTTGCTGAAATTGAAGAATACTTAAAACATTTACTGATGAAGATCAAAGAGCAAAGCATTCAGTGTGGATTACATCTCAATGTCAAGAAAACAAAAATCCTCACCACTGAACCAATAAACAACATTCTTATCAATGGAGAAAAGATAGAAATTGTCAAGGACTTCATTCTCCTTGGATCAACTATCAACACTCACAGAAGCAGCAGTCAAGAAATCAAATGATGTATTGCATTAGGCAAATCTGCTGCACAAGACCTTTTTAAAGTGTTGAAGAGCAAAGATGTCACCTTGAAGACTAAGGTGCGTCTGACCCAAGCCATGGTATTTTCAATAGCCACATATGCATGCGAAAGCTGTACAGTGACTAAGGAAGACTGTAGAAGAATTAATGCTTTTGAGTTATGGTGTTGGAAGAGAATATTGAAAGTGCCATGGGCTGCCAAAAGAACCAATAGATCCATTTTGGAAGAAGTGCAGCCAGAATGCTCCTTGGAGGCCAAGATGGCCGAACTTCGTCTCTCATACTTCAGACATATTGTCAGGAGGGACCAGTCACTGTAGAAGGACATCATGTTTTGTAGGGTGGATGGTCAGAGAAAAAGTGGGAGACTCCCAATGAGATTGACTGGCCAAGTGGCAGCATCCACAGACTCAAGCGTGGCAACAGTAGTGAGGTTGACCCAGGATTGGGAAGTTTTTCGTTCTGCTGTGCATAAGGTTGCTATGAGTCAGTACCAACTCAATGGCACCTAACAACAACAATATCAAATGCAGCATTGTACTTCAAGATAGATCTTGAAATGCTCTTTTCGATGATTAATGTGATTCATCTTGAATTTGTCATTGCTGGCTCAGTAAATTATATGCTTTGTCAATTCAAAATGGCCAATTTTGAATTAATGTCTAAGATGTAGATCATTATGCATCCCATTCATTTTATTTTTGGCTAATTCCAATTTTTCTATTATCATACTTTGTACATTCCATGTTCTGATTATTACTGGATGTTTGTAGCTATTTCTACTCATTTTGAGTTGTGCTCCGTCAGCATATGAAGGAAAGCTTTGCTCTTTCCATGTCTTTAAAGTTGATTCAACTTTGAGGAGACAGCTTTTAGTTAAATTTTGAGTGCCTTCCAACCTGAGTGGCCCATCTCGTGGTACTATATTAGACAATGTTCTGCTGTTTCATGAGATTTTTAGTAGCTGAGGCTCTGTAGGATAAGCACTGGACTTCTAAGAGCAAGGTCAGTGGTTTAAAGTTGCCAGCTACTTCAAGGAAACCCTATACAGGGTTGCTATGTGTCAAAACTGGCTCAACGGCACATAACATCAACAAACTTTCACAAATGGCCCACTTCTTATCCTTTCTAGTTGATCTTAGTTTGAAAGTTTCATGAAAACCTGTCCTTCATCGGTGACCCTCCTGGTATTTAAAGTACCTGTGGCATAGCATCTAGCATTATATGAACAGAAGGAGTAATGGAAACAGTTGGGGGCTCTCATTATTATGGTAGTTTTAATGGTTTTCTTAAAAAATGAAAAGACTGTAAATTCTTTGATACTTTTCATCAGAATATGGAATTTACAGCGTCTTCCCTTGAATCTGGGTGTGTTTGTGCCATGTTAATAATAGGATAGAGAAAAAGTGATGTGGAGAGAGAGTTCAGAGACTGGATTAGAAAAAGTGATAAGGTTTCTGCTTTATTGTTGAGACACTCAAGTTTGACGCCCTGAGCTTCCATGTAAGAATTAGACAACTTTAAGACCCCCAGGCTTTAAGGAAGCCCAGTCCAGATAGAGTCCACATTCTTCCATTGATAACCCCTGCTGAGTTCCCACAATTAGTCAGCATCAACAACAAAAAATGTGAGCTATTGCTTTTCTAGATGATTCCACTGTCAACCACTGAGTTATCACTAGCCTTCAGGTCTCTTCATCTGAGATCTTGATGTGTGGAAAAGGCAAAGCCATTTCTGTGTGCTCTGACTAAATTGCTGACCAACAAAACCTGTTGCTTTAAGCTGTAGTTTGGAGTGCTTGACCTTGAAAGATGATTGGGTATTTCCCCAAAGAAAATGTATGGAAAAAAACTTTTCAGGAGAAAAATGAGTTCAGTGTGGTAAACAAGGTTATAGCAGAGAATCAGGAGATATGATAAGATATTATGAGGAAAGAAGAAAATTCTGTATGATTTAGTGAAAAACATACATATTTGCTAGTTAATATGTGCAATTTTCTTCCATACTACTAGTTTTGAAAATGTAATTTTTCTAAATTGAGAAAGTATATGCCGTAGAATTACAGCAAGCTCTCTGAAAGTTCAATGGCACATAAAGCAAGAGTTCAGAATGTTTTAAATTTCTTGCTATTCTTCACTAGTTAGAATTACCTTCCAAACTCAAGTAAAAATTAACTTTAATTAAATTACAAGCTGACAAGTAATTTTGATTGTTATTTGAAAAAAAACATTGTAATTACTAAAGGATCCTTACATCTGGTTTTGTGGTGAACTCTTCTGGGAGGGGACTGAGTTGAAAATGAGAATTCTTATCAGAGTATGCTTGATACTAATACATTTTATATGTAATTTTCTACAGAAGTATTGATTTTAATCAGTTTTCAAGATGTAGCACCACATTTGTCAAGGCATAAGACCCAAATGTGCAATTTTTTTCTTGATGGAAACTGGCTGTAATGAATGTGCTAAAATATATTAGTTATCTATTAACCTCAACATGCAAGAAAGCACTAGATCATTAGCTTGTCTTATGGAAAAACAGCGGCTGCAGCCTGACCAACACTAGGGGAGAGCCGAATCAGCAGAACGACTCATCTGTGAAGATGCCAGTTTGTGAGAAATGCCTGGCTGAGTGTGAAGCAGGGATATTATTAGATGATGCATATGATGCATAGTGTAATTATACCTTTTATGGCAGAAAAACATCACCATGGTGTGCTGTGTACATCAACATTCATGGTATCATCTATCTCTAGGATATTGTGTGAGCTTTGCAATTCTGGAAAGATTTCAAGTCAAGTTTTGATTAATTTTTGGTGGTTTTATTTGGTTATTGAAGTGTAGCTTGATTGTGTGTGTTTCCCCCCTTTTTCTTTTAAGCTCTGACAATCTTGATTAAATTTCCCCTTGAGGAGTGGGAAGAAAATAGCAAAGTAACTGTCACAACTTCTTTGAGATGAATGGCTTTAAGTACTTTGAATGTATCATCCCAGAGTAACTTCTCTGGAAGATTAGTGGAAAGCAACAGAACTGTGAAGATCATGGCACATGGTAGCTATTGTTTTGTTCATATTGATTGTTCAGTTTCCTCATAAGATTCACATGCAGGGTTTATTTCGATTTTGTTCACTCTGCTTCTTATCTTATGCTCAAACAGCTTCCACACAACTGACATAGCTGGCTTCCATATGCAGTATTTAAATTGTGCAAGCAAGGGGCTCAGTTTTGTGATGCTGATCTGAAGTTTTACTGTAAGAGACACAAGCTGAGGTCTGAAGCAGAAAAGCCTCTGTGCTACTACTTAGGGCTTTTACCCATGTTTTGAACTGTGATTAAAAGAATTTCACTCACATAGAAAAGGCTACTCGGTTGGTCTTTGAATGTGCAAATTATTACAAATCTTCTGCCACTTATTTACAACCCTATGTATTTACATACCCTATGTATTTGCATTTGTGGTCTTCCAAAGGATATAATACAGTCTGAATTTAGCTCTCAGGGGATGTTTTAATAGACCATTCATTTTAAGTTGTTGTTGTTGTTAAGTGCTGTTGGTTGGGTTGGTTCTGAGTGACTTTGTTTAGGGTTTCTGAGGAGTGGCTGGTGGGTTTCAAGGGCCAACTTTGCAGTTAGCAGTCTAGTGCTTATCCTACAGTACCACACCAGGTAGGAAGATTTTATTCAGGAAGAAATGGTTGAGCAGCAATTATATCCTAGGGCCAATGCTGCACATTTGGAGATTCAAGGAAGCATATGATTTGCTGCCAAAGATCTCATAGTTTAATGCTGTAGAAAGATATAATACAGCCACATAGTGGGAAGAATCACTCTGCAGGTCTCAAAGATGACAGACTGCATGAAAGACTTATTTCTAGTGCATTTTGTTTTTACAAAATGGAAAAGATAAATGTTGTTTTTTTCCAATCAAAAATGACCAATTGACACAAGAGAGTGATAACATGTTAAGGTTTAATTTTTAGGTGATACTAAGAAAATTGGAGTTTTGGTGTGGCACTGTAGGATTAGCACTGTACTGCTAACTGCAAGGTTAGTGGTTCAAACCTAGCAGTTACTTCTTGAGAACCCTATACAGGGTATCTAAGAGTCAGAACTGATGTGATGACACCTAAAAACAACATTAAGAAAATGAAGTGAAATGAAATGAGCAGCCCAACTAGTAACCCACTATGTTACTAGAGATCCTTTGTTGAGAAGGCCTTGCGAAAGATTTGCAAACACTGATGGTCAAAGTGCTGCTGGAATCAGCTTTTCTAGAAGCAGTGTGGCCAAATGTAACAAACACTTTAAGTGTATATAGTCTTTTAAATTAACAAACAAAACCAAAAGCTCGAAGATGGTTTTCCAGAGGAAAATATTTTAATTCAGAGTGCAAGAATGTGAAGCAGTAAATTTAAATTACACTACAGTGCTCTGATGCGCATGTGGCAGATGGATGTTTGTGTGTGTATGCTACACACATATGTATGTTTTTATATGTCTCAAGGGTCTCCAAGACCACCCTTAGGCTCAATGATTTGCTAGAAAGAGTCACAGTTATCAGAAGAACTGATTTATTAATTGTTTATCCTAGAAAAGGGAGAGAGACTGAACTCACCAAAGGGAACAGTGCATGAAGAAAAGTCCAGAAAAAAAACAGGCACACACTTCCAGGTGTCTGATCGCAGTAGAGCCACACAGAGATCATCTTAAGTCTCCCAGCAATGATGTGTGCCAAAATATGTTAAGTGATGCCAACCAAGGAAACGTACCCAAGCTTTGGTATCAGGGTTTAGGAACATGCAGCTCCTGTATGAATGACCTCAACTACTTAGACCCCATCTACCTTCAAAATGCTAAAATAGACATTCACCACAAATCAGATAAGTTACTAAGATCAACTTGTCTGGCTAATGATTTCAGCATGGCCTAAGGCCTCAGAAACAGATGTTCACTATAAATAGAGAGTGGTCCAAGCCTCTGTCACACAAAAATAACTTACAATGCAGATAATTCCTAAGGCTCAGTGTTTCTCTCCCAGTTGCCACCAAAGGCTGGACTTTAAAGACAGGCCTCTTTATGCTGAGTAAATATTTTTCCTGCCTAGTATTTGAAGTGGCTTCAAAATGTTCATGGAAAATGAAATTAAAGATAATCAACATCTGTGAAATGTGATCATATCACATGATACCAAATAATTGTGAATTTTGTTAGGTGTGATAATGACATTTATGTTATGTAAGAAAACGCATATTGAAATTGTAGGGATAAGATAATAGGAAATCTGGGGTTTGTGCTTAGATACTTCAGCAAAGAAAAATAAAAGGTGGACAGAGGAAGCAAAAAAGCACATACACACAAAAGATAATTAATGTATATGCTTGTATATAAATGCATATGTATGAATGTGTATAGCAGATAGATACTGACCTTCATATAAAAAAATTGACAAGGTAGAAGACTAAAGAAGAAATACTAAATGTTAATAAAAAAAATTAGATAGGTTCAAATGAATAAGAAATGAAAGTATAACAAGAAAATACAAATATTTTTTATGGTGTTGTTGGTGGTTAAGTACTATGGAGTCGGTTCCTACCGTGGTGGCGGTGGTGGTGATTTATATGCCCTGGAGTCAGTTCTGATTCATAGCGACCCTGTACAGGGTTTCCAAGGCTGTAAATCTTTACTGGAGCAGAAAGCCTCAACTGTCTCCTGCAGAACAGCTGGTAGTTTCGAACTGCTGACCTTAAGGTTCACAGCCCTATTTGTAACCACTACACTACTGGAGTGTATATAAGCTTTTAAATTAAAATCATCTTTCTAAGAATCCAGAAAATGAAATGTGTGTAGTTCAAGTTATATAATTTAATTAACTTTATTTATTGCTTACTAAAATTTCCAAATATTTTTAATGTAAAATATATTCTTAAGAAGAAAATCATTATTTGCTTATTTTCTCTGGTGGTAGAAAATGGAAACAGCTTTATATAATGCTCCCATATTTGACTGTTAATACATCTCTCTTAATAATATAATGCTTTTGACAAGATTATGAATGAGGTCAGCTTTAAAATCAGAAGAGTATCAGTAATAAAACCATGCATTTCTGCAGTTTCAGAGTTCTTCATTCAAGCCCTTTATTTATAGATAAGGAAAATGATCCACAAAAGGTCTGACTTTCAGGACCAATTGAAAGCTATCTCCTCAGAGGCAGCCCTGTTAGGTTCCTGGAGAGTTGATATCTATTAGATATCTATTGTAGCATGTCAAATCACTACAAACTGCCCTAAAACTACACATATTTATTATATCAGTTTCTGTGGTCAGATATCTGAGCAGGGCTTAGTTAGAGCCCCTGTTTCAGAGTCTCACATGGCAGCAGTCATGATGTTGATAAGGGCTGGAAACTTGATTACGAAAAGATCTGATTGTTGGTAGGATTCAGTTCCTTGTGGGTTGTTGAGCTGAGCACTTCATTTCCTAGATAGTTGTTGACTGCTCTGAGTTTCTTGCCCTATGGGTCTCACAAGCATGGTTGCTTGATACACCAAAGCCAGTGATGGAGGATGGCTGCTAGAAAGGTGGCCGTCCCTTTTAAATTTTTCTTTGCTGACGTATTTTAAAGTAAACCAAGACTTAACATCATCTTATCTCTATGAGGTGGCTGTACTTCCTCCAACACAGATTTGTTTGTTCTTCTGGCAGTCCTTGTACTTCAGCTGAAATGGACTGGCACTAGCCATTTCGACTCTGTCAATCACATGGTTTGCTAGGCCTGGAATGACAAATTGAAGGGGAATGGAGTTGTATTCATAATCAAAACCATTTCAAAATCTGTCTTGAAATACAATGATGTCTGTGATAGGATAATATCCATGCTCCTATAAGAAAGACCAGTTAATACTACAATTATTCCAATGTACACACCAACCACTAAAGCCAGTGATTGTGAAATTCAATAATTCTACCAACTTCTTTAGTCTGAAATTGATAAAACATGCAACCAAGATGTATTGATAATTACTGGTGACTGGGATGCAAGGTTGGAAACAAAGAGGAAGGATGAGTCATTGGAAAAAATGGCCTTGGTGATAGAAGCTATGCTGAAGACCACATGATAGAATTTTGCAAGACCAATGACTTGCTCATTGCAAATACCATTTTTATACAACACGTGGACCTCACCAGGTAGAATACACAGAATGTGGATCCAAATTAACTACATCTGTGGAATGCAATGGTGGAAAAGCTCCATATCATCAGCCAAAACAAGACTAGAGGCAGACTGTGGAACAGATCATCAATTGTTCATATGCAAATTCAAGCCAAAGCTGAAGAAAATTAAAACAAGTCCACAGAGCAAAAATATGACTCAAATTCTATGGTCTTCCTTATTCATTTTCTAACTTTCACATGCATATGAGGCTATTGAAAATATCATGGCTTAGGTCAGGCTCACCTTACTCCTCAAACTGTCATCTTTGCTCTTGAATATTTTAAGAAGGTCTCATGCAGCAAGATTTTCTGAATGCAATTCTTTGATTTCTTGACTTATGCTTCCACGAGTGTTGATTATGAATCCAAGCAGACTGAAGTCTTTGACAATTTCAATTTCTTCTCCATTTATCATGATGTTTTTTATTGTAAGGATTTTTGCTTACTTTACTTTGAGGTCCAATCCATACTGAAGGTTGTATTCTTTGATCTTGATCAATAACTATTTTAAGTTCTCTTCACTTCTAACAAGCAAGGCTGTACATTTGCATATCTCAGGTTGTTAATGAGTCTTCTGATCCTTATACCATACTCTTCTTCATATAATTCAGCTTCTATGGTTATTTTCTGAACATAAAGATTGAATTTGTTGTTATGTGCTGCAGAGTCAGTTCTTACTTAGAGCAACCCTGTATAGGGCTTCTAAGGAGCTGCTGGTGGGTTTGAACTGCCAACCTTGTAGTTAGCAATCCAGTGCTGATCTACACCAGGACTAAGTATGGTGAAATGATACAGCCCAGACACACATCTTTCCTGATTGTAAACCATTCAGTATCCCCTTATTCTGTTCTAATAACTGCCTCTTGGTATATGTACAAATTTCTCATGAGCACAGTTAAGTGTTTTGAAATACCCATTTTCCACAATGTTATTTATAGTTTGTCATGAGCTACAATTGGAAGCCTTTTCATAGTCAATAAGTGACAAGTAAACATTTTTATGGTATTCTCTTCTTGCAGTCAATATCTATCTGATGTCAGTGATGATATACCTACTTCCAAGTCCTTTTCTGAATCCATCTTGAATTTCTAACACTTCTATGTGAGTGTACTTTAGTCTTTCTTAGCCACTGTCCATGTATATATGAGGCTATTGGAAATACCATAGCTTGGGTCAGGTGCACCTTAGCCCTCATAGTGACATCTTTGCTTTTTAATACTTTAGAGAGGTTTTTTGCAGCAGTTTTTCCAAGGTAATATGTCATTTGATTTCTTGACTGCTGCTTTCTTGAGTGTTGAATATGAATCTAAGTAAAATGAAATCATTGACTACTTCAGTATTTTCTCCATTTATCATGATGTTTCTTATTGACCGAGCTGTGAGGATTTTTGTTTTCTTTACATTGAGTTGTAATCCATACTGAAGACGGTATTCTTTTATCTTTATTAGTAAATGCTTCAAGTTTTCATCACTTTCAGAAAGACTTATTGTATCATCTGACGTCTCAAATTGTTAGTGAACCTTCCTCCAATTCTGATGCTACGCTTTTCTTCACATAGTCCAGCTTCTCAGAATATTTGCTCAGCATACAGATTGAATAAATATGGCAAACACATACTACCTTGACACACACCTTTACTGATTTTAAATTGTGCAGTATCCCTCTGTTCCGTTTGAACAACCACTTCTTGATCTATGTACATGTTCCATAAGAACAAGTAAATGACATAGAAAAGTAAGTATATATATTCACCAGCCACTCCTTGGAAGCCCATGAGTCAGAACTGACTCAAGGGCACTTAACAACAATAGCATCATACATTATCCGGGGATTTTCAAAAAATTCATGTAGAATTGAATGGAAATATAATGGATTTATCCATACACATTTTGAATCCCCCTCATATGTGATATAAAGGGGAAAAAAAGGTAAGTAATAAGTGGCAGAAAATATGAATGTGAGAGGGTTACTGTTTATATCGGGTGGTCAGGGCATAGCCAATGAGAATATATGTGAGCAGAAATGGAAGAAAGTGAGGAAATCAGTCATGAGAACATCGTGAGATAGAGAATTGGTGGTGGCTGAAAGAGTGTGGCCCTCATATCTGATGAGTTTCTGGGAGTGTTGCTGAACAGCTTTGAAATCCATCACCGTTTACCAGTGACTGCATGGCAAAGATATAAAGGCAGACTCATTAGGGAGGTGAAGGACTCCTCTGTGGGTAATTTGGGCTTGAGGATGCCCAGCTGGCCTGCTGAAAGTTTCTTAAAACTGCACTACATTGCATTGTAGAATTTTCCTACCCACCATTCTTTCTCTCTGTCCTTCACATGGATCAGATCTGCATTGTCAATTTACAACTCCCAGTCTCCTTTGGCTCCTGTTCCATAGTCATTTCTTCTAATACATCTATTGCATGTTGGATGTCATTTTGATGTCTGGTGCTTAAAGGATTTAGACATACACAGCACTCTAAGCAGGGGTTATCGAATGCAAAGGTCTTAAGCAGCTTGGTACTTCCAGAAACATCAAAGAGGTCAGTGTGTCTTTAGTGGAGTAAACCAAGATGAGAGTTTTGAGAAGATAACAGTATGGTACGTGGGTTTTCAGATTGAAGGGATGAAATCAGATAAACATCTGAAGGCCTTGGGGAAGAAAAAGAGTTTGTGGGACCCTAAGAAGAAAACTCCATTTTCTACTTAGGCTAAAGCACGTCTCCCTGTTTCAGGAATGTGCCTGGTCAGTTAGTACCAGACGGAGATGACCCCCTTCCCCTACGAGCCATAAAAGTAGAGATAAACTCTCCTGTCAAACCCAAGGCTAGATAATGTATGTCTTCCTTACCCTAATTAAACTGTCCTAGCATAACAAACGCCTTCCTTACCCTAATGAAGCTATCCTAGCTATAGGTAATGGCCAATCAAGTTATGTAATCTCGTACCTTACTAAGTGTAAACCAATCCTAGAGAAGTTAGGTAGAAGACCCCCGAATCTGTTTATAAAAAATCTATAAAAACCCCGCTATCAGAGAGCTCGGGGCTCTATCCCTATTCCGCTGCGTCGGTTAAGGGTAGAGACCTGGCTCGAGCTTGAATAAAGCAACCCTTGTGCACTTGCATCGGCTTCTGCATCGACTCCTTGGGTGGTTTTTGGGGACCCTGAACACTGGGCATAACAAGTTGACTTTGTTTAGATGTTGTTGATAGCTGCTATCGATTAGGCACCCAATTCATGGTGACCCCATAAACAATGGAATGAAGTGCTGCCTAGTCTATTGATTGGATATAGTGCTGCCTGGTACTATTGCTATCCACAAGGCTAATTTTCAGAAGTAGACCACCAGACCTAATTTGTCTTACTCTGGAATCTCGGCTGAAACCTATGCAGCTTCATAGCAACATGTAAGCCTCCACTGACAGAGGGGTGGTAGCTGGTCTTAAAGGTCATCAGCCATGAATCAAACCCACATCTCCCACATGCAAAGTGACAATTCTGCCTGAGTCACCAATGCTCCATTTTGGAGAACATAAATCAGAAACCAAATCCATTGCCTTCCAGTTGGTTCTGACTCATGGTGACCCTATATAGCAGAGTAGAACTTCCCCTTATGGATTCCAAGGCTGATCATCTTTACCCAAGCAGACTAACTGCCACTTCTTTCTCCCTCTGAGTGGATGTTGAGTTCGAACTGTTGACCTCTCAGTTAGCAATTGAGTGCTTAATGACTGCACCAGGGTTACAAAGGAATCAAAATTGTTAAACTAAGGCATGTGTGTCAATTATAGAACATAAGGGAAGAGCATTATAAACTCACTACCTGACAATCTCCTTTATTAGCAGATTTAACATCTGACTAGATAGTAAATGAAAGTGATCAAGTTCTGGTCCATTAAAATTCTGATGTAACCCATTAAGGTGACTTATGGGCCTTAGTTCAAAGGATTGTTGCCATTGTATCTGTGAGAGTGTCAGTAGTAAAGTATATTTTATGCAAATCTAATAGATTTGTAATGAATGATCCTGCTAAATAAGTTAGTCAGACCTTTTAGCATTTACTTGAGAGTGACCAGAAATGTCTTTTTCTGAAACTATTTTGCAATGCTAATTATTTAACTGTAACAACACTTAACATAAAGCCAATGTTATTGTCAGCCCAGTGAGTACCAAGTATATTTTGTTATTGGGGATGAGCATCAAAATGATAGTTCTTAAAAGATGATTCAAAAGAACCATCAGAAGCTACTGAATGATCCAGATGGAAAGAGATTAGAAACTTCCTTTCTGGATGGAGCTTTGTGGCCTAGATCCTTGTTTCACTATAGACCATAGCTTCACACAGCTTAGGCTTGATGGCACTTTCCACAGGATACTTAAAAACTTCTATTTCTTCTCTTTTACCTCCTTAACCTGTGGCAGGTTCTCTGTGTAGCTTCTGATAAGCAAAAGATTAGAAAATCCTTTTAAACTTCAGAAACAGAGCAAAGCTCAGTCAAGCAATAAAAACTTTGAAAATTAGTCTTGATTATTATCTCTGTGTATCAGTGGAAGTTAGATGAAGCGCTCTCTACATTCATCCAAAGTTCTTTTTCATACTAATTAGATACTCTTCAAAGGTGTAATTACCATTAAAAATTACTTTGGAGTACAGGATAGGCAATATATTTTTAATGTCTCTTAATTTCTTTCTGTGTTTCTCATATTGTATTGGCATTTTCTTAGTTTTACAATGAATCATAGGACTTTCAAGGATTTTTTTCCCCCCATGTTAAAATTCCAAAGGGAAACTCAGCTCACATGAAAAACTTGATTCAATTACCAGAGAAAGATGATAATAATTAAAGATTTGATTGCATGGATTATCAATGAGCCCAATTCTCCTCCCTTTGCCTCCACCTTCAGTCAAAAACTCTTTCTGGCCTCAGGGATGAGCTGCTTTGTTGTGTATAAATAAAAACAGCAACAACAAAACTCATTTGCCATTGAGTGGATTCCAGCTCTTTGCGACTCCGGATGAGTCAGAGTAGAACTGGCTGATATTTTGGAAACAGATCACTGGGCCTTTCTTCCAAGGTGCCTTTGGATGGACTTGAACTGTCAACCTTTAGGCTAGCTGCCTAGTGAAGTTACCATTTGCATCACCCAGGGACTCCTGTAATGTATATGCTTAGGCAAAATAAGGAGCTTGGCAATGTGCTCTTAGTCCCGATTTGTAGCACAGTGGAAATTCAAGCCTGCGTCTATGAAGCCTAACCTCTTTGCTTTCTTCCAAATGATCTTTCCCAGAATCTTATACATTAGAATTTCAGAAAGATGAGAGTGGCATGGAGAAGATTTCATGTTTGTGAGCATGGAAAGGTTTTTTTTAGTGAAGTGTGGTACGTTTTGTGGCCAAAGCAAAACCCATTTGTCCTTCCGTATTTGAATGAGTTACACAGCTTTTTCTGGGTGGGCATTTTGGTCTGTTCTAAGGAGCTCTGGTAACGTGGTGGTTATGAATCGGGCTGCTAATCTCACGGTCAGCAGTTCGAAACTACCAGCTGTTCCACGGAAGAAAGATGAGGGTTTCTGCTCCTGTAAAGATTTACAGCTTTGGAAACCCTGTACAGGGTCACTATGAGTCCGAACTAGACTCCATGACACATAACAACAAAACAAATGGAAGAAAACCCATTGATTTTATAAACTACTAATGGCTTGAAATTTTTCTTTGGATAAAGTACAGATTTCTTAAAATGGCCTATAGGCCCTGTGTGGATTCCTGGTATGGCACTTAGGATTAGAACTGGATTGCAAACTACACAGTCGGCAGTTCAAACCTACCAACTTCTCCTTGGAAATCCTATACAGGGCCTGTATGAGTCAGAATTGACTCAACAGCATTCAACAACAACAACAGGTCCTGTATGGTCTGCCCTGCCTCATTCCTCATAAAGCTACTCTGCTTTAATTACACTGGCCTTTCTTCAGTTCCTTATAGCACTTAGATGTAGCATGTCCTAGGTTCTCTTCCAGGAACACTGTTCCTTTTTGTCCAACTCCAACTTAGATCTCATGTCAAGAACTTCTCTACAGGAAAGTGCTGTCCATCCTCACTTCTCTGCCTAGGCGAACTCTTCTCTTAGGCACCAGGTGCCTCTCCTTCACTATGTGTATATCAAGGCTGTTCATATGAATGTTTGATTTGTCTACTTTCCCACCGGTACTCCTCACTACACCATATGTTTCTCAGAGCAGAGTCCGGGCCTGCTCAGCAGCCCACCTCCAGAACATAGACAAGTGCCCAGCACAGAGAAAGTACAAGGTAAGCATTTGTTGACTCAATGGATGATCAAATGTCTTAGAATGCTTGGCATGTCCCTCACTGCACAAGAGACCATGGAGGTGCTCTTATGTTCACCAGAGTTCTAAATTCTTCAATGAATAGCCACCTGATGACATGGAAAGCATCTTCCTGCCTACAATCTGTCTTTGTTGTTGTAGCTAAGTGCCATTGCCATCAGGTAGGTTCCTAGTCACAGTGACCCTGTATAGGGTTTCCCAGGAGCAGTTGGTGGGTTTGAACTGCTACCCCTATGGTTTGCGGCCCAGTTCTGATCCTATAGCCCCACACCAGGAGTCTTAGTGCTGCTCAAAGTGTTCTTTCAGACTTTGGGAGAGTCATTTAGTATCTTTGTTCATGGATAAAATGGGATTGTTAATACCTGCTTTACTTAATTTAGTAAGGTATCCTTCTGTACCAAGAACAATGAAGATCTTATATTAGTGTGACTCAGACATTATTGGGTTAAAAGAGATTGGTTATAGGTAACTTCCTACTTTTATGCACAGTGGATTCCTGGAAATGTGTTTGGAAGTTGAATAACAGACTTAGATTTATTTACAGTTATGAAGGGGATTAAAAAATATGTTAAAAAATTTCAAATAACAGTTCAGCATGTGTTATCTTCCTCAGAACTAGACATTCCATGATTTGAAAACTGTCACCTTTATCTAGTATAGAAGGCTACTACACACCTTGGCATGGAGAAAATGATCCCTTGCTCCTGGACTGACTGCTTCTCCTATATTTAGCTGCAGCAGCCAAGGCATCTACTAATTTTAAGAAGCTTTATTATTGTTGCCAAGTATCATTTACTTAGTTCTGACTCATAGCAACCCTGTATAGGGTTTCTGAGGAGCAGATAGTGGATTTGACCTGCCAACCTTGTGGTTAGCAATCCAGTGCTTATCCTACAGTGCCACACCAGGATTCGTTGTAGGTGGGAATAGATGTATTGAAAAGGGGTTCTATCTTTTTTCCACTTGTGATAAAATGCAAAAGATCTTAATTGTTCATTCCTCCCTGTTTCTACACCCTTTGCCACATAACTTTGTAGAGTTCTTCCATCTGACTTTGAGCTTAGCCATGTGACTTGCTTTTTGCCAATGGGATGTTAGCAAATATAAAGTGAGCAGAGACTTGAAAGAACCTTGGCTAGTTGTGCAAGTTTGCAGTTTAAGCTTTTGATATCACTATGAGAACATTCCAAGGCTAGCCTGGCCATTCTAGATCAACTGACAGCAAGACCATCCCCAGGCCAGCCAAGACATCAACAATGAAAATGTGGTGATATGTGTTTCTGAGTTTGTTTTTTGTTTTACAGTGTTATTTTATCTATTGATAACTAATACTCCATTAAAGAGAGTCCTGGTGTGGCACTGTGGGTTAATGCATCAGACTGAAAAGACATTTGAACTGCAAGGTTGGCAGTTTACACTCACCATCTGCTACTTGGAAACCCTATACACAGTCACTATGGGTCAGAACCGACTCGATGGCACTTCACAACAACAACAACAACTCCATAAAAGATTACATAAATAAGACCCTGATGGCAACATGCACACAAGGTCTTTGTGAAACTCCCCAACTGACTAGCCTGTATACTCTACCACCAAGCAGGCATCTCTTACAGCTGTGAGGCAAGGAAAGTCTGGAATACACCCACAAGATGGGAGAGTCACGTTCTTTGGAAGGAGAAATATACACTATTCAGCTCACATGATCTAAAATATAAGATAATGTAAGCAAACATCCCTCATTAAATAGAACCACCTCATAACTTGGCTGAGGCCAGGGGTTTTATCTTGGTGTCTGGGAATGGCAATTCCACCAGTGGTGATGTTAAAGTCTGAGATGCTGAAAGAGATATCTAAAAGATGGTTTAAAGTTGTCAAAATACAATAAGTGTGAAAGTACTAATTGAATGAAATCTAATGCAATTATAACTACATTGCAGTCTACTGTTTCCCTTGATGCAAATTGTGGCTAAGGGCTCCTGAAAGAGTTGTGGTTGTAACTCAGGAAGAGACCATATTTCTCATGTGCTCCTTTCTTATTTCCTGGAAACAAAACAATAAACAGCTAAACACTATTCTGCATAATAATGTGCCTCACTGACTCCATGGAGCCATGCAAATTATGAAGTAGTTAGGGAAAATCTTTTCCTCCTCATTAAAGTCTTATTTTGTGTGGTCTTTAAGAATGAGTGCTTTCTTTAGAAGATCTGCATAAACATTTTCCCCTCTCTTCTGACAGGTACCAACAGATGGGCATGCAGTTGATGCACACAGGACACGTGATTAGAAGGTACTGTCTCTGTCCTGGACTGTCCGATATAAAATCAGGAGCAACAAAGGCTCTTCTTCCCTGGATTGTATTGTTCTTGTTGCTGTTGTAAGCAACCCTACATTGAAGTCTTCCCATGCTTGCTTCATTTTACCAACCTTGACATCCTTCTTCAGGGACTGTTGCCTCCTGATATATATCCAAAGTAAGAAAGATAAAGTCTTGCCATCCTAACGTGTAAGGAACATTCTGGCTGTACTTCTTCTAACATATATTTGTTTGTTCTTCTGTTCTTCTGGCAGTCTATAGTACTATTAGGAGTCCTTGTGTGGCACTGTGGGTTAATGCGCTACACTGCAAAGCCTTTTGAACTGCAAGGTCAGCAGTTCAAGCTCACCAACTGCTCTTTGGAAACCCTACACAGGGTCGCTATGGGTAAGCATCGACCCGATGGCAATTAACAACAACAACAACAACATAGTACTATTAATATTCTTTCCCAGCACCATAATTAAACTGCACCTTCCTTATTTGTTGTTCAACTTTCACAATGGCTTGGGTCCAACACATCTTAGTCCTCAAAGTGAAATCTTTGTTCTTGAACACATTAAAGAGGTCATTTGCAGCAGATTTGCCTAATAGAATATGTCATTTGATTTCTTGACAGATGCTTCCATGAGTGTTGATTGTAGATCCCAGCAAAAAGAAGTCTTTGATAACGTCAATGTTTTCTTCATTTATCATGATGCTATTCTTAGTCCATTTGTGAATATTTTTGTTTTCTTACAGTGAGGTACAATCCATACTGAAGGCTGTATTGTTGTTGTTGCTATGTGCTGTGGAGTCGGTTCTGACTCATAGCGACCCTGCACAGGGTTTCTGAGGCTGTAAATCTCCTCTTTCTCTCACGAAACAGCTGATAGTTGCGAACTGCTTACCTTGAGGTTTGCAGCCCAATTTGTAACCACTATGCTACCAGAGCTCCTTACTTTGATCTTAATCAGTAAATATTTTAAATCCTCTTTACTTTCAGCAAGCAACATTGTATCATGTGAATACTGAGGTTGTTAAAGAGTCATCCTCCAATCCTGACACCAAATACTTCTTCATATAATCCAGTTTCTCTGATTATTTGATCAAAATAGAATTAGAATAAGTATGGTGAAAATATACAACCCTGGCATACACCTTTCCTGATTTTAAGCCATTAGGCATCCTATTGTTCTTTCAAATGACTGTCTTTTTTGTGTGTATATGAAGGTTCCTCATTAGCACAATTAAGTGTTCTAGAATACCCATTCTTCACAATGTTATTCCTAGTTTGTCATGATCCACACAGTCAGATGCCTTTGCGTACTAAACAAAGCACAAGTGAACATCTTTCTGATGTTCTCTTCTTTCAGCCAAGACCCATCTGTCACCAATAATATTCCTAGTTCCACGTCCTCTTTTGAATTTGGCTTGAATTTTTGACAATTTCCTGTAGATGAACTATTGTAACCTCTTTAAGATTATCTTCAGTAAAATTTTATTTGCCTGTGATATTAATGATGCTGTTCAATGATTTCCACATTCTATTGGGTCACCTCTTTTTGGAATATGCACAAATATGAATCTCTTCCAATAGATTCTTGGCATAGATGTGGGAATGCTTCTAGTGCTGCATCAGTTTGTTGCAACATTTCAGTTTGTATTCCGTCAATTCCTGGAGCCTTGTTTTTCACCAATGCCTTCAGTACAGCTTGGACTTCTTCCTTCAGTACCATCAGTTCTTGATCACATGCTGCCTTTTCAAATGTTTGAACATCAACCATTTTTCTTTTTGGTAAAGTAACTATTTTATTTCTCCCATCTTCTTTTGATGCTCTCTGCATTATTCAATAGGTTGCCCATGTTTTTGTTGTTGTTAAGGGCCATCAAGTCGGTTCTGACTCAAACCAACCCTATGTAGGGTTTCTAAGGAGTGGCTGGTAAGCCTGAACTGCTGACCTTATGGTTCAAACTGACTTTACAGTCTAGCACATTAACGCACAGCACCCCACCAGGACTCCTATTTATATCAAGCCCTAAATACAAAACCAAAGGGCAGAACACACTCAGAATTTCTTAAGATGAAAGAATTGAAGAAAATTTACAATCCTCAATTTACAAGATTGAAGGATTAAATTTTGCCCATGGACTCCTTCAATTTTGTTGGAAACAACTCAGTGATGGTGGATTTAGTTTATATATATACACTAATATTAACAACCTGTGATATGCAAATGCACAGCCTTGCTTGATGGAAGTGATGAGAATTTAAAATACTTATTGATCAAGATCTAATTATGTCCAAAGTATGAGAAACAAAGTTTGGCCATCTTGGCCTCCAAGGAGCACTCTGGCTGCACTTCTTCCAAAATAGATCTATTGGTTCTTTTGGCAGTCCATGGCACTTTCAATATTCTCCTCCAACATCATAACTCAAAAGCATCAATTCTTCCATGGTCTTCCTTATTCACTGTCGTCTCTTATACTTCGGACATACTGTCAGGAGGGACCAGTCTCTGGAGAAGGATATCATGTTTGGTAAGATGGAGGGTCAGAGAAAAAAAGGAAGAACCCCAGTGAGATGGATTGGCAAAGTGGCAGCATCAATGGGCTCAAGTGTGACAACAATAATGAAGTTGGCCCAGGATTGGTGGTGTTTCATTCTGCTGTGCATAATAAGGTCAGTATGAGTCAGTACTGACTCGATGGCACCTAATAACAACAACAACTGCTGGGGACCAGCCTCGACAATTTGTGAAAGCTTGGAGGGCGGTACGGATTTGGTGAAAAAACACACAGAGTCAATGGGTCGTTTTGAGTCTCAGGCAGATGATGGTTATGAAGACTCTCTGACTGACTTCTTTTTCATTTCAAAATTGTTGCTTCTTATATCCCCTTTAGAATATATTGTGATCTCATAATAACCAAGTACAAGCAGTTACAAATCAATCAAATATTATATTGTTACATCAAAGGCACAAGAGGAACACAAGGTCACCAAACATTCCTGTGTATCTATACTCCTTAGTTATTCCGTAGTTACCTTGATAAAGTGTGCCTTCTGTGAGAGACTCTGTTTCTCTCTAATCCTCCCTAAAATGTCTAGTTTGGCCTTGATTTGTTTTTAATCCTTTTTAAATGTTTAAATTTGTTTTAATCCTTTTTAAATGTCAGGTTAATTTTAAACAAAGTTCTGCATCTTAACTTCTAACTTTACCAACATCTATTACTTTCTATAGATTCATTAGTTACAGCTCACAATCAAAAACGTAATTTTTACTGTAGCTGGTCATACATATAATTGATCAAACAATAAAAACAAGAATATAAAAGTACCCTAAAGTTTCCTAGTTAAGAACAAAGCAGTAATTCTCTCACGCTAACAATTTCTCAAAACTTCTAATCAAATTCCTACCTCTGTTCCCAAGCTCTCACTGCCCTTGACTGTCTCCTAAGCTGCTTTCTAAAAGCCTTAATGTCCTTGACTAAAACCACATGGAATGTTTCTTACAATTTTAAGCTTGAATTGCTAAAACTTTTGCTAGTGTGGTTATTTCTAATGTTAAAACTTATTGTTAATGTAAAAATTAATTTTTATAACTACATAAGATTGAATATGGTGTGGAAGTTAATGTTAATGTGAAAGGAAACTATTATAACTTGAGGTTTGTTTAAAGTATTTAATGATCATGCAAGATTTTCTAAAACATCTTATAAGGAAATCAGAAATAAACTTTTTCCAAGGGAAAGCTAGAAACTGCGGGGCCCCCTGCATGAATCATCCCTTGTGGCTTTGCCAACCAAGGGGACATTCATTGTCGCTTTGCTAAACAATGAACTTTTCATGCATAAGGCTTCTCGCTGTTCTGTTCCTTGGCAGGATGGCGCCCGCCAAACAACAAAATTGCCTCACTGGGTTTCAAATCTTTACAAAAACAAACTACCACGTTTTTCTTCCATAGAGCAGCTGCTCATCTTTTGGTTAGAAGCCAACTTCTTCAACCATTATGCCAACAGGGTTCCTAAATGTATATGTGCAAAATATGTATGTTGTTGTTGTTAGGTGTTGATGGTTTGTTCTGACTCATAGCGATCCCATGCACAACAGAACAAAACACTGCATGGTCCTACACCATTCTCACAATTGTTATGTTTGTGCCCATTGTTGCTGCCCACGGGGGTCTTCTTCTTTTTAATTTACCCTCTACTTTTCCAAGCATGCTGTCTGTTTCCAGGGACTGGTCCCTCATGACAACATATTTAAAGAACAAGAGATGAAATCTCACCATTCTCACTTCCAGGGAGCATTCTGGCAGTACTCCTTCCAAGACAGATTTGTTTGTTCTTCTGGAAGTCCATGGTACTATCCATATTCTTTGCCAATACCATAATACAAATGTATCAATTCATCTATGGCTTTGCTTATTCATTGTTCCACTTTTACACACAATTACAGCAATTGAAAAAAAAAAAAAAAACCCACAAACGTAGCTTACATCAGGCTCACCTTACTCCTCAAAGTGACATGTTTGTTCTTTAATGCTTTAAAGAAATTTTTAGCAACTATGCTGAATGCAATATGTCTTTTGATTTCTTGACTGCTCCTTCTATGAGCATGGTTAAGGGTCCAAGCAAAATGAAGTTTTTGACAATTTAAATATTTTTGCCATTTATCATGATGTTATTTACTGGTCTAGCTGTGAAGATTTTCATTTTCTTTACATTGAGGTACAATCCATACTGAAAGTTGTATTCTTTGATATTCATACTTACGTTCTTGTCACTTCTTGCAAGCAAGGTTGTGTCATCTGCATATTCCAGGTTGCTAATCAGTCTTTCTCCAATCCTGATGTAATGTTCTTCTTCATTTTAAATCCAGCTTCTCAGATTGTTTGCTCAGCATACAGATTCAATAATTATGGTTAAAGAATATTACCCTCGTGCATATTTTTCCTGATTTTAAACCATTCAGTATCCCCTTAGTCTGCTCTAAGGACTGCCTCTTCATCTATGTACAGGTTCCTCATGAGCACAATTAAGTGCCATGGGATACCTGTTCTTCTCAGTGCTATCTATACTTTGTTGTGATTCATACAGTCAAATCCCTTTGCATAGTCAATAAAGCACAAGTAAACTTCTTTCTGGTATTATGTATTTTCTGCCAAGATTTATCTGACATCAGCAATGATATCCTGATTTCCACATCCTCTTCTGAATCTGGCTTGAATTTTTTGGTAACACCCTGTTGGTGTATTGCTACAACTGCTTTTGAATTATCTTCAACAGAATTTCACTTGCATGTGATATTAATGATTTCCATATTCTGTAGAGTCACCTTTCTTTGGAATGGGCACTAATATGGATCCCTTCCAATTGGTGACCAAGTAACTGTCTTTCAAATTTCATGTCATAGATGAATGAGAGTTTTCAGTGCTGTATCAGTTTGTTGAAACATTTCAATTTTGTATTCTGTCACTTCCTGGAACTTTACTTTTCATCAATGCCTTCAGTGTAGCTTGGACTTCTTCCTTCAATACTATGGGTTCTTGATCATATGGTATCTCTTGAAATTATTGAACACTGACCAATTCTTTTTGGTAAAGTGACTGTATGTATTCCTTCCCTCTTCTTGCAATGATTCTTGTGTCATTCAGTATTTTGACCCTAGAATCTTCAAGTATTATAACCTGAGACTTGAATTTTTTCTTTCTTTCAGCTTGAGAAATGCTGAGCATGTTCTTCCCTGTTGAGTTTCCTACTTCAGCTCTTTGCACATTCATTATATAATACTTGACTTTGTTTTCTCAAGCTGTCCTTTGAAATTTTCTGTTGAGCCATTTTACTTCATCATTTCTTTCAGTTGTGTTAGCTTCTCTACTTTCAAGAGCAAGTTTCAAAATCTCTTCTGATATCCACTTTGGTCTTTTCTTTTTCCTGCTTTTTTTTTTTTTTTAATGACTTTTTATTTTCTTTATGTATGATGGCCTTAGTGTTATTCCACAACTCTTCTGGCCTTTGGTTATTAGTGTCTATTGCCTCAAATCTGCTCTTGAGATGGTCTCTAAATTTGGCTCTTGTGGAATTGTTTTAGTTTTTTTTCAGCCTAAGCCTGAACTTGCATATGAGCAATTTATGGTCTGTTTCATATTTGGCCACTGGCCTTGTTTTGGCTGATGATGTTGAGCCTCTCTATCATTTCTTCCTACAGAAGTAGTCAATTTAATTCCTGTCTATTCCATGTGGTGAGGCTCAGGTGTATATTCACCTTTTATGATGTTTTAAAAAGATGTTTTCAGTGAAGAAGTCATTGATCTTGCAAAAATTTATCATGCAATCTCCAGTATCCTTTCTATCACCGCTATGTATATTTTCCAAATATAATTTTTTTGTTTGTTTGTTTGTCTTCAGCTTTTGCATTCCAATCACCAGTAATTATCAGTGCTTCTTAAGTACATGTTTGATCAATTCACACTGAAGAAGTTGGTAAATTTCTTAAATTTCATCATCATTGGCTTCAGTGATTGGTATGTAAGTATGAATAATAGTGGTATTAACTGGTCTTCCTTGTTTTGATGATGTTATTAAATGCTGTTGAACCAGTTTTAACTCGTAGTGACCCCATGTAAGTTTCTGAGGAATGACTTTTGTGTTTGAACTGCTGACCTTGCAGTTAACTGTCCAGTGCTTATTTTACAGCACCACACCATGATTCTGGTCTTTCTTATATGTGTATGGATAAGATACTATCATAGACAGCATTGTACATCTAAGACAAATCTTGAAATGTTCTTTTTGCTAATGAATGTGACACCATTCTTTTTCAATTTTTTAATCCTGGCATAGTAAACCGTGTGATTACTGGATTCAAAATGATCACTATCCATCCATTTCAACTCACTAATGCCTAGGTTCTTTATGCATTCTGTTTCATTTTTAATGAATTCCATTTTCCTAGATTCATACTTTGTACATTCCACCTACAGATTGCTAATGAATGTTTGCAGCTGTATACTTGCATTTTGAGTTGTGTCCCATAAGCAGATGAAAGTCCTGCAATCTTTACTCTATTCATGTCATTAAGGTCAACTCTGCTTTGAAGAGGAAGCTCTTCCCCAATCATATTTTGAATGCCTTCCAACCTGAGGGACTCATCTTTGGGCACTGTCTGCATTGGCAACATTGCAAAGCTCCTTTAACACTGCTAATAAATAACCCAAAGACACTCCACTCTTTGTAAGTCTCAGCCCAAAGACACTCAGCTCTAATTCTCTAGACTAGCATACTTCATTCCCCGATTAAATACCTGGAGGTACTCCACTCCACAAGGTAGACTTCTGTCTGAAGCCCCCCAACTTTATTCACTCTGAGGGTCAAGAAGCCCGCCACTGTGTCTAGTGTTCTAGCTTGTGGCTCTACAGTGGCCACACTGCCACTTCTATGGTCTAAAAACATTCTATCCATGAATCAGGGAGGGCCAGTGTTCAGGGACCTCAGGGATCCAATAATGTGCTGCATTGTTGATTCTTCTTCTTTGATGGTAATGAGACACTCCCTCTTCTTTCTTCTGAGATGGCTCATTGTAAACCCAGCATGATGGCAAAATGGACTAATTCTCATGTTAGGTTTTCAAGTGTTTACCATCAGGATTAACAATCATTTACAATGGAATAATATAATTCTGTCAACATCTTACCTCACTTTCTCTGACGCAGTGTCATCTGGAAAAGAAGCAATATATCTAATTTGCATGGTCCCAGACAGTTGTTTGGTGGGAGTTACAAAGACTCCAGATATATATGGTTGTTGTTGGTGGTTATGTGCTGTGGAGTCAGTTCTTACTATAACAACCCTGAGGCTGCAAATCTTTATGGGCGCAGAAAGCCTCATCTTTCTCCTGAGGAACTGCTGATAGTTTCAAACTGCTTACCATTAAGTTAGCAGCCTGACTCATAACCACTACACTACCAGAACTCCATATGTGTGTGTGTGTGTATCTATCTATCTATCTATCTATCTATCTATCTATCTATCTATCTATCTATCTATCTATCGAGAGAAAGGAGAGAGTGAGTGTGTGAGAGAGAGAAAGCGAGCTCTAGTGTGACGCTGTAGGTTAATGCACCACAATGCAAAGTTGTTTGAACTGCAAGGTCACCAGCAGCCCCTCGGAAACCCTTACAGCGTTGCTATAGGTTGGAACCGACACGACAGCAACAACAATATATTTATATAGTCTTTGTAACTCCCACCAAATGACTGTATATATATATATATATATAGTCCTGGTGTGGCACTGTGGGTTAATGCACCGGACTGCAAGGTTGGTTTGACCTGCAAGATCAGCAATTCAAACTCACCAGCTGCTCCTTGGAAGCCCTATACAAGAACTGACTTGACAGCACTTAACAACAAAACAATAACATATGTATATTATATATATATATACACAGACACATATTGCAGTGAGTTATTTTCAATGTCATATATTTAAAATATACATAAATAAGTCCATTATGCAAAAGTATGATATTTTTCTATGCTTTCAGCCAGACAAATATCTGCAAAGGTGATTTTGAGTCTTGGAGGAACTGGGCAAAAATTTAACAGCTTATTCCAGGATCCCCATCTTAGAAGAGACTTCAGAACCCTTCAGGACACAACATTACATGGGTGGCATGTTGCCAATTATAGAAAAAGCAGAACAATAAGCAAACCAGCTGTCTTTCCACAGAAGAGAGTGCCCTCAGACATTTGGCAATGCTTCCTGTCTGTGCAGGTACCTTTTTCAGCCTGAATGGTTTTCTGCTTTGCACAGAAATGTTTCTTGACATTAAAGACATCACTAGGTCTGGGTTGGACCATGAAAAGCTTCCTCCTCCCAACTCCTGCAGCTTGGCTTATGCGGCTCTAGAGTCTCCCACAGCCCTGGCATCTGGTTTCCTTCTGGGAGGCATCTGCCCTGCTGAAAGAACAGGAGGCTGTGTAAAGAATAGATAGGCTAAGATCCACAGGGCTCTAATTCTTAGGGGAAAAGCAACATGACCTTGGCCTGGTGGCTTTGTTCACAAGAGGCTTAAAGTGACACCCTGTTGCTTCGTACAAGAAGTTTGGATGAAGTGTGATGATGGGGTTGAAAGAAACCTTCTGAACACAGTGTAAATCCATATCATAAACAAAAGAAGCCTTTTATATTCCTTGTATGCCCCCTACAAAGCACACTCAATAAATAACTACATGCTGTTCTCCTTTCTGAAAAATGAAATGGCTGGAATTTTTAATACCATTGCTGAGATTTCCCATGAGGGTTGATGTGCACTTTCTCAGTTCAGAACACCATTTCCCCCTAATTGTTTTCAATATTTCTTCATATTGTTAGCATCTTTTAGAACAGTACTGCCAGGTATCTTTCCCAAAAGGGAATAAAAGAGACTAAAATTCTGTGATTTAGTCTTTAAAGAGATAAGAAAAATGTAGTAAAAATTATTCAAATTCAAAGGTGATTTTTGCTAGTTCATACATACTATGTTAATATGTAAATCATGTCCAGAAGTATGATGTTGTATGTTTACAAAACTGGATCACAAATCTTTCTTTTGTTTTTGTTTCTGCTGGTCTCAGAAACACTTTACATGAAACTTCTGGCTATAGATGGCTCAATTTTAAATGTCTTCCTTCCATCTCATCAAGTGGAATTTTTTTCCCCACAGGCTGTACGTAGGGCTTCTAACATATTAAAACCAACAACCATACCCATTGCCACAAATCAGTACTAACTCATAGTGACCCTGTAGGACAGCCTAGAATTGTCTCATAGGGTTCTCAAGGAACTCTGGGGGCATGGAGTGTTGTGCATTGGCCTTCTAATGGCAAGGTCAGCAGTTTGAATCCACCAGCCATTCTGGAAGAGAAAGATAAGGCTTTTTGCTTCCGTAAAGATTTACAGCCTTGGAAACTCTTTTAGGGTCACTATGAGTTGGGACCAACTTGATGACACCCCACCATCATGGGGTTCTCAAGGTTATTGTAGAAGTGGACTGCCACATTTTCTTTGGAATAGCTGGTAGGTTCAAACTGTCAGCCTTTCCTTTAACAGAAGGGCAATTAACTACAACTCCAAACCAAAAACAAGACTAAGAATTTCTGGTAAAGTAAAGATATTCAGGGGAAGGGCATTGCATGAGGAATATACAAGGATTTTATGCATTAGAAGAACTTATTGTTTATTGACTGTCTTTAGATTAGATCCTGATTAGGAGATAATTTCTACCCCTTTCATTATGGTCTATATTTTGTCAACAACAGGTTTATTATTAGCCTTATTCTTAGAGAAAAAAAAATATATATATATAGGGGGGAAATCTGGGATATCTCTCTCAAATTCCTCAAAATTCCAGAAGCATTCATGTACTCATAGGGCACTTAGTGGATATTTGTTCTTTCTAATGTAGATTTTTTAAATGTTACTATTATTATTATTTCAGTTTACTCTTTTATTTTGTGATTATAAGAGGCGATACTTAAAGGTAAAATGAAAGCTTCTGTAGATAGATACTTTTCTCTAATGCCTCAAAAATTTCAAGATAATTATATTGACTCGATATGCTTTGTTATATTCTTAGACTTGACAGTGAATTGTTTTCTTGAAAACCCTCATTGGACTCTAATTTCAGAACTTTATATTGTGTTTGAAAGGCTGAAGGGAGTCTTATGTACAGTGGTCAGATCAAAGACAGCTTTGAACTCAGCAGTCAGCATATACTATTGCCATATTTTCTGCTGAGTTTGTATGAAAAGTATGCACTTGTATAAATAAATAAGGTGAGATTTTCTGAGTTAGGTCCAGTAAAAATTGTTGTTAGATCTTGTAGAGTCAATTTTGACTCCTAGAGACCCATGTGACTTACTAGAATTGTCCCAAAGGATTTTCTAGGCTGTAATCTTTACATGGATCCACAATCAACACCAGTTGAAACAATAGTCAACAAATTAAAGGACCTTTTAAAACTGTTTTAGAACAAAGATATCAGTTTGCGAATTAATGTGTATTTGATTCTAGCCACAATATTTTCAGTTGCATCGTATGCATGTGAAAGCTGGACAATGAAAAAGGAAGACTAGAGAAAAATTGACGCATTTGACTTATAGTGTTGGAAAAGAATACTGCAAGTACCATGGATTGCCAGAAGAACAAGCAAATCTGTCTTGTAAGAAGTATAGCCAATGTAAGCTTGCTGGCGACCACATTGGTCTACTGGCGAATAGAAGATGGGAAAAGGCAGCAATGAAGATATTGGCTGAGTTCGACCACATTTCATAGACTCCTGTCAACCTGGAGATGAAAGAGGGTAAAAGAAGGGCTGCTTGGTC
>NW_006408529.1:23462868-23467289 GCF_000296735.1 Chrysochloris asiatica | reverse complement strand
GAAGCAGTGACACCAGAGATGGAGGCAGAGATGAGGACATGGAGAGATAGAGCAGCTGAGGACTCTAGACTCATGGAAAGAGAAAGGCTGTGTGCTAGCAGCCAGGAGGTAGGCTTACAGAATGTGCCATTTGGTTGTTTAAATGATTATTTATGTATAATATATATATCCTGAGTGTCTTTGTGTACATAAAAAAACAAAATGAAACAAAACAAAAACCCAGAAGCAATAGATGCAAATACTGTTGAATGATGATGCATGGAGGGGATTTTAATCATTGCAATGAAATGAAATATGAGAAGATGAGGGTAAAACCGATGTTCTGTCATGTAAACTATCCCTCAATTCACAATAAAAACTTTATACTCTCAATAACAACAAAAAATACAGCCAATATACTTCTTTGAAGTGAGAATTTGCCTCACATACCCTGGACATGTTCTCAGGAGGGACTTGTTCATGGAAAAGAACATCATGCAAGGTAAAATGGAGGGTCAGTGAAAAAGAGGAAGACTTCTATTAAGATGTATTGACACAGTGGCTGCAACGATGAGCTCAAACATAACAATTGTGAGATGGCGCAGGACTGGGCAGTGGCTCCTGTTTTGTATAGGGTCTTTGTCCAAGATGAAGCTGACTCCATGGCACCTAACAACAATAATACCAATCTTTATGGAAACAGATCTCCAGGTTTTCTCTTGTGAAGCTCTTGGGTAGATTCCTACTGCCAACCTTTTGTTAGCAGACAATGCTTACCTATTACATTAAGTCTCCTTCAGAAAAGACTGTTGGTAAATGCCCTCAAGTTGGTTCTGACTCATAGTGATACTGACTTGTTGCTGTTGTTAGGTGTCATCATAGTGACCTTATGCACAGCAGAATGAAACACTGCCCGATCCTGGACCAACCTCACTACTGTTGCCATGCTTGAGTCCATCGATGCTGCCACTTGGCCAATTCATCTCATTGGGGGTATTCCTCTTTTTCTCTGACCCTCCACCTTACCAAACATGATATCCTTTTCCAGTGACTGGTCCCTCCTGACAGTATGTCCAAAGTATGAGAGACGAAGTTTGGCCATATTGGCCTCCAGGGAGCACTCTGGCTGCACTTCTTTCAAAACGGATTTATTGGTTCTTTTGGCAGCCCATGAAACTATCAATATTCTCCTCCAACATCATAATTCAAAAGCATCAATTCTTCTATGGTCTTCCTTATTCACTGCTCAGCTTTCATATGCATATGAGGTTATTGAAAATACCATGGCTTGGGTCGGGTGCTCTTCAGCATTTTAAAAAGGTCTTGTGCAGCAGATTTGCCTAATGCAATACGTTGTTTGATTTCTTGACTGCTGATTCTGTGAGTGTTGATCATTGATCCAAGAAGAATGAAGTCCTTGACAACTTCAATCTTTTCTCCATTGATAAGAATGTTGTTTATTGGTCCAGTGGTGAGGATTTTTGTTTTCTTTACATTGGGATGCAATCCACACTGAAGGCTGTGCTCTTTGATCTTCGTCAGTAAATGTTTTAAGTCCTAGTGACCCTGACTGTTGTGCTGTTGGTAAGTACCATGGAGTTGGTTCCGACTCATAGTGACCCTGCACAGGATTTCCAAGGCTGTAAATCTTTACGGGAGCAGAACGCCTCATCTTTCTTCCGTGGAACCACTGGTACTTTTGAACTGCTGACCTTGAGGTTAGCAGTCCGATTCATAACCACTGACCCTGACTAGCAAGTGCCAAATCCTGTGATCTCTTTCTGCTCCTGAGTGGCCATGTTCCTCCTACCTATTCTTAGCCTCACTCACAGCTTTCCTCATCTGCAGCTTCAATGATACAGGACTGTTCACTCTGTCTTGCACCATCTTCACAGATTATGATATATAGACCCATTGTTGCTTCTATAGCATCAGGCTGTCTTATTGGAGGTCTTCCTCTTTTTCACTGATCATCTGATAGCTAGCTGAAAGGTCAGCAGTTTGTTACCAGCCTCTCTGTGGGACAAGGATGAAACTCTTTCTGTAAATATTTACAGCCCAAAAAACCTATGTGTGGTCACCGTGAGTCAGAACAGACTCCACAGCACATAACCACCAGCACCACCACCACTTTACCATACATGATGTGCTTCCCCAGGAACTGGTTCTTCTTGGCAACATGTCCAAAGTACAAGAGATGAAGTCTCTCCATCCTTGCTTCCAAGAAACATTCTGGCTGTCCTTTTTCCAAGATAGATTTGTTTGTTCTTCTGGCAATACATGATACATTTGATATTCTTCTCCCAAATCATAATTCAAAGGCATCATTTCTTCTACAGTCTTTCCTATTCTTTGTCCAACTATCACATGTATATGAAGCAATTGAAAATAACATAGCTTGGGTAACCTCACCTTAGTCCTCAAAGTGTTATCTCTTTTCTTTAACAATTTTAAGAGTTATTTTACAGCAGATTTGCTTAATACATTGCATCCTGTGATATCTTGACTGTTGTTTCCATGAGCATTGGTTGTGGATGCAAAAAAAAAAAAAGAAGCTTTTGACAACTTCAGTCTTTTCTTAATTTATCAGAATGTTATTTATTTATCTAGTTGCTAGAATTTTTGTTTCCTTTACATTGAAATTCAATCCATACTAAAGGCTGTGGTATTTGATCTTCATCAGTAAGTATTTTAAGTGTTCTTTGCTTCCAGCAAGTAAAGTTGTGTTATCTGCAGATCGAAGGTTGCTAATGAGTCTTACTCCAATCCTGAGGCCATGTTCTTCTTCATATAATCCAGTTTTTGAATTATTTGCTAATCATACAGATTGAGTAAGTATAGTGAAGGATATAACTCTTACACACACCTTTTCTGATTTTAAACTATTCAGTATTTCCTGCTCTGTTCTAACAGCTGCCTCTTATGAGCACAATTAAGTGTTCTGAAACTCCCATTCATTGTAATTTTATACATAGTTTATAATGATCCACACAGTTTAATGCCTTTGCATGATCAATAAGGCACAAGTAAATTTCTTTCTGATATGCTATGCTTTCAGCCAAGATTCATCTGATGTCATATATGATATCTGTTGTTCCATATCCTCTTCTGAATCTAGCTTCAATTTCTGTCAGCTGCAACCATTTTAAAAATATTGTTAGCCAAATTTTACAAGCACCTGCTTCTAATAATATTATTAGATGCTTTCTTCATTCTATTGAGTCACTTTTCTTTGGAGTGGGCACAAATATGGCCAGGTAGCTGGCTTCCAAATTTCTTGGCATAGATGAAAGAGTGCCTTCAGTTCTGCATTAGTTTGTTGAAACATATCAGTTTGTATTCCACCAACTTCACCTAGAGCCTCGTTTTTCACCAGTACTTTGTGTGAACTTTGGACTTCTTCCTGCAATATCACTGGTTGTTCATCATATGGTACTTCTTGAAATGATTGAGCATTTACCAGTGCTCTTTGGTATAGTGACCATGGGTATTCTTTCCATTTTCTTTTGATGCATTCTATGGCATTAAATATTTGCTCATAAAATCCCTCAATATTACAACCCAAGACTTGAATTTTTTCCTTCAAATATTTCAACTGGAGAAATGCAGTTCTTGCTCCAGGTCCTTGCACATTTTCTTATACTAGTAAACTTTGTCTTCTATAGCTGCCCTTTGGAATTTTCTGTTAAGCTGTTTTACTTCATCATTTCTTACAGTTGTTTTAGCTTCTCTAAATTCAAGAACAATTTAACAATCTCTTCTGGTATTAACATTGGTATTTTCTTTCTTTTCTGTCATTACAATGACCTTTTGCTTTCTTCCTGTATGATGTTCTTGATGTCATCATACAATTCCTGAGGTCTTCTGTCATAGTCTCTAATGCATCAAATTTGTTCCTGAGATGATTTCAAAATTAAAGTGGGATATACTCAAAGTCATATTTTGGCTCTGGTGGACTTGTTTTAATTTTCTTCAGCTCCAGCATGAACTTGTTTATGAGCAACTGATGGTCTGTTCCACAAATACTTTCCTTATTTTGAGTGATGATAATTGAGCTTCTCCATCATTTCTTCCCACGGATCCAGTCAATTTGATTCCTGGGTATTACATCTGGTGAAGTCCATCTGCATAATCAATTTTTATATTGTCTAAAAAAGATATTTGCAATGAATGTCATTGGTCCTGCAAAATTCTATCATGTGATAGCTAGCAGTTTCTTTTACCAAGGCCTTATTTTCCAACTTCCTATCCTTCCTTTTTTTTCCAACTTTTGTATTCCAATGCATAACAATTGCATTTTTGATAAATTTCAAGTTGAAGAAGTTGATAGGATTCTTCAGTTTCTTCATCATTAGTTTTAGTGGTTGTTATGTAAATTTGAAAAGTCGTCCCATTAACTGGTAACCTTTGTAGCTGTATGGATTTCATCATCCTATCACAGC
>NW_006408529.1:23460150-23462083 GCF_000296735.1 Chrysochloris asiatica | reverse complement strand
ATGTTAAGGTGGGTTGAATGAAAATAGGAACCACAGGTGAAAAGCAGGATAACTGGTGTTACATGGAGGGGATTGCAATCATTAAGATGAAACAAAGTGTACGATTTGTTGAATGTAAAATTGATGATCTTGTCTGCAAATCTTCTTTCAATTCAGAACAAAAAGTTAAAATAAAAAAAAAAGGGGGATCACTGTTGCCCCCAGTTTTTTGTTTCATCAAGGTATTATGGCATTCTCTTAAAGCAATCTGAATCAAGACTCAGATCTTGGTCTGTTGCAAAGCTCTTTAGATGATTTTGCCAGATGGCCTTCATTCCCTTTCTTTTTAAAATCTTCAAACCATGTCCTATTTTTAGGTTCCTTTGCTTAAAGCCAGCATGTTGCATTGGAAAAAGACAGCAAAACTGGTTTCTACTCTTAGCTTAGAAAATTTCAAGCTATATGGCTTTTGGAATAGTCTTTTGATCACTTTGTGCTAGGGGCTGTTTCTAACAATTGTCAATAAGGAATTTCAGATTAGTCAACAAGAACTATTAATACTGAACATGATCACTAAGTGGGAGTTAGAATCATATATCTCAAATTTATTTTCTCCAGGGAGCCTTTAATGCCATTTGGCAAGGAAGCACTAGCACTAGAATAATATGTGCTCTGGTCTGGCGGTTGGTGGCAATAGTTATCGCGGTGGTTGCCAAATGAATTCTCTATATGTAATCCAGATATCAACTGGGATCCCCTACTCCTATAATCTAGATAAGAGAGATTTAGCAAGCATGCCATTTCCTGTAGATGCTTAGTTTATGGTTTGCATCATTTTCTTATGTGTGCTAGCCTGTTCTATATGGCACTGAACCAGAAATGAAATTCCACATCTTCACTGTTTCTACATTAAGCCTACTTACCCAAGACAAAGTCGCATGAAGATGATTTGAAAGGGATTATATTTTAAGTGAACAAATGCCTCTATTCTTAAATGCCCTTCTTTCATTGTACCACTTGGGATTTTTTCCCTACAGGCTGTATATTATATTTCCTGAGAAGGAGCTTGATTAAAGAAGTTATTTTTCCTTAATAATGAAGTTCATAAAATGACTTTGAAATACTTTAAAATATGATCTAAGAATTTATGTTTTAAAATAAATTTCATCCATTCATTCATATGTTCTAGGCAGTTTTGGCTTGGTCTTTATAGATGAAATTATAAGAATAATTTAGTACTGCTCTCCTTTTACCCAAAACATATAAACAAAAGAAATAATCCACAAATAACTAAGCCAAAGGTTTATGCATATTAGTATTCTAGATTTTAAATCATACGTTTGATCATTTGTGTTCATTCTCTGTGTTGGATACTACTGTTATTATAGTAATTCTTCTAGGGAGGATTCAGCTAATTAGAAAAGGAAAACAGTACAAAACAAATCCTACAGTTTATAACACTATTCCTAAGATGTTCAGAGTTTACATTGCTCTTTCTTACAAACATTGAAACTTATGAACAGAGAAAAGGAGTACAAGGAGGAGTTTCCAAAATATAAGGAATGGGCTGCTCTCTGCCAGTGAAACATTTCACAGACATGATATTGTCACCTGAAATATTGCTTTCAAATATGTGCCTAAGATAATCTTTGCACTAATATATACCAGTTAAAATGATAAGGATATAGACTCCAGACTCATAGCAACCCTGTATAGGGTTTCCAAGGAAGGACTGGTAAACTAGAACCACCAACCTTGTGATTCATACCGACTTTGCAGTCCATTGCATTAACCAGCAGTGCTATAGCAGGATTCCATAGACAATATAGATACAGATTATCAGGAGGAGCCAGTCCCTGAAAAAGAACATTATGCTCGATAGAGTCGAGGGTCAGAGAAAAAGGAGACCACCAATGAGATGGATTGACACAGTGGTTTTAACATTGGGCTCAAA
>NW_006408529.1:23456932-23459559 GCF_000296735.1 Chrysochloris asiatica | reverse complement strand
ATTTCCATTTTGCCCTCCTTCCCAACCCCTCTGAAACTTGTTCCCAGGTAAATATTGTTCTTTGATCTTAAATGGTTGCCCAATCCATGGTGTGTATACCTCACACTGTGGTATTGTTCCCCCTATATACCAATCCACTGCTTAGTTGAAAATTAAGCCACCAGGGTGATTTCAATTTTCGACCTGAAGTGTGGCTAAGGTCACAGTCTCAAGTTCCTCCAGTCTCTTATGTCCAGTAATTCACCCCCCCTTTTTTTTTTTTAATAATTTTGCGTTTTGATCTCATTTTCTACTCTATCTGGAACCTTTAATGTGATACCTTTCAGAGCAGTTGGTAGTGGTACCATCTAGTTCTGGTGTCAGATTCATGGAAGCTGATGTTCACACATTCCATGAGTTCACTGGATTAATTGATTCCAAGCATCTTCAATTTTCATTACTCTTCTTTCCTCCACACATGAAGAGATCAATCGTTGTACCTTAGATGGCAGCTCATGAGCTTTTAAGGTCCCAGTCACTACTTACACATTAGTCACTAAAGACAGAAGACCAAAAGAGTTGTTGGATGACATCAAGAACATTATACAGTAAGAAAGCAAAAGATTATTAAAAAGAAAAGAAAGAATGAAAAGACCAACATGGATGTCAAAAGAGACTCTTAAACTTGCTCTCCAGCATAGAGATGATAAAGCAAATGAAGAAATAAGGAAGTAAAACATTTGAATAGAAAATTTCAAAGGTCAACTCAAGAAGACAAAGTCAAATATTATAATGAAATATGCAAAGACCTGGAGTTATAAAAAACAAAGGGGAAGAACACGTTCAGCATTTCTCAAAATGAGGGAAGTGAGGAAAAAAGTTAAGCCTAGACTTACAATATTGAAGGATTCTATGGGCAAAATATTGAATCATGCACAAACCATCAAAGGAAGATGGAATGAATATAGAGTAATTGTACTAAAAATAAATGGTTGATATTCATCCATTTCAAGAGGTAGCATATGCTCAAGAGCCAATAATACTGAAGGAAGAAGTCCAAGGTGCACTGACAAAGAACAAGGCAATGAAATTTGAAGGAATACAAATTGAAATCTTTCAACAAACTGATCAAGTACTGGAGGCACTCATCCATATGTGCCAAGAAATTTGGAAGACAACTAGCTGGCCAACTGAATGGTAGAGATTCATAATTGTGCCCATTCCAAAGCGAGGTGATCGAACAGAAGGCAGAAATCATCAAACAATATCATTAATATCGTATACAAGTAAAATTTTGCTACAGATCATTCAAAACTGGCTGCAGACTACATTGAAAGAGAATTTCCAGAAGTTAAAGCAATACTCAGAAGAGGACATGGAATGAGGGATATCATTGCTGAAGTCAGATGAAGCTTGACTGAAAGCAGAATTCTCTGAAAGCTTGACTGAAAGCAGAAAGATGTTTATCTGTGCTTTATTGACTATGCAAAGGCTTTTGATTTTGTGCATCATAACAAGCTATGGACAACTTTTTGGATAATGAGGATTCTAGAACAGTTAATCATGCTCATGAGGAACATGTACATAGATCAAGATGCAGTTGTTTGAATAGAATAAGGGAACACCGAATGGTTTAAAATTAGGAAAGGTGTGCGTTGTGTTGTGTTCTTTCAACAGACTTATTCAATCTGTATGTTGAGCAAATAATCCAAGAAATTGGATTATATTAAGAAAAAACATGGTGTCAGGGTTGGAGGAAGACTCATTAACAACCTGCAATATGCAGATGATATAATCTTGCTTGTTGAAAGTAAAGAGGACTTAAAAAATATTTACCTGATGAAGATCAAAGACCATCACAGCCTTTGATATGTGTTGAATCTCAAGGGAAAGAAAACATAAATCCTCACCACTAGGCCAATAAACAACATACATAAAAATGGAGATAAGCTTGAACTTGTAAAAGACTTCATTTTGCTCATACCAATCATCAACACTCAAGGAAGCAGCAGTCAAGAAATCAATTGATGATTTGAGTACTAAGGTGCCCTAGACTCAAGCCATAGTATTTTCAATAATCTCATATATATGTGAAGTTGGACAGTGAATAAGGAAGACCATAGAAGAACTGATGCATTTGAGTTATTGTGTTGGAGGAGAATTTAAAAAAAGTAGCATGGAATGCCAAAAGAACAAATATATCTGTGTTGGAAGAAGTATAGCCAGAATGCCCCGTGGAAGCCAGGATTGCCAGATTTCGACTCTCATACTTTGTACATTTTATTAGGAGGAACCAGTCTCTGGAGAAGTATATCATATTTGATGAAGTGGAGGGTCAGAGAAAAAGAGGAAGACCCCCAATGAGATGGATTGGCACACTTGTAGCAGCAATGGTCTCAGGTGTAGCAATGATTGTGCGGTTGATGTTGGACTGGGGCTATGTTTCATTTAGTTGTACATTGGGTTGCTATTTGTCGGTACCAACTCGATGGCATCAAACAACAGAAATAAAAATTACATAGGTGAGGGAGCTTAGTTTAAGAGGGTTGGGGGAAAGAAAGAGTCCCCACTGAATAGTTATCATCTTGTCTAGATGGGTCTGGTGAAAGGAGATGGGGATAAGATTCGTAAGATTCAATAGTGAATAA
>NW_006408529.1:23445037-23455922 GCF_000296735.1 Chrysochloris asiatica | reverse complement strand
TATGCACAGGTTCCTCAAGAGCACAATTAGATGTTCCAAAATATTCATTCTCCAAAATGTTGTCAATTACTTGCCATGATCCACACAATTGAAAGTGTTTGCATAAAGTACAAGTAAACATCTTTCTGGTATTCTCTGTTTTCAACCATGATCCATCTGACATTAGCAATGATATCCCTTATTTCACGACTTCTTCTGAATCCAGCTTGAATCTCTGCAATTCTCTGTCAATGTATAGCTGCATCTGTTTTGGAATGATCTTTCGCAAACTTTTCCTTGCAAGGGATATTAATGATATTTTCGGATGACTCCCACATTCTGTTGTGCCTTGTCTCTTTGGATTGGGCATAAATATAGATCTTTTCCAATGAGTTGGCCAGGTAGTTGTCATCCAAATTTCTTGATATATATGAATAAGTTCCTCCATTGCTTCATCAGATTGTAGAAAGATTTCAATTTGTATTCCATCAAATTTCAATGCCTTGTTCTTTGTCAGGGCCTTCTATGCATCTTGGACTTCTTTCTTCAGTATCATTGACTCTTGATCATATGCTACATCTTGACATGGTTGAATATTGATAATTTCTTTTTGGTACAATTACTCTGTATTCCTTTCATCTTCCTTTGACGCTTTCTGCATCATTCAATATTTTGCCCATAAAACTTTCAATATTGAAAATCGAGGCTTGAATTGTTTCTTCATTTTTCTCAGCTTGAGTAATGCTGAATGTGTCCTTCCTCTTTGGTTTTCTAATTCCAGGTCTTTGCACATTTCGTTACTAATATTTGACTCTGTCCTCTTGAGATGCCCTTTGAAATTTTCTATTCCAGTGTTTTACCTCCTCATTTCTTCCATTTGCTTTAGCATCTCTACACTGGAGAGCAAGTTTCAGAGTCTCTTTTAACATTAATTTTTTCTTCTTCTTTCTTGTCTTCTTAATGACATTTTGCTTTCTTCCTGTATGATATTCTTGATGTCATCCCACAGCTCTTCTGGTCTTTGATCATTGTTGTTGTTGTTATTGTTGTTAAGTGTCATTGAGTCAGTTCTGACCCATAGCAACCCTGTATAGGGTTTCCAAGGAGCGACTGGTGATCTTGAACCACCAACCTTGTGTGTGGTTCAAACCGACTTTGCAGTCCAGTGCATTAACCCACACCCCCACACCAGAAGTCTAATTAATAAAATGAGTTCTTAAGCTGATCTCTCAATTCAGGGGCGATATGTTCAAGATGATATTTTGGCTGTCGTGGACTTGTTTTAATTTTCTTCATCTTCAGCCTGAACTTGCATTTGAGTAACTGATGGTCTGTTACACAGTCTAACTCTGGCTTTATTTTGGCTGATGATATGGAGCTTTTTCACTGTTTCTTTCCAGAGATGTACTCAATTTGATTTCTGCGTATTACATCTGGTAAATTCCATATGTATGGTCTTTTATGTTGTGTAAAAAGGTATTTTCACTAAGGTTGTCACTGGTCTTGCATAATTTTACCACGTGATTTCCAGCATAATTTCTATAACCAGGACCATATTTTCCAACTACTGACCCTTCCTCTTTGTTTTTAATCTTTGCCTTCCAATCACCAATAATTATCAGTACATCTTGATTGCATGTTTAATCAATTTCAGACTGAAGAAGTTGGTAGACTTCTTTAATTTCTGCATCACTGCCTTTAGTTTAAGTTTGAATAATGGTTGCATTTACTGGTCTTCATATCACATACAGTGTTGAACTCTTGAACTGTTCTTTTTGATGATGAATATGATGCCATTTCTCTTTAATTTGTCATTTCTGATATAGTAAACCATGTGATTGTCAGATTTAAACTGGACAATACCAGTCAATTTCAGTTCACTAATGCCTAGGATATTGATGTTTATGCATTCCATTTCCTTTTTGACAACTTCCAATTTTCCTAGATTCATACTCCATACATCCCATATTATGATTATTAATGGATGTTTTGCCCATCAACAATGAAAATCCTGAAAGCTTTACTTCATTTACGTCATCACAGTCAACTCTACTTTGAAGAGGCTGCTCTTCCCCAGTGGTATTTGGAGTGCCTTCCAAACTGAGGGTCTCAGCTCATCTTCCTGCACTATATCTGACAATATTCTGTTACTCTTTATCATGTTTCAATATTCAGTCTTCTGTTGCTGCTAGTGTTTCACTGCTATTCATAAGATTTTCAGTGGTTAAGCATTCAAAAGTAGTTCACTTCTCTTTCTTCTGAGTTTGTCTTTGTCTGGAAACTCAGTTGAAACCTGTTTACTGTGGGGGACCTGCCAGCATTCAAAATACTATTGGCATAACTACTAGCATCCTTAGAAACACACAAGCCATGGCAGTGTTACAAACTGACAGACAAGTTGTGGAAGAATATCAGTGCTGATGTCAAGCAGATCTTGGGTAAATGTAGAGATTACCAAAAAGATGTTTAAATGTTCTTTATTGGCTATGCAAAGGCATTTGGCCATGTGGATTATAACAAATTATGGATAACATTGTGAAAAATGGGTATTTCAGAACGCTTAATTATGCTAATGAGAAACTTGTATATAATCCAAGAAACAGACATTAGAATAGCACTTAGTGATACTGAATGGTTTAAAATCTGAAAAGGTGTGCGTCAGGGTTGTATTCTTTCACCATATTTATTCAATCTGCATGCTTAACAAATAATCTGAAAAACTGGATTATATGAAGAAGAACATAGCATCAGGATTGCAGGAAGTGCTATTAACAACTTGTGATATACAGGTGACACAACCTTGCTTTCTGGAAGAAATGCTTGGGTCACAGATGTTGAAAGAAGGCAAAGACCTTCCTCCAGAGCCTACAGAGAGAGCTAGAATTCTCTTAGACCTGGACTTGGAATCCTTTCTCTCCTACACTGTGAGAGGATAAACTTCTGTTTCTTAAAGGCATCCACTTGTGGGATTTCTGTTGTAACATCACTAGATAACTGAAACATTTACTTTTTCCATTGTAGGTTTTCACTAACTTGATTCCATTATGGTATTGAATTAGAAAATAAGCCCAAGGCACAAGCAGCTGTGAAAAATTTTATTTTGTTGAGTATTTTGGAATGTGTATGCTTAGCAAGAATTTTAAAAATCCTTTTGAAATTTCCATTTTGCATTTCACTTACTTCTTTTCCCCTTGTATTATTTTTGTCTTTTGTTTCATTTGGTCTTATTTCCAAACCAGTATTTCAGACCTGACCACCCAGCTTTGCTAATTTACTGGAATTTTCAGAAATCAATGACGCTGTGACTGGGACTTATCGCTCCTTCCTTGGGACGCTGCTCTGTTCTGGAGATCCTACCTCACGTAATGAAGCTTCTCTCCTGCCCCTCAGGCCCTGGAATATGTTAGACTTGAATAGCAGACAGCAGAGAAAGTGGAGAAACTGCAGACTTGGAGACATTCAAATTGGAAAACATCCAAGGAAGGTGGGTGGCACTGGAAGGTGATGGAAAAAGGGAAATCTGAAAAAATCTCCTGGGATTCTAGAAAGCTTTAAAGAATGAAGTGTGGGAAGAAAAGTACACATTTGAGTTAATTATGTAAACAGAAATGTATTACTGGAGGAAAGGCTTGGGGAAAATGGTTTGGTTTTCTGCTTCTCAACTAGATTTGTCCCATAGCGGTTCTTTCCAGTTGTAAACAGTTCTTTCCCTGAATGTCGATCTCCATTTAGAGTTTTAACCCATGTATTGTGTTTAGAATACATAAAATAAGTCCAAATAATAAAGAAAGATTTTTACAGGTAATTTAAAAAGATTATCTACAAGTAATTTATCTACAAGACTAATCTAAAATTCTTAAAGGCATTGTAATACCTATTTACATTTCAACTCTTTCTAAGTATACTGATACTAAGTTCATCTTAAATGAGTTACTCCCTCAACTCTTGTTTCTTTCTTATGCTTCACATTCATTCTTAGGCTTCACAGAATGATTAATTTAAGTTTTTTACTTTGGCTTGTATATTTTGCTGTTGCTGCTGCTATTATGTGTCCTAAATATCCTCTCTGTATAATAGACCTCCATCTGCTTACATTATTATTTCCAGTGGCACCATCATTCTCTCTGTAGCCTATAATCAGAACCTTGCACTGTTCTTGACTTCTTATTTCCCCATTGTCTTGTTTACTTTGTGTTACAATAATGCAAATACTTCAAGTGGGTGACTTCAAAGATTAGAAATTATTTTCCTTATGGTTCAGGAGGCTAGACACCTGAGTTTAAAGAGTGACTCTAGGGAGGTCATACCACTAGTTCCTAGGAGTTCATTGATAATCAGTGACATTCTTTGGTGTCTGTATCCCCTAGTGTATTTCTCTATATCTATTTTATTCTTTTTATAATTCAGAAATGATTACGTTTAGGATCCGCTCTACATTGGCATGTCCTTATTAATATAACAAAAGAACCCCTATTTTCTAATTGGATTATACCCACATGTACAGTACAACTTCATTCATATTTCTTTTAGGCACAATCTAAATCCTTGTTGTAGAGCAAAATCACAGAGTCTGCTTCAAGTAAAAGCAAAAGAGACTTGTTGAGGGGTTGAGCAATTTATGAATCAGAGTAGCATAATGTAACCAGGCAGTTACAGAGTGCTCCAGTTAGCTGCAGCTGAGGAGAGATGTTAATAGTGAAAAAGCAGGAATTTTCCAGCAAATTTTGATTTATTGAACTTTTATGAACTTGCCTAGATTTGCCTAGGCATACTCACCCTCTTATTGACTCCTGATGTGGCACTGTGGGTGAATGAGCTTGACTGCAAAGTCACTTTGAGCTACAAAGTCAGTGGTTCAAGCTCATCAGCTGCTCCTTGGAAACCCTAAATAGGGTTGCTACTGGTTGGAACTGATTCAATAGCATTTAACAGCAACAACTCACATTCTTGTAAAGACTGTTTTCTTGGACCCTGCCTGAGCTTGCCCAGATTCATGTAAACATAGTCACATTGTTTGATCCGCAGATTGTTAAATTAGTACAAGAGTATAGCTTTAAAGCAGAATCACGAGTACAAACATAATGGAGTTCCATTTGCCCTTGCATCAGTCGTTTTATGGCGCCACACAGCCCAGATTTTGAAACACTTTTATATATTTCAAAGTAGAAACTGGATCTGAAACAAAATGGAGTCCATAGATTTAAGATTGAGACTGAGTCAAGCCATGGTCAAGTATTCTGGGTAAGTTGAATGCCTCAGTTTTAGAACATTCCTGTACATCTGACAAAATGGAGTTTGGTTTGCCTCTTGTCTTAGACACCAAGAGTCGGCCAAGCACTGCAGATTCCTGGTGTGGCGCTGTGGGTTAATGTGCTGAATTGAAAGGCCGGTTTGAACCGCAAGGTTGGTGGTTCAGGCTCACCAGCCACTCCTCAGAAACCCTACACAGGGTCGCTATGGGTCAGAACCGACTCGACAGCACTTAACAACAACAACAAAACACTCTAAACAACAACAACAACAAAAGAACCCTAAAATCCGTATCTATTATGTCTTTGAGTTTCCAAATTCTCTTAATATACCCTTTGTGTCCCGCTTGTTCTTTTTTTCACTCCATTTACATATCACTTTGATACTTTAGTTTTGACCGATTACTGTCCCCACATCACCCCACATGGTTTGGTATTGCTTTACTCTTCTTCTACATGTTTAGAAATCGATCTCTCAGGCTTTCTTATTCTATAAACAGTATTGTCCAGATTAAAACAAACACTGTGATAAAAAGTACTTGATGAACTTTTCCCAAATGACTGAGATAGCTAAATATTGGAACTACGACTAGCATGCAGCTCTTGTGAAAAAAGCCTGCCTAGTTTCCTGATTGCCAGCCTTTCATTCTTTTCAGTCTTCTTCACTGTTCAGAGCTAGGAGCATTTACAAATAAGATGCTTTATAATCTAAAGGGAAAAGTCAACACTTGTTGTTAAGTGCTGTCTAGTTGCTTCTAACTCATAGTGACCCTGAATGGGTTTCCAAGGAGCAAGTGGGGTTGAACTAGCAACCTTGTGGTTAGCATTACAGTCTTTCTCCTACAGTGTCACAACAGGACTCCTCAAAGTTTCTTAGATACATTAAATATTTTCTATTATTTATCTAGTTTTTTTTCATTTGTCCAGTTACTCAAACACTGCTTCAGCCAGGCATTTCTAATACTTCTTCTTTATGCACTCTTTGCAGTTTCTCCTCTAAACTGTTGAGCATGTGATCCACTCTGCCTGGTCATTCCTACTGCTCAAACCTCACATTTTTCATGAAACCTTCTCTGTTTTCTCATACTGTTCAGATATTGCTTAGTGACATGTATGGCAGTAACTGACTAGATGTTCTCCAATCTGTTTCTTCTTCCTGGAAACATACATATACTACATTTCCCAGTTTCCCTTAGGTTAAGGTCATTGGGGTGTGGGTAGAATTGCTGTTTGCCACTTTCATAGTTGACCATAAAAACACCCCTTGCTTTCTATGGAGATCTAGGAAGCCAGTGCTTTAAGGGTATAATGATAAGATGGAAGCAGCTTAAATCTCTGAGTCACCACCTGAAGGAGAACCACTAAAAAGAAACCCTGAGGAGATATTGACTTTGCCTCAAAATGACATGAACTCTCATTGAGGTAAGACACTGAGGTTTGGGGATCGATCATTTGTTATAGCAGATAGTGAGCATAACACTGCAAATTTTGCATCCTTGGTTTGACTATGATATATGCATGAGGGAGCTTCAAAAAGTTTATGGAAAACTTCTATTATCTTTTAATTATTTTTTTTTTCTATGAACTTTTTGAAGCCTCCTTGCATATCTTGTTACCCCTATCTAGGAATTTGAGTAAGAAACCATTGTGGCTCAGTGGTTAAGTAGTTGGTTCAATACCACCAGTGGCTCTGCTAGAGAAAGATGTGACAGTCTGTTTCTGTAAAGATTGTGTTGTTGTTGTGAAGTGCCGTCAAATCGATTCCAACTCATAGCTACCCTGTATAGGGTTTCCAAGGAGCGCTGGTGAATTTGATCCACCAACCTTGCAGTTCAAAGCCATCTTATGGTCGAGTGCTTATCTTACAATACCACACCAGGACTATTTATTAGTTGGGTTGTCGTTGTTGTTAAGTACCACGGAGTCAGTTCTGACTCATAGTGACCCTGCACAGGGTTTCTGAGGCTGTAAATCTTTATGGGAGCAGAACTCCTCAGCTTTCTCCCTAGGAACTGCTGGTAGTTTCGAACTGCTGATCTTTAGGTTGGTGGCCCAACTCGTAACCACTGTGCTACCAGAGTTTCTTAGTTTGGTAATATGGTTAAATTTCTATGTTCCTTCAATCTAAGCACAGAGGAATTACAAATGACCCTGATTTAGAGAGTAAACTGGGGTGAATAGTGTGTATTATTTGCTTAGCAAAGGACCTTTCTGAGAGCTCCTAATTATCTAGCTATTGGATAGTTTACATTTCCTATTGCCAGTTGTATTCTTTCAAAGCATCAGGAGGTTTTGAATTTGGCCATTGTTTCAGTTTACAAACATTTGCTGTGGACTGTTTTTTTTTTATCATTATGATGTCAATCTCTGTTTTCAGCTGATGATACATTATACGTGTCTTTGATTTTTGACATCCTTTCTCTTTTTTCTTTCCATGTCTGGCAAGCATTAAGCCATTAATGCTTAAAAATCACATGCAGCTGAAACTTTGTAAAACAAATTATCTAGTGACTGGTTCTTTTAAAACAGCAGAGACAATCCAGTCCTTAGTTTTGTTTTTTGCCTTTGCTGACCTCCAGTTTAACTTCAAACAGGTATCCAGGGGGTTATCTTTGATTGATAATTGTTTTTTCCAATGTCATATGTATGAAAACCTGTCTTTTATCATGGGAACCTTACTAGAATGTAGGTATTTCTCTGCATTACTGTTGTAGGGAGCTTTTAAGTCATGATTTATATCTTTTAGATTAAATTACTGGGTTACAGGGTAATTTCTGAAGGTTGGCTATCACACCAGCAAAAATAGTCCTGACTTTGCTGCTTTGTTTTTGACACTCACAATACATCCTTGCACTCCTTGCTAATTAGCAGCTGTTTTTACAATCCTGTTTTCCCACTATGGGGGTTATTACACAACTTTGACTCACGCTTCCATCAAACCTTACAAAGCATCCTAACTGTTGAAAACAGTTTGTCTTTCACTTGCGAGACACTACTGAAAATCCCAACACATACCAGAGTGACCTTTGCTTGTATGATTTAAAAGATAGTCAATTTAAGGGGAGAAAAAAAAACATGAAAAGAAAGAAAATAAGAAGCTAACTGTTATGAAACTCATATATAGTAGATGCCAGGCATAATGTGGGTCACTGATAATCTCATTTAATTCTCACTATAACTTTGTGAGATTATAAAATCAGATAAAAAACTGAAGAGACTTAGTAACTTCCCCAAGGCAAGAGTAGCAGAGCTTGCTGTTAGCAGACCAACACTAAACTCACTATATCACCAGGCTTTAAAAATCAATACCTAGTACTGACTTTGTTGCTATTGTTAAGTGACATCAAGTTGGTTCCAATCCACAGTGACCCTGTATAGGGTTTCTGAGGAGCCACTGGTGAGCTTGAACCTCAGACCTTGTAGTTCAAAGAGCTTTGCAGTCTGATGCATTACCCTACAATGCCACACCAGGACTCCAGTACTGATTTAGATCACTATAAAAGAATACTAAAGGGAATACTGACACTGATACTAGTACTAACACCAATACCCCTTGAAGTGATAGAAAGAACATTGTTTCTAGAAGCCATTGAATCTACCCTGAACTCATGGCGACCCATGTACAATGGGGTTAGACCATTAAGATTCAGAGTTTTCACTGGCTGACTTTTTGAAAGTATATGGCCAGGACTTCCTAGTTTGTCTAGGAAGCTCGGTTGGAAACTGTTCAACATTATAGTAACACACAAATCTCCATTGGTAGATGAGTATTGGCTGTGCCTGAGATGCAATGGTCAGGAATTGAAACTGCTTCTTGCACTTGGGACAGTTTATTAGTGCACCACCACTCCTCCCTCCGGAAAGAACACTGTTGTTGTTAAGCACCATCGAGTCAGTTCCGACTCATAGCAACCCTCTCTAGGGTTTCCAAGGAGAGGCTGGTGGGTTTAAACTGCTGATATTGTGGTGCAAACCAACCTTGCGGTTCAGTGCATAATCCTGTAGCCCTACACCAGGGCTCCAGAAAGAACATTAGAAACACCTAAGAACAAACAACATGCAAATTTAACAAATGATGAATCTATAGTTTCCTGGGCTGTAACACAATACCATAAACTGGCAGGGTTGGAACACTAAATTTTATTGTTTCACAGTGACGAAGCCTGGCATTGAGTGCATTGAGTAGGTTATGACTCATAGTGGCCCGGTGCACAACAGAATAAAATGTTGCCTGGTCCTGCACCAGCCTCCCAATTGTTGTTTGGGCCCATTCTTCCTGCCACCTTGCCAGTCCATCTCATTAAGGCTCTTTCACTTTTTCACTGACACTCCACTTTACTAAGCATGATGTCCTTCTTCAGGGACTAGTCCTTCCTGACAACATATCCAAAATATGGGTGTTGAAATCTGGTCATCCTTTCTTTTTAAGAAACATTCTGGTTGTATTTATAACACAGATTTGTTTATTTTTCTGGCCGTCCATGGTGTTTTCCATATTCTTTGCCAACACCATAATCAAATGTATTGATTCTTCTATGGTCCTATTTATTCATTGTCCAACTTTCACATGTTTATGAAGCTATTGAACACACCATAACTTGGATCACATATGCCTTAGTCGTGAAAGTGACATCTTTGCTTTTTAATGATTTAAAGAATTCTTTGGCAGTAGATTTATCTAATGCAATATGTCACTTGATTTTTCGACTGCTGGTTCCCTGATTGTTGATTGTGGAGCCAGATGAAATGAAGTCTTTCACAATTTCAGTGTTTCTCCATTTGTCAAGATGTTTCTTATAGATTAATTAAGTTGTAAGGATTTTTGTTTTCTTTACATTGGGTTGTAATCCATATTGAAGTCTTTGATCTTCATCAGTAAGTGTTTTAGGTCCTTTTTGAAAACGAAAATCAAGGTGTCTACAATGCCATGTTCCCTCTAACAGATATATGCGTGAATCTTTCCTTGCCTTTTCCTATCTTTTGGTGGTTGCTGACAATCCTTGGCATTCCTTGGTTTGTAGACATATCAATTCAATCTCATCTTTGTCATCACAAGGCCTTCTCTGTCTGTTTCAGTGTTTCTTCTTCTTTTATGACACCAGCCATATTGGATTAGAAGCTATCCTAATTCATTATAATCTCATGTTAACTTGATTACTTCTGCAAAGACCTTATTTTCAAATAAGGTCACATTCACACATACTGGGGATTAAGATTTCAATGTGTCTTTTTGACTTTACAACATTAGCTTTCAATGGAAAATGAAATGTCACAGATTTGAGAAGCTATTTATGATATTGTCTTATTTATCCTATGTGTAAGATTTGTGTGTAGTATATTGACAGAGAACATCTAGAGGTATAAGCTGGATTCAGAGGAGAACATGGAATGAGGGAGATCATTGGTGATGTCAGATGGATCTTGGCTGAAAGCAGAGAATACTAGAAAGATGTTTACCTCTGCTTTATTGACTACACAAAGACTTTCGATTGTGTGTATCATGACTATGTATGAACAACATTGTGAAGTATGAGTATCTGGAACACTTAATAGTGCTCATCAGGAATCTGTACATAGACCAAGAGGCAGTTGTTCAAACAGAACATAGGAACACTGAATGGTTTAAAATTAAGAAAGGTGTGCGACAAGGTTGTATT
>NW_006408529.1:23438312-23444687 GCF_000296735.1 Chrysochloris asiatica | reverse complement strand
TCAAGGACTTCATTCTTCTTAGATCCACCATCAACACTCATGGAACCAGCAGTTAAGAAATCAAACGATGTATTGCATTAGGCAAATCTGATGCACAAGATTTTTAACGTGTCAGCTTGAGGACTAAGGTGTGACTGACCCAAGCCATGGTATTTTTAATAATCTCATATGCATGTGAAAACTGGACAGTGATTAAGGAAGACCATAGAAGAATTGATGTTTTTGAGTTATGGTGTTGGAGGAGAGTATTGAAAGTGCCATGTGCTGCCAAAAGAACAAACAAATCTGTGTTGAATGAAGAAATGAACCCAGAGTGCAGCTTAGAGGCCAGGATGGCCAAACTTCGTCTCTCATTATTCGAACATATTGTCAGGAGGGACCAGTCACTGGAGAAGGATATCATGTTTGGTAGAAGGTCAGAGAAAAAGAGGAAGACTCCCAGCGAGATGGACTGGCAAAGTGGCAGCATAAATGGGTTCAAATGTGGCAACAATTATGAGGTTGGCCCAGGACCGGGCAGTGTTTCCTTCTGTTGTGCATAGGATTACTATGAATTGGTACTGACTCCATGGCACCTAACAACAACATATCATTATAGCATTGTATCATTGTATGTAGGTGTGATTTAATTGTGAGGTGATGTTAGTCTTCTGATCTCTGGTGGGTAGTGCAGAGAGGGAGAGGAAGAGATAGGCATGTGACTACTTGCTTTGCATTTGTACAGGGTACAGTTCTAGCTCTCCTGTCCTGCTGGTTCCCTGGGAAGTGGCAAAATGAGAAATGGGAATATCTTCAAGTGAACCCAGGAAAATAAAGGAAAAGAACAGTCTTTGCTGATAAGTAGGTATGTAAGCATTACAGCCCTGCATAGAACCACACTTTATTATTGGAGCAGTTTCTCTTTCTTAGGTATTGTGGATCCTTTCTCTAATTCAACATAGTAAGTATAGCTCATAATGACTTTCCCTTAATGCTATTGACTGTTTTAAATCTCTTGTGTAATATTACACAACACTTCCCTTTCTAATTTCCCCCTTCCCTGCTAATTTCCAGTTGGGAGCCCTTAGTTAAGTTATATGAAGTCTTTTTTTTTTTTTTTTTTTTTATGCCTAGCTCTCATTTTATAGGAATAGTACATAAGGTTTAATATATGTAAGGCAATTACATAAACACATACCTAGAGGATTGTGTATAAAAGCACCTTGACCTCTTGAAATAAAAAGTACTTTACTAAAAAACATTTCTCAGTTACAGGCCATTTTTGTGCGCCTGTAGGTGCATGAAAAAGCTCTAGTGGCACAGTAGATTAAGCACTGGGCTACTAACTGAAAGGTGTTGTTGTTGTTGTTGTCAGGTGCCATCGAGTCGGAACCGACTCATAGCGACCCCATAGCGACTCATAGCGACCCTTCCAAATTTCTTGGCAGAGATGAGTGAGTGCCTCCTGTGCTGCCTCACTTTCCTGAAAGATTTCAATTTTTATTCCATCAATTCCTGGTGCCTTGTTCTTTGCCACTTCTTTCAATGCACTTTGGACTTCCTCTCTGAGTATCATTGGCTCTTGTTCATATGGTATCTCTTGAAATGGTTGAACATTAAGGTAGGCACTTCAAACTTACTGTGTATGAAAGGTGAGGCTGTTTGCTCCCATAAAGATTTACAGTGTCAGAAATCCTAAGGAACAGTTCTGCTTGACTCTAAAGGGTCCCAATGAGTGCAAATCAACTTGAGGCAATAGTTTTTCTTTTTTTAGGCGTATGGGGTTGACCTTCTTTCTCTCTTTCTCTTTTTTTAGTTATGGATTAACCTTAAATACCATTTCTTCTTCTTTTTTTTTTTTTCTTACTATTTTTTGATGGCATTTAAAAGCTACACCATTTTTCTGCATTACTAAACACAGAATAATCCAAACTTTTCTTGATGTTTCAAGTCTATCATAAAAACCTATTCCTCTGTACTTTGATATAGATTTTTGGCTGTGTTTGCTGTAATATGTTCCTTTAAATAACTTCTGGATGACTTTCTTTTCATTTGTCTTTTACATAAAAGTAGAATTCAGAATGAGCAGCTGCATGACTCCTTTAACTTTTTGATAGGACTGTTATCTACCACAATAACTATAGAGCCCAAGACTGAAGTAGTCTTCTTCTAAATTGTTTCCTTGTGCTCAATTCTATAATGTTTCTGGTTTTGTTAATATTTTTTATGTTTGGAGAGTCTTCAAATGCTCCTCTCATTTTTGCATTACTATTATGTGCCACTGTGAGTTAGTGCACTGGATTGCAAAGTTGGTTTGATCTCCCAGGTCGGCAGTTCAAGTTCACCATCTGCTCCTGTGAAATGCTAATAAAGGTCACAATGGCTCTGAACAGACTCTATGGTGATGGTACTTAACAACAACAACAACAATGATTATCACAGTGGAGTCCTGGTTTGGCATTGTGGGATAAAACACTGGGCTGCAAGGTTGGTTTGAACCACAAGGTCAGCAGTGCAAACTCATCAACTGCTCCTTGGAAACCCTATACAAGGTTGCTATGAGTTGGAACTCACTCAACGACATTCAACAACAACAACATTATCATAGTACCATATTTCTTGCCTTACTTCTCTCTTTTAGTTTTCCCTTAGCTAATTTTTCTCTCATTTTTGTTCAACCTGTTTTACCCTATTCTCTATGTTGATATTCACAGACCTATTGATAAAACATAATCAAACATATAAGTGGTATGAATCTCACTTGGCACTTGGTCTTAATGTATTACTTTTTTTTTTGGATATGTAGTTGAATACTATTGGTTAACATTTTGTTGATAATTTTTATCAGTGTTCATTAGGGATATTGGTGTATAATTTTATTTTTTCATTATGTCTTTCCTGGTTTTGGTATGTAGGTTATACTCACTTCATAAAATTTATTTGGGAGTTTTCCATCATCATTATGTTCTGGAATTGTTCATGTAGAATTGGTGTCAACTTATCTCTGAATGTCTGGTAGAATTCACCATAAAGTCACCTTGGCCTGGACATTATTTTGGAAGTTTTAAAATGACCTGATCAAGCTCTTCTTTTGTTTTATACACACACACACACACACACACACACATATATATAATGTGCTGTTCAAGTTTTCTGCTTCACTCTAGGTTTGATGAGGTAGGTCATATTGAAAAAAAAAAAGTGTTTATTTCTTCTAGATTTTCAATATTTTGGTTAACTATTCATAGTATTCTGGTATCCTTTTCATTTCTGTTGGTTTTATTGTAATATTACCCATGTAGTTCCTTATGTGTGTTATTTGCATCATCTCTTTCTTTTCTTTTGTTAGATTTAACAATTTGTGGATTTCATTAATCCTTTCAAAAAACCAACTTCTTGTCCTATTGATTCTTCTTATTTTTTTTCTATTTCATTTATTTCTGTTTTGATCTTTATTTTATCTTTTCTTACTATGACTGTTGGCTTACTTTGCTGCTCTTTTTCTAATTGCTGGAGGTGTTGTGTTAATGTGTTGTTTTTGGAGCTCTCTTTTTTTTGGTGGTGCACGTTTATTGACCTTTAAGCACTGTTTTTGCTGTGCCTCAAAGATTTTGGTGTGTTGTCATCTCATTCTCATTTGATTTAAGGATTTTTTCAATTGCATTTTTTATTTGTTCTTATGTAACCTTGTCTGTGATTGCATAGTATCCATAATCTACAAAGGTGTGTGAGATAGAATAATATCCATCTGCCTACAAGGAAGCCAGTTATTACCACTATTATTCAAATTTATGCACCAAGCACTACTGCCAGTGATGATGAAATTGAAGAAATCTACCAACTTCTTCAGTCTGAATTTGATGAAACATGCAATCAAGATGTTTTGATAATTACTGGCAATTAGAATGCAAAGGTTGGAAATAAGAGGGAGGATCAGTAATTGGAAAATACGGCCTTGGTGATAGAAACAATGCTAGAGATCACATGATAGAATTTTGTAAGACCTATGGTTTGTTCATTGCAAATACCCTTTTTTAAACAACAAAAAAGGCAACTGTACAAATGGAATACACCAGATGGAATACACCAAAATCAAATTGACTGCATCTCTGGAAAAAGACTGTGGGAAATCTCCATATGATCAACCAAAATAAGGTTGGGGGCAGACTATGGAACAGACTACATATGAAAATTCAGGATGAATCTGAAGAAAAGGAAAACAACTCCACAAGAGCCAAAATAGGACCTTGAATATATTCCACCTGAATTTAGAGATCATCTGAAGAACAGATTTGATGCAGTAGACACAGAAGAGTTGTGTGATGACATCAAGAATATCATACAGGAAGAAAGAAAAAGGTCATTAAGAAAACAAGAAAGAAGAAAAAGATCAAAATGGATGCCAGAAGATATTCTGAAATTTGTTCTCCAGCATAGAGATGTGAATGCAAAGTGAGAAATGAGGAGGTACAAGAGCTGAACAGTAAATTTCAAAGGTCAGTTTGAGAAGATAAAGTCAAACATTATAATGAAATATCCAAAGGCTTAGAGTTAGAAAATCAAAAGGGAAGAGTATGCTTAACATTTTCCAAGCTGAGAGATCTGAAGAAAAACTTCAAACTTTGACTTTCAGTACTGAAGGATTACATGGGCAAAATATTGAATGATGCAGAAAGCATCAATGTAAGATAGAAGGAATACACAGAGTCACTATACAGAAAAGAAACGGTTGATGCTCAACTATCTCAAGAGATAGCATAGGATCAAGAACCAATGATCCTGAAGGAAGATGTCCGAGGTGCATTGAATTCATTGGCAAAGAACAAGTCACCAGGAATCGATAGAATACAAATTGAAATCTTTCCAATACAATACAATGTAAATTAGAATACAAACTGATGCAGCACTGGAAGCATTCACTTGTCAATATCAGATGCATGTGAAAACTGGACAGTGAATAAGGAAGACCATAGAAGAATTGATGTATTTGAGTTATGGTGTTGGAGGAGAGTATTGTAAGTACCGTGGACTGCCAAAAGAACAAACCAATTTGTGTTGGAAGAAGTACAGTCAGAATGCTCCTTGGAAGCTAGGATGGCCTGTCTCATACTTTGGAGATACTATCAGGAGGCACCAGTCCCTGGAGAAGTCTATCATGTTTGGTAAAGCGGAGGGTCCGAGAAAAAGTAGAAGACCCCCAAGAAGAAGGGTTGACATAGTGATGGCAGCGATGGGCTCAGGCATAGCAATGGTTGTGAGGTTGGCCCAGGACTGGACAGTATTCCATTTTGTTGTGGTTAAGATTGTTATGATTTGGTACTGATTCAATGGCACCTAACAACCACAACAAAAATGTGACACTATAGGGTAAACAGTGGATTTCTAGCCACAGGTTGACCTTTCAAACCAACTAACTACTCCTCTTAAACCCTGTAAAGGGTAGCTATGGGTATTAAAATACTCATTGGATCTTAACAACAACAATTAACCAGTATCTTTTAAGCATGGTGTTGTTTAATTTCTACATATTTGATCTTTTTTCTTGGATCTTTATATTATTGATTTCTAATTTATTGCTGTATTTCTAATTTATTGCACTGTGATTTGAAAAGATGTTTTGTAGTACTTCAAAGTGGCTTTCTTTGTGTCCTAATATATTGTCTAGTCTTAAGAATGTTCCTTGTGTACTAGAAAATGATGTGTATTGTGCTGTTGTTGTATTAAATGCACTGTATAAGTCATTGAGGTCAAGTTGATTGATTTTGTTGTTTAGTTCTTCTGTGTCTTTGTTGAGTTTCTTTCTAGATGTCCTGTCCTTCAGTGAAAGTTGTGTTGATTTGAGCCACAGACTGATGGCTCAAATTTATCAGTAACACCTAGGAAACCCTATACAGGGTTGCTTTGAGTCAGAACTGACTCAACTGCTCTTCACAGCAACACACTAGCAACTATTATTTTACAGATGTCTATTTCTTTCTTCCCCCACTTGGTCTCTCCCAAGATGGCAGCTCCAGGAGTAGCTGAGTGTCTTGAATTAGAAAGCAATGTCACCCATGGTGGAGAGGTTTCAGATGCACTTCCAGACAAAGACAGACTACTTCTGAATATTTAGTAACTGAAAACCTTATGAATATCAGATATAGTGACAGGAAATGAGCCCCTAAAGTTGGAAGGCACTCAAAATGCAACTGGGGAAGAGCTGCCTCCTCAAAGTAGAGTTCACCATGATAATGCAAATGGAGTAAGGCTCCTGGGAGAAAAGCCTGTGGGACCTTCATTTGCTTATGGGGCACAACCCAAAATGAAGAGAAACAGCTATAAACATCCATTGAAAATTAGAACGTATAATGTACGAAGAATGAATCTAAAAAAAATTAGAAATTGTCAAAAATGAAA
>NW_006408529.1:23434880-23437018 GCF_000296735.1 Chrysochloris asiatica | reverse complement strand
GAAGTGCAGCGAAAGTGCTCTTTAGAGGCCAAGATGGTCAAACTTCGTCTCTCATACTTTGGACATATTGTCAGGAGAGACCAGTTGCTAGAGAAGGATATCATGTTTGGTAAGGTGGAGGGTCAGAGAAAAAGAGGAAGACCACCAGTGAGATGGATTAGCCAAGTGGCAGTATCCATGGACTCAAGTGTAGCAACAGTATTGAGATTGGCCCAGGATCAGGCAGTGTTTCGTTCTGCTCTGCATAAAGTCACTATGGGTCGGTACCAACTTGATGGCACCTAACAACAACAAAAACAACAACAACAACATTTCTTTCTTCAATTCTATTAAAATTAGATTTTAATATTTTGAGGCACTTTCATTGGGAGCATAGCTATTTATTATTATTTATTTAAAAAATCTTAGTATTAATCTTCTGGATTTCTATTTGCAGATTTTGTATTGACTAAAGTGTTTCATTCTGCTGTGCATAAGGTCTCTATGGGTCGGTACCGACTCGATAGCACCTAACAACAACAACAATCTTTTAACCAGTTTATTTCTTTGTTCCTGTAGTGTTTTCCTGATATTTTCTTTGTTCTCCTCAACCTTTCTGTCAATAATTTACTGGTGCCTAAATATCATCATCTTGAATTCTTCTTTTAGGTAGTTCCAATGTCTCTTTTCATTCAAATATATTTTCTAGCTCTGCCTGTTGGTAACTTGTTTGAGTCATGCTGTCGTGTTTCATTATGTAAACAGTAATTGTCTGTTGCTTCTGAGACAGTGTGATGTTATATTTGTATTAAATTAATGATTGTATGTTGGTGTGTTCTTAGGCACTCACCAATTGCTTCCTGGTGGATGCAATTGGGGATGGAAGCACGTGCATTATTTTCTGTGTCCCATTCATGCAGCTCAGTTTAAGATGGCTTTAGCTGATGTTGGTTGTTGTCATTGATCAGTTGTGTACCTCTTGCCAAGTAGGTGGGGCTTTAGAGGTATGTATTTCTTTATCAGGTTATAGGAATTGGCTCTTGACCAGTTAGTGGGGTGTAGAGGGTATGGTTCTTGATGGGCTATATGGGCACCATTGCTGGCTCCCATCAGGTGAGGCAAGAAGAGAAAAAGATATAAAAGAGTGAAAGAAAATAAAACAAGCAATCACACACACACACACACACACACACACACAACAAAAACAAGCAAACAACAGTGAAAAAAAGAAAATAATAGAGAAAACTGAAAGCAAGCAACAACTAAAAACAGAATATAAAAACCAAAAAGAGAAAAGAGCAAGAAAGGAGAAAAAAAACTTATGGAATAGAAAAATAAAAGAAAGAAAAATAAGTAAACACAATGAGGGATATTGTTGTTAAATGTTGTCTAGTCATTTCTAACTCACGGCCACCCTGTACAGTGTTTCTGAGGAGTGGCTGGTGAGCTTGAACCGGCAATCTTGCAGTTCAAAATGATCTTGCATTCTAACTCATTAACCCACAGTTCCACACCAGGGCTCCACAAAAGGGATAGGAATGAGCAAAAGAAAGAGAGACCAAAGAGTAGTAAAGAAAAATAAAGAATAAAAAATAAAAGAAAAGGGGGAAGAATAAGCAGTGGGGAAAAAAAAAGCCTGAAAAAAGAAAAAAAAAAAAAAAAAAAGAAACAGAGTTAGAAAGGATAAAAATCAAGGGGAGAAAAAGAGAGGAAGAAGGGGGAAAACTAATAAATAAACAAAAACAATGAAAGGAAAATAATCAGGCCAAGTACCAGACCCAGAAAGGAGAAAATTCTGGGATCTTCTGACAACTTCAAGAGTTTGCATGGTGTGTGGGCAAAGGATGAGACGATGATCCTCCCATCTATTTATGGAGTTCCTATAGGCCTAGATCTTGTCTGTTTTGGATACCCAATCCAGAAGTGGTTCACGCAGGTCTCAAATGAAACGGAGTATCAGTATATTTCCATCCCAGAAGGCAGCCAATGGTGAGAGTTTCCGCTAGTCCAAGGTTGGCCTTAACCAACTCTGTTGGTATGGAACAGGTCACACAAGGCAGCAGGGTTGATGCTGCTAGCTTTCAATTTACTTTGCTGTGGCTCACAACTGCACAGTTTACCACCACGCAGTTTCAGTCGCCTGTTGTTGTTGTTGTTGT
>NW_006408529.1:23432526-23434260 GCF_000296735.1 Chrysochloris asiatica | reverse complement strand
AGTCCTCTTCACTTTCAGCAAGCAAGGTTGTATCATCTGTATATCGCAAGTTGTTAACAAGTCTTCCTCCAATCCTGATGCCACGCTTTTCTTCATAGAACCCAGCTTCTCGTATTATTTGCTCAGCATACAGGTTGAATAAGTATGGTGAAAGAATACAACCCTGTTGCCTAGAGAGCAGTAACTTCCCTGGGGTTTATATAGGTGGGGGCTGATCATGCCTCTGGTCACCAGAGTAATGTGAGATTGTGGTGTTGTTAATTGTTTAATGTCTCTTCTAGCCAGTCTGTAATGCATACCAAACTACATTTCTGCCCTACTGGATCTGAGTGGGAGAAGATACAGATAGAATGACACGATTTCAGCAGTAGATGTTAGCAGAGCTAATTTTAATTGTAAAAACTTGAAACTCTAATGTGGGTTTAAAATGAGTCATCTAAGAAGCAGGAGTGGGGAATCTTACTACAATCAAAGACGAAGAACCAGGAGTGGCATGTGTCCTTTGGTTCCCAAGATTCCTATGCATTGAACCTCCTCAACCCAGGGACAGAAAGCTGTGACACCAGAGGTGTGACAGAGGCGCAGAAGCAGCAGAACTAAGAACTAGAGCACAAGACAAAGCAGAGGACTTCATAGCCAACAGAGCAAGTGAAGTTGAGTAACTGTGCAGGAAGCTTGCTTCTAGAGTGGGTGCCTCCAGGTACTTAAGCTAGGAGCTAGGTTTGCTGACCCATGGAGCTAGAGCTGGGTACCTTCAGGTGGAGGTTTATGGTAGAGTGGTGTGTCCTAGGGACATTAATCAGCAACTTAGTGGAACAACTGTGCCCTGAACATTTCTGATCCCAAAATGTTACCTGTCTTCTTCCCTAATAAACTCCATACCTGTGAATACGGTGTTGGAGTTTTGAGTGGCGATTGCATTGAACACAGTTAAGTAGAGAGGACTGTGGGAGGAATAGCTTTGGTGCATCGTAGTTTTACAAGAAAAAAACTTTGCACCTTTTTCTCTGCTAAAAAGTGGTATGCCTCTTTGCCACCAACTGCCTTCTGCCTTCAAAGCCATTAGTGAAAGTTCAAGATGACCGTAGCATGCCTACTGGCCAGCACAAATCACCTATCTTCTTCTTTTTTTAAATTCCACCCCCACATGTTCAGCTGCTTCTCCTAGTTAGGGCTAGTCCAAGGTTGGCCAGGGCCAGCTGTGCAGGCTTGAAGCAGGGTTCATCTAAATCCAGGGGATAGGGTAGGTGCAGTTAGCTTCCGACTCATTTTAATGGTGTTCACAACTGCACCACTCATCACTGTGTGGCTCTGACTGCTGGGAGAGCAGGAGCATTGCTGGGGGTATATGTGAGTGGGAGCTGATCACAGGAGAGTGGGGAACAAGGAAAATATATTGCATCTTGGACTCCGCAAATCACTGGTATGCATCTGCAACCCCAATATGCTGTTCTGTCTCTAGAGCCTTCAGCAGAGTTTAAGATGGCTGGGCCGTGCCTGGTCAGCCAGTTCAAGTCACCAGTCTTACTCCTTTTTTGGTCTTGTCAGTTCAACTTCTCCTAGTAAGCATTCAATCCACTTGATTGCCCCTATTCTGAAGCTCAGAGTTCCAGGACTATCATCTGCATTGGTTTCATTTAGTTTTTCGTATGTTTGTTGTAGAGTATCTGTGTAACATCTGTCCATCATCTTGCTGCCTCCCTGTATTTATCAATATTCTTTTTTTTTTTTTTT
>NW_006408529.1:23411214-23429197 GCF_000296735.1 Chrysochloris asiatica | reverse complement strand
TGTGAATTGTTGAGTGTGAAGCTGATGATGTGCCCTGTGGACTTTCACTCAATCCACAATAAAAACCTTAAATTAAAAAAAAAAAAGAAATGTTTTATTGTGTTTATTAATATTCTTGATGAAGAATTTTTTTCTGGAGTCCTAATCAATATCATTGTTTTGGGGTGAAATATCAGCCTATTGTAATTTACCTTAGACAGCAGGCTGCTTATAGTGTACAGCGATCTAGTAGCTGACTTGAAGCATGGGAACCAGAAGGTCTTTCCAGAAGGAATTATATTATCATTAACTCATTATTTTTACACAACACAGATAAATTTTCTTGGGGAACAAATCAGGAAGAGAAATTTATTATTCCCAATTCTTTCACTCTTTAATCCAGCTCCATTTGGGTAAAACTCCCTTTGCTAATTGATATTAACTGTGTTTGTAGCCATCTGAGACTGTGGCCTTAAAAATTTCAGTTAGTATCAATTTCTAGGAGTCCTGCTGTGGTGCTGTGGGATAAAGCAATGGACTGCAAGTTTGGTTTGAACCACAAGGTGAGTGGTTCAAACTCACTAACTACTCTTTGGAAACCCTGGCAAAGACAGTGTAATATTAGAAATACAAAGCACTTGCTATTAGGAATTTAATTCTTTGAGTGATGTGCTCTATTGAGGAATAGTCAATATAACCAATGGTACAGGTATATGGAAATGGCCCTGGTGGCACAATGATTAAACTATTCAGTTGCTATCCTAAAGTGTTATGGTTTGAACCCATAAGCCTTTCAGTGGGAGAAAGATGCGCCAACTTGTTTCCATAAAGATTTAAAGCTTTGAAAACCCTATGAGGCAGGTCTATTCTATCCTATTGGGTCACTATGAATAAAAGTGGACTCAAAGGCTGTGGATTTTTTTTGGCAGAGTATGTAGAATTCCTGTGGTTTCAAATTGTTAACATGCTCCACTGATAACGGAACAGTTTGCAATTTCTGTCTATCTAAACATATCTTGAATGATAGTCTTGGTGATCTCCTTCTGAAACATTTAGCCATGAAAAGCTATGGAACCCAGTTCTGCTTTGACAGGAGTCAGAATCTGCTAGAGGGCAACTGTTTTTTGTTTTGTTTTTTTAGGGACAACAGTTTCACACTATAGGTGATATTACTTTTTTCATTTTTATTTCTTGAATCAGTACTGACTATAAAGCTTTCAACAACCCCATTGTTGTTTTACTGGTTTTGAAGCTCAAAAACATTTTTGAGGCTATGATATCCTTTATGCTCTATAATCTCCTCATAGTCCCCTGGTGATTTTTCTTCAGGAAAGTTTGCTATGACTTTGTTCTTGAAGATAGTGAACCACAATGTTTATATATGTATACTCTTTCCTGAGAGCAATTTACCACAATAGTCATTGCTGGCTCTATTGATAGCCTGAAGAGAGTCCCTCTCTTTTTCTGCCTTTTCATAAGAATATTTCACAAAAGAAATAGGTAGACTTTTCCATCCCATCTTTTTTCTTTGATTGCACAAAAAAATGTACCATCAAACCCTGGTATCTTTTTTCTTTCTTTTTTTACCTTTCCATTCTTGTTCTTCTGTACTAAACATTTCTCTGCACAGAGACTAAAGAGTTTTGAGTCAGATTAATGCAACAAGAAATTCCACTCTCACTGATGCGCTGATTGTTTCCTTTGGCTGGGGGAAGCATCTTATTCTGGATTCATCGGTAAGGGTAAATCTCAAGTTTGAAAGGTAGCAACACCATTGTGCCTCCACCACCAGGATTTCTCTGGAGTGATACATACTGTTATTGTTGAGAAGACATATTTCAAACCTTCATATTTATTTTCTGCCCTCTTTTATTGCCAAGTCATTAAAAGTGTGTATGGTGAGGGGGTACGGGAAAATGGGAGAAGAGATGGAAACCATAATTCCAAAGAGCTGGCTTTGAACTTACAGCTGAAAGAATATTTCTCTATCTATCTATCTATCTATCTATCTATCTATCTATCTATCTATCTATCTATCTATCTATCATCTATCTATCTATCTATCTATCTATCGATTTTTTCCCCAAAATAAATATTTAATTGTTTCATATTCTTCTAAGGTACTCTATTTTCTTCTTGTTTAAGTATTTAGTCAAGTTTTGGCAGTTCTCAGTGAAAGAATTTGAATACAATCAGCATGTTTTAGATTTCCTATAACTATGGCTTGAAGGAAGAAAACAAAATAATTCATGAAAGCAGTCAACCGAGGTTGCCTTTAATTTATTGACTATTTCATTAAATTAGATATTTGATTACCAAGGTATCGGTTTTGAAGATATTTTAAACTGTCTCAAGAGTAATGGTAGCCAAAGGTACACTGAATACCTTAAATGTGTCAGCCAATTATTTATATTACAGGTTAGAGTGTTGATTTTCATTGACTATATAGCTTTATAGGTGCTCTGGTAGGGTAGTAGTTATGAATCAGGTGCTTATCTCAACATCAACAGTTTGAAACTACCAGCTGTCCCATAGGAAAAAGATGAGGCTTTCTGCTCCTGTAAAGATTTACAGCCTTGGAGATGCTATACAGGGTTACTATGAGTCCTAACCAACTCCACAGTACACAACTACCACCACCATATAAGCTTTATGGAGTCCTGGTGTGGCACTGTGAGTTAATGTGCTGGGCTGCAAGATCAATTTAAATAGCATGGTCAGTGTGGTTCAAGCTCACCAGCCTCTCCTTGGAAATATTATACAGGATCACTATGAGTTGCAAATGACTCATCAACACTTAACGACAACAATATGATAAAGCTTTATGGAAATTATAACATTTATCTGAAGTACTAAGACATAGTAAAGAGAATATTTCTATGAAAGACTTTCTTAAATTCTCTGGCCAGTTCAATAGTTTCACCATGCTTTAGAGTTTTAAATCTGAAGTGTTTTTGCCTGCAGCCAATGGAAGTCAGAAAGAGCTTAGTTCTATCTTGTACCTAGGTTTAACTGTTTGGATGCCAGTTTATCTTGAATACCTCATGCACCACTGACAGTTTAATTGCTAGAGTCAAAAGCACAGTATTTGAATGTGGGTTTGGGGCTACGTTTAGTGCAGTAAGAATAGAAACATCCTTCTAAAAAGTCTCGTGGGCATGTCTACTAATGGCTGCTGGGTCTCCCAGTTGTTACGTCATATTCAGAGTGCCTTAGAGACAGTCTGTAAGCTTTTCTATTTACAGTAGTCTCCTCCCTGCTTCCATAGTCTGATACGGATATGTGATGCATTGCTGCCATCAGTTGTGGTTTTAGAAGGAGATTCCTTTGTTTTCTGTGCCCTATAAAATGACAGCTCATGGAGACCAAACTTTGGATATCATCATGACATCATATAGAAAATTTCCCTCACCCAAGTAATCCATGTTTATTTTGCCTTCTTTTTATTCCTGTTTGTTGTTGTTAGGTGCCATGTGAGTTCTGACTCATAATGATCAAATGTACAACAGAGGAAACACTGCCCAGTCCTGCACCATTCTACAATTGTTTTTATGTTTGAACACATTATTACTGCTACCATTTAAATCCATCTTGTTGGGGGTCTTCCTCTTTTTTATTGACCCTCTGCTTTTTCAAGCATGATGTCCTTCTTCAGGGACTGGTGCTTCCTGATAACATGTCTGAAGTATGAGAGATGAAGTCTCACCATGCTGGCTTCTAAGGAGCATTCTGACTATACTGTTTCCAAAACAGACCTGTTTGTTCTTCTGGAAGTCCATGGTAATTCAGCATTCTTGGTCAACATTGTAATTCAAATGCATCAATTCTTCTCTGGTCTTCCCTATTCGTTGTTCAACTTTCAGATGCATATGAGGCCATTTAAAATACCTCTTTTTGGAATGGGCACAAATACAGATCTCTTCCAATCAGTTGGCCAGATAGTTGCTGTCCAAATTTCTTGGCATTAGATGAGTGAGTGCCTCCTCTGCTGCCTCACTTTCTTGAAAGATTTCAATTTGTATTCTATCAATTCCCTGTTCCTTGTTCTTTGCCAATTCCTTCAATGTACCTTGGACTTCTTCCTTTGATATAATTGGCCCTTGATCATATGCTACCTCTTGAAATGGTTGAACATCTACCATTTCCTTTTGGTACAGTGACTGTGTGTATTCCTTCCATGTACTTTTTATGCTTTCTGCATCATTCAGTAATTTTCCTAGAGAATCTTTCAATAACAAAAGTCAAAACTCAAGTTTTTTCTTCAGTACCCTCAGCTTGAGAAATGCTGAGTGTGTTCTTCCCTTTTGGTTTTCTGACTCCAGACCTTTGCACATTTCGTTGTAATATTTGACCTTGTCTTCTAGAGCTGACCTTGACATTTTCTTTTCAGCTCTATTTCTTCCATTTGCTTTAGCATCTCTATGCTGAAGAGCAAGTTTCAGAGTCTCTTCCGACATCCATTTTGATCTTTTCCTTCTGTCTTGTCTTATTAATGACTTTTTGCTCTCTTCACGTATGATGTTCTTGATGTCATCCCACAACTCATCTGGTCTTTAGTCTTTAGTGTTTAATGTATCAAAACTGTTCTTCAGATGATCTCTAAATTTAGGTGGGATATATTCAAGGTCATATTTTGGCTCTCGTGGACTTGTTTTCATTTTCTTCAGCTTCAGTTTGAATTTGCATATGAGCAATTGATGGTTTGTTCCACAGTCTGCCTCTGGCCTTGTTTTGGCTGATAAGATGGAGTTTTTACACCTTTTCTTTCCATAGATGTCGTCAATTTGATTTCTGTATATTCCATCTAGTGAGGTCCATGTGTATAGTCCTCTCTTATGCTGTTTAGAAAAGATATGATGCATAATTAATGTATAGTAAAAGTCACCTTCTTAAATGATCAGGATGATGAGTTTAGGTAAATGTGTATTACAACAGGACTTCACAAAAAGTTTATGAAAAAACAAAATTAAAAGTTAATGGAATGTTTCTACGCACCTTTGAAACCCTCTCGTTTAGTTATCCACCAATGTAATTAAGATATACAACATTCCGTTCACTCCAAAAAGTTGTCCTGTGCCTCTTGGTAACCCATCTACTCCTCTGACATGGTATCTTGCAACCACTGATATGCATTCTGTTTCATTTTTTTGCTATTTATAAAATGTCATATAAATAAAATAATCACAGTTTGTAGCCTTTTGTGCTTGTTTTTTTCCACTTGCATAATATCCTTATTTTCAGAAATGTTGTTGATTGTTCAAGCAGTTTGCTCATTTTTTGCTAGTAGAATGAATCCCATAAATGTATTACAATTTCTTAATCTAGTAACCAGTTGATGAACTCTCCCCCACTGAAGTTTTTGGCTATTATGTATAAAGTTGTGAAAAACATTTTCAGTCAAGTTTTTATGTGGACATGCATTTATTTCTTTTGTGAAACACCTAGTAAGTAATTGCTGAGTCTATGGTAAGAAACTGAAAAATAATTTTTCCAATGTGGCCTTAACATTTTGTATTTCCACCAGCAATTTATGAGAATTTCAGTTGTCTGCATCCTCATCAGAATTTGGTATCACCAGCATATTGTAAATTTAATTCATAATAGACTTTTTCAGATGGCATTCACTGGTGAATACCCTTGTGGTACCTGCCCAGGTTTTAAGTATTACTACAGCTATTCCAAATTTTCTCTAGTTTGAAAAAAGATAAAGAAAAAGCCTTTGAGTTGATTCTGACTCATACAATCATATCAATCCTGTAGGATATAGTAGAATTGCCAAATAGGGTTTTCAAGGTTGTAAATCCTTATAGAAAAAGACTGCCACATCTTCCTCCCATAGAAGTTACTAGTGGTTTTCAGCAGCTGAAAGCTTTAAGTACTGCTTCTCTAGGGTGCCTTTGAAGGAGAGGTTAGGGTGGTATAAATGTTAATTTCTTTCTTCATTTCATTAAACAAATATTTATTGATTATCTGTTATGTTGTTGTTGTTGTTAAGTGCCATCTAGTCCCTCTGACTCATGGTGGTGGTGGTGTGCTGTAGAGTTGGTTTGGACTCATAGTGACCCTGAGTAGGGTTTCCGAGGTTGTATATCTTTGTTGTTGTTGTTGTTAAGCGCTGTCAAGTAGATTCCGATCCATAGCAACCCTGTATAGGGTTTCCTAGGAGCAGCTGGTAAGCTTGAACCACTGACCTTGCAGTTCAAACAATTTTGCAATTGATGCATTAGCCCACAGAAAGCCTTATCTTTCTCCAGTGGAACAGTTGATAGTCTTGAACTGCTGATCTTGAGGTTAGCAACCTGATTCATAACCACTACGCTACCAGAACTCCTTCTCTGACTCACAGAGACCTTATAAAGGGTTACTGAAGAGTTTAGAACCACTGATCTTGTAGCTCAATGTCCAGTACTTATCCTATAATGCCACATCAGTATAATGTGGTAAATTCTAAATCTCAGAGGAGGAATGGTTAATCAGCTTAGAGTTGAAACCTTTAGCTTTTGATAATATTTCTCATTTTTCTACTTTACTTAGATGAGAAAACTAAAAGAAAAGAGTGACAGTGTCCACAGGAATAATATATATATATATAAAATGAAATTAGGGAGGATCTTAGGGGTATTTTTTTTTTTTAAGCTTTCATAGGAGTTTGCAGTTTGAAGGTGAATCTCTTGGTTCTGTGGATGCTCAGAAACAGTCTTCACCATGTCCATCTTTTAAATTTATTCTTCGTAGTGGTTACAAATCGGGCTGCAATCAGCAGTTTGAAACTACCAGCTGTTCCGCGGGAGAAAGATGAGGCTTTCTACTCCCGTAAAGATTTACAGCCTCGAAAACCCTGTACAGGGTCGCTATAAGTCGGAACCGACTCCACAGCACACACCAACAACAACAATATAATAACCAGAATCCTGGGATGGCTCAGTGGGTAAATGTGCTGGATTGCTAGGTTGGCTTGAATTGCAAAGTCGGTGGTTCAAGCTCACCAGCTGTTCCATGGAAATCCTATATAGTTGGAACAGACTCGAAGGCACTTAATACAACAACAGTATAATAACCATAACTTATCACAGAGCCAAGGAGCTCTGGTAGCGTAGTGGTTACAAATTGGGCTGCTAATCTCACCATCAGCAGTTCGAAACTACTAGCTGTTCAGCTCTCATAAAGATTTACAGCCTCGGAAACCCTGTACAGGGTTGCTATGAGTCGGAACTGACTCCACAGCACATAACAGCAACAACATTACAGAGCCAAGTCACTTCCATTAGTGACCTATGTCTACAAAGCAATTTTGAATAAAATGTTGCAGGCATGTTTACTGTAATTTTTCAGTCTTCTTTTTTTCCCCTAAGGCAATATGTGTTTTCAGATTTCTAGAAGTTTCTCAAGAATTGATTATATATTTTACTTTTTTAATTTAAAAGTCTTTTTAGATGCATTACTTATTTGTTTATACCTACTTGCTTGATTGTGGTCCCTATATGTTAAGAACTTGAATGGATTTCCAAGGATTTATTTTGAAATTTGCTTTTCAAGCTATTGAGAAATAATTACCCTTGGTGGTGTTTTCCTGATTCTGCTTTAGGATAAGGTAACCACAAATTATTTACTATCTTCCTCCTTTGAGGTCTGATCAAAACATCAGAGAATAGACTTCGCCTCCATCTATTTTTATTCTGTCAATTTCTAAAGGTGACTTTATTCCATGACAAAGCATTAACTGACAGAATCACTCATGTCACAGCATTTAAGTGGGAGATGATTTATTTGTTTTTCAGTTAAAATAAAGAAGAAATTCATTTACTCAAAAATTCAGAACCTAAATTCACTTTTCCCCTTTGTCATACTGAAAGTATTTTGGAAGAACAAACAAATAAACAAAAAATCAAATGGAAGATAAGGCTAAATTTCTTGGATATAAAATAGAGAATTTATATAACAACTAAGAAATATATGTACCCAAGATAAACTCATACAAAAAGTACCAAAATATTGTGTTAAATGTGGGAATTTTTTTTTCTTTTAAATTTTAAAAGTGTTTATTGAGATCATGTTACTAAATGGATGTTCTAATATATCCTTCATAAAAAAGACAAATGTCCTAACATCATGTAATGCTTTTCACATGAAAACACTTGTATCTAACAAAATTGGTGACTTCCCAAATTTTCTGAGATTTTTCTTTAATGTGAATCATGCAAAACAGTGATGATAGCTAAGTAGAGTGGAAAATTCTACCTCTCATTTAGAAGATCAATTTCTTTTTTCCTATCTGTAATGATTTTTGTTTCTTTGAATACTTTTGATAAACGGAGATTTAACTCTCATGGAATCCAGATTTCTGGGCTTCATGAATGTTAAGGTGACTCACCCAAGCTCCCTGAGATGGTTGACCTTGAGAAACAAATTTTCTGAAAGTATCTTTAAGCCAAAGAAATGTCTAGTCTTGGGCATTGTGTCCTTTTAACAGAAGTGCAGTTTCAACAGACTCCGAAGGTCAGACCAGTCTAAGTTTTAGAGCAAGTCAGTAATTATTTCCATTGTTCTTCAATACAATTCTAAATGGGATCTTTCATCACCACCAATTGTTTTTATCAGTTCAATTCAGACACCATTTTTGTATGGCAGCATATAATTACTAATGATAAGACAGAATATAAGAATCTTTGGATATTCTTTGTAATTTGAAACATTTATGACAAGTCTGATTTTCAAATTTATGTTATATAAGCTTGAATCAATTTATACCATTGGACTAACTAATATGGTTTTTCTTCAAACACTTTTAACATCCCAACAATTTTCATGTGTTTATAATGTCTTCCAGTGTCCAACATTGAAAAAATTTTCACCTCTGGTAACCAGTATTCATTTTATACATATCAATGCCCATTAAGTTTGTGCCAAGCCTTATATTCGGAGGTGGGGATTCTTGGATAAAAAGGACATGGTCTTCATGGATTATGAAAGCAGTATATATAGTTCAATATGACATGGTAGGATGATTCAAAGTACAGATCCAATATGAATTAATTCCTAAGAGATCCCAAATCTTTATTTACAGCAAACAAAAAAAACTTGTAAAACTTCCATCCTAATCTCATAAGACAAGATTTATTCATGAAGCAAACAAAACTAAGTTCAGGAAGAAAATGCTCTCTTGATGCCTCTACTTTTCCTTTGGTTTATTTTCTCACTGAAAAATGTATCATTGGTAAATATTTTTTTCCATGTAACCTTTTCTTTATATAGTGTTTTATCTTCACTCCTTTAAGACTGGAATATAATGTTAAAAATCTTGGGAAAGTGATATTCTCATGGTGGGCAATGGAGAACCTTTTCATGAGGGCAAACACCTATTCTCTTAGGCTCAGGGTGTAGTCCAGAGTCTTTTTTGTCTTTATAGAGGTTTGAAAAAGACTCAAGAGTTTTCCACATGTAAATTAATTTAATACTATAAATGCAGATTAACAGATATTGCTATTATTTTGATCATTAAATTAAAAATACTATTAATGTAGAAATATATTTTATTTTTTTTTATTATGGGAACATTTGTTTTGTACAAGCTTCCCATTAATCTTTCTGTGGATAAAAGCTACACATACCCACATAATTGTGTACCTGACTGAAATTCAGAAGACTAAATTCTTATGGTTCTTTTTAACTGTTCAAGTTTTCTATTGAGATGTGGCCTTTAATAAGAATTTAATGTACTCTAGAGAAGGATTTCAATCTTGTAAGTCACTTTGATTTTACACAAATTTCTATTCAAACTGGAAACCTCACAAGGAAAAAAAAAATGCAATAAAAAGATTTCATCTGTTAGACCATTTTGTACAAGTAAAATTTTACTAAAGATAATTCAAAAATGGCTACAACATTACATTGATAGGTAACTGCCAGATATTTATGCCAGATCCAGACAAGGATGTTGAATGAGGGATATCATTGCTGATATCAGATGGATTTTAGCTAGAATCAGAGAAAATCAGAAAGATGTTTACCTATGCTTTATTGACTGAAAAGGTTTTTGATTGTGTGGCTCATGACTTGCTATGGACCACATTGCAGAGTATGAGTGTTCTGAAAAAGTTAATTGTGCTCATTAAGAACTTGTACATAGACCAAGAGGCAGTCATTCCAACAGAACTAAGGGAAACTGAATGATTTAAATTCAGGAAATGTGTGCCAGGGTTGTATTCTTTCACCAAATTTATTCAAACTGTATGCTAAAATAAATAATCTGAGAAGCTGGATTATATGAAGAATAACAAGAGGTAGACTCATTAACAACCTGCAATATGCAGATGATACAACCTTGCTTGCTGAAAACATTGTTGTTAAGTGTCATCAAGTTAGTTCTGACTCATAGAGGCCCTGTATAGGGTTTCTGAGGAGCAGCTGGTGAGCTTGAACCACTGATCCTGTGGCTCAAACGAACTTTGCAGTTCAGTGCATTACCCCACAACCCCATAGTGCCACACCAGAGCTCATAATGGTTATAGGATTTAAAATACTTACTGATGAAGATCAAAGACACACCTCAAAGTAATGAAAAAAAGTCCTCACCATTGGACTAGTAATTAACATTATGATAAATGGACAAAAGATTGAAGTTGTCAAAGACTTCATTTTGTTTGGATCAACCGTCAACACTCATGGAAGCAGCAGTCAAGAAATCAAATGACATCTTCCTTTAGGCAAATCTGCTGTACAAAACCTCTTTAAGTGTCGAAGAGCAAAGATGTCAGTTTGAGTACTAAAGTGCACTTGACCCAAGCATGGTATTTTCAGTAGCCTCATATGCATGCGAAAGTTGGACAATGTATAAGGAAGATCATAGAAGAATTGATGCATTTAGTTGTGGTGTTGTAGAAAAAGATTAAAAGTACCATGGACCACCAGAAGAAAACACAAATCTGTCTTGGAAGAAGTACAACCAGAATGCGTCTTGGAAGCATGGATGGTGATACTTTGTCTCTCTTACTTCAGACATTTTCTCAGGAGGGACCAATCTCTGGAGAAGCATATCATGCTTTGTAAAGCAGAAGGTCACAGAAAAAAGGAAAAACCCTAAAATGAGATGGATTGGCACAGTGACGACACCAATGGGCTCAAGTTTAACAACAATTGCGAGGACGTCTCAAGACCGAGCAGTGTTTTGTTCTGTTGTGCATAAGGTAGTTATGAGTTGGAAACAACTCAATCGCACCTAACAACAATATTTTCATTTAAATTCTCATTAAACTATGGGTCCATTCTTAGTATTTTACTCTATCATATCTATAGATATATTAATAAATAATGAATATTTTCTGATTTTGATACTTTGTACAAATTCATATAATGTTATTTCTCTTAAAGGATGCTGGTAGAATGTTCAGGAGATTAATTGGAATATGGGAGACAGTTTTTAAAAGCCTATGTAAGATCTGTTTCTGTTGACATTTTTCTTTACTAATGTGAGAAGAAAATCTCTCAGAAGGGTCATAGAAAACAGGAAAGTTTTTTTACAAAGCAGCCAGCATTTGACCTTTTAGCAGGTCCGATTGACTAAGGAGCTGCAGAATATTACAATGTCATGGCAACATTACTGAAATTATTAACTTTCCTAGTGGGAAGATGGATGTTATAGGGTGGTGATGTCCTTGGCAGAACATATTGCTTAATTATCTTCTTTTAGTACCAGCACACAGTCATGTTCCTATGATCAAGTACTATTTCAAATGAATATAAAATGAATTCAAAGGAGAGAGTATTTAAAGATCGGATCCAATAAAAGAGCAGATTAAATGTCAGATCTTCATTAGGGTTTCTTTAATCAAAGTTCTTTTTGTGATTTTATGACAAATCCTTACATTTTGGCACTTGAACCAGAGACCCCAGGGTTTTAAAGGAACTGTATTGTCACTTGAATTTAATGATTTTTAAAAGTAGAATGTGTGGTCTGATGAATAGCCCTCACGAGTAGAATCTGGAACATTTTAATTTTAACACTGGAATTAATAATGTCTCTTCTCTGATAGAGGACTATAATGTTCTATGACTTAGCTTCCCCATACATAATAGAAATAAAGAGACTTAAGTGTTATTGTTACTGTTAAGTGCCATGAAGTCAGTTCTGACTCACAAGGACCCTGTATAGGGTTTTTGAGGAGTGGCTGGTAGGTTTGAACTGCCAACCTTGTGGTTAGCAGTCCGATGTTTATCCTACAGTGCCACACCAGGACTCTCTAAAATCATAATAATTGGTGATATTTATCAGGAATTATAAAGATTCTTAACTATCTGTGGCAGGTTTACATAATTTTGAAATAATATCATTATTACTTTCAAGCAAATTACATAATGTAATTGTTCTGCTTTAATTAACCAATATTTGAAAAATGATTTAAAGATGGAATGGGTGGTAGATATAATTTTATCCAAGTATCATCAGTGAAACTGATTTACAGACAGGAACTATATTACACAACAAGGAAAGCCCCAATGACCGTTACCTTCAAGAATGCTCACCTGAGTGAGCTTCCATGTAGTCCTGAAAACTCATATTAAAAAAAAGTATCTCTCTGTACAAAGACAGTCAGTTCAGTGAAATAATAAAACTCATGTTTTCTTTTCAGGTGACAATGAAAATCAAAAAAAAAAAAAAAATTCTGACTCTTATGGAACTGCCTATAGAAATGCAGAAATGAAGCTGGCTACTGGAAACCACAATCTATGTGCCAGTCAGTTCCCTGAAAATTGTATGCATTCATAGCTGAAGTCAGGTATTTTCTTATGAGAGGTGATAGCATTAAAACCATTGATTTGGGTTCTAATGTGGGAGAAGCAGTCTCCTGTGGAACTCCCTTTTTGACAATTAATTTGTACCTTTGTAGACTGTGTATGGCATGTAACAACAGCAACAACAACAGACTGTTTATCTATTGTACAGAAATCATTGTTACTTTTAATGATAACTTCAGGCAAAGACATATTGTGCTAGCATTCTGATCACCAAGGTCAATGATTCATGCGCAATTGAGTCTGGTAATTAAATTTTAATTCTTCTGAAGCAAGCAATCCATATATGAAAAATCTTTATTAAGAGTTTTTTTTATTAAAAATACTCCAATCCCAAATTCTTTCGGCACTTCTGAAGAGCAAGCGTTTAATTGATAATTTTTAATCAGACTGATGAATATAAAAGACTACAGCCTTTAGTATGGCTTGAACGTCAAGGTAAAGAAAGCACAAATTCTCACCACTGGACCAATTAAGAAACCATGATAAATAGAGAAAGGAATGAAGTTGTCAAAGATTTCATTTTGTTGGATCCACAATCAGTACTCATGGAAGCCACACTCAAGAAATCAAATGACATATATTGTATTAGGCAAATCTGCTCCAAAAGACTTCTTTAACATGTTAAAGAGCAAAAATATCATTTTGATATTTGCATCTGACCCAAGCCATAATATTGTCAATCATCATATACATGTGAAAACTGGACAATGAATAGGAAAGTCCATACAATAATTGATTTATTTGAGTTATGGTGTTAGAGAAGAATGTAAAAAAATGCCATGGACTCCCAGAATAACGAGGAATTCTGGTAGCATAGTGGTTACGAATTGGGCTGTGAACCTCAAGGTCAGTAGTTCGAAACTATCCGCTGTTCCGTGGGAGAAAAATGAGGCTTTCTGCTCCAGTAAAGATTTATAGCCTCAGAAACCCTGTACAGGGTCGCTGTGCATCAGAACCGACTCCACAGCACATAACCACCAACCATTACGAGAATAACAAACAAAGTTGTGTTGGAAGAAGTACAGCTAGAATGCTCCTTAGAAGCCAGGATAACAAGTTTTCATTTCTCATAGTTTGGCCATGATATCAGGAAAGACCAGTCCCTGGAGAAGGACATTATACTTGGTAAAGTGGAGAGTCATCAAAGAAGAGGAAGACCCTCCCTGCAATGACGCCCTGTGGATTGACACAGTGCCAACAGCAATGGACTCTAATGTAACAACAATTGTGAGGAAGGTGCATGACTGGGTAGTGTGTCAGTCTGTTATACATGGAGTTATTATGAATTAGAACTGACTCTACAAAACCTAACAACTACCAATAGCAATTAGTAAAATTTAAAAATGACATAAACAAAATTCTGTGTGGATCTAAAATAGAAAGTAGTGGTTAATTGCAACACATTTGAGTTTGAACTGTCATAATAAATTATATTTCTTCTTCATTTTTTAATTTATAGGACACTTGTAATATTGGAACCCTGGTAGCTTACTGTATTGCCAGCTGGGTTGTTAGCTGCAAGGTCAGTAGTTCACTCCATGGGGGAAAGATGAGGTTTTCTGCTCCCATAAAGATTTACAGGCTTGGAAACCTATACAGGGTCCATGTGAGTCAGAATCAACTTGGTGGCACGCAACCATCACCAACCACCATCTGACATTAATTTCAGAATGCCATCTGAAAAAGTCTCATGTGTTTTCCTTCTGAAATAAGCTGTAGAAATGTGGGAATCAGATATTACATGTACAGAGGACTTGGTCCATTTGAAGCGCTGTATTGGGTAAATGAATCAATATGAACTTTAGAGAGACCTACAGTACTCTGAAGGAGTTCTGGTAGTGTAGTGGTTATGAGTTGGGCTGCTAACCTCAAGGTCAGTAGTTAGAAACTACCAGCCGTTTCGCGGGACAAAGATGAGGCTTTCTGCTACCATAAAGATCGACAGCTTCAGAAACCCTATTCAGGGTCGCTATGAGTCGGAACCAATTATAAGGCACACCACCACGACCACAGAAGTTTGACAGAGAGCAAAGTCATTAACCATACTGTATTTATTATATATATTTTATCAATGTTTTATGTACTGAAAATGAGCAATAGAAATGTGCTGAATTAATAAATGAATGATCTATAGAAAACTATGCTGTTGTTGAGTTGGTTTCAACTCATGGTGGGTTTATACCTCCGACCCTGTGGTTCCCAGTCCAGTGCTGATCCTACAGCACCACACCAGGTTGGACCACCAACTTTGCAGTTCAAACTGATCTAAAGTGCCACACCGGGACTCCATAGAAAATATAGAATGTAAGTTAAATAGATAATGAGGACAACACAGGTTTATAATAAAAATCAAAATGACCAGTCAACCATTTGAGACCAAAAGGGTAGCATTTATCCAAGGCCAAAGTTCAGAAAGATTAGTAAACATAAAACATTGGGCAGAAATAGGATAAATGATGTTACATTGTGGGGATTGTGAGCAAATATGTTAAGCAAAATAAGAATGAAGTATCTAATGGAAAACTAATCTGTTTTGTAAATCTTCATCCAATTCACAATAAAAAGTTTAAAAATAATTTAGAATGACCATTTTAGGATATAATAGCAGGTAAACCAATAAATTAGAATTTTACAAGTATGGCTGTGAAGTCATGACTGTAGTTTAAGAAATATTAATGTAAATATCAGGTAGTAGCTTTGCAGTAGTTTTTGTGAATAACATTTAGAGGATGGAGGTAATTACATGACTCAATTGTTAAAAACTGTTAACTTGTAGGAGCCAAGGCTTGCTTGTATTTTAATTATCAGAAACTAGCCGGATACTTGGAAAACAAAAGGTAATTAGCAAGTATTACTGAATATGGCAGATGGTATTTTCCTGAGATAATCACAACAATATCTCCCATCCCACATGTCCTACTGTAATGTGACTTTACCACACTGCTATCGAGAAAAACGAGTCCATCTCTTCACCCATTTAGCTAGGTAGGGATTGTGACTTCTTTGACAAAAAGAATATTGTGGTGCCAGTCCATTTAATGCTCTATGACTTCTGGCATGGCATTGAAAACAAGCTGCCCTACAACCTTGGGATCATCATGCTGTAAAAAGCTCAAGCTGAGTAGTGAGGCCCAAGCGAATGAGAAAGCGTGTGGAGATACAGAGGGGCGAAACATCACTGAGATGAATAAAGGAAACCTTTTGAATGTCCCTTCCAGTTGAACCCACAGATGACTCTAATCCCAGCTGCTATCTGACTGTAACTTCTTGGGAGACTCAAATCAAGATCTACATATGAGGCCAATTAAATATAGAACCATGAAAGAAAATTTTAAAATTGTGTTATATCACTAAATTTTGGAATGGTTTATTATATAAAAATATATCACTGGAACACTGAATGACTAATAGACTACAATTACATTCTATGTGGTGTGATGGTTAATTTCTTTATGTCAATTTGGCTAGGTAATATTATCCAGTTTTTCTGCAAAGCAGACTTTTACTGTGAAGGTATTTTGTAGATATGATTAGTGTTTATAATCAGCTGAGTTTAAATAAAATACATTATCCTCAAAGTGTGGTTGGGCTTCATCCAATCAATTTGAAGACCTAAAAAACAAAACTGAAGTTTTCCTGAAGAAGGAGAAATTCTGCTTTTGGACTGCAATGTCAGCTTCTGTCCATGGATTTCTAGTCTATTGGACTACCCTGTGGATTACTTTCCATCACTCACAAATGCGCAAGCCAATTTCAATATAAATATAAGAACCTGACATGTTTTTAATACAATGTTTATATTACAAGGATGGAAATATTCACAACACATGCATGACTGAAAACAAATACATACAATTATTTCCATCCATGAACAGGAATGGTTGAGATTCTTATATATTCAAAGTACACTTTGTATTACCAAGTTGAGAATATTTCTGAGACAATGTTTTGAAGAGATAATATGTATGTACCACTAATAGTCATGAATGGGGAGTTGAATCAGTTCCAACTCACAGCAACCCTGTATAGGGTTTCCAAGGAGTAGCTTATGGGTTTGAACTACCTTGAAGCTCAGACTGACCCTGTGGTCCAGTGCTTATCCTATAGTGCCACACCAAGATTCTATGGGAATCTAGAATCTAAGCTAACATGGACTGATATTGGCCATTTTGAATTAGATAATCATATGGTTGACTATGGAGTCCTGGTGTGGCGCTGTGGGTTAATGCACTGGATTACAAGGTTGGTTTGAACCACAAGGCCAATGGTTCAAGATCCCCAGCTGCACTTAGCAAACCCTGTACAGGGTCACTATGAGTCAGAGCAACTTGAAGGCACTTAACAACAACAATGATTTACTATGGATTCCTGGTATGGCACTGTAGGATAAGCACGATTCAAACCCACCACCTACTCCTGGGAAACTCTACACATGGTCAGTATGAACCAGAAGCAACTCGACAGCACTTTACAACAACAGTGTGCTCTACTGTGCTGCGAATGAAAAATTAAAGAGAAATTGTGGTGCATTCATTGTCAAAAGAACATTTCAAGATCTATCCTAGAGTATAATACTGTCACTGATAGGATAATATCCATACACCTATCAGGAAGAAAAGTTAATATGACAATAATTAAAATTTGTGCACCAACCACTAAGGACAAAGATGGGAAAACTGAAAGTTTTAACCAACTTCTTCAGTCTGAAATGGACCAAACATGCAATCATGATGCACTGATAACTATTGATTAGAGTGCAAAAGTTGGCATTAAAGAAGGATGGGTAATTGGAAAATATGGCCTTGGTGATAGAACCAATGCTGGAGATCATATGAATAGAGTTTTGCAAGACCAATGACTTCTTAATTGCAAAAGCTTTTCTAAAATTAACATAAATGAGGACTGTACATGTGGATGGAATACACAGGAATCAAATTGATTATAAATGCGGAAAAGACCAAAGAAATGATGGAGAAGCTCAGTGTCATCAGTTAGAACAAGACCAACGGTGAAACAGACCATCAATTGTTCATATACAAGTTCATGCTGAAGATGAAGAATATTAAAACAAGTCAACAAGAGCCAAAATATGACCTTCAGCATATCTCACATGGATTTAGAGACCATCTAAAGAATAGATTTGATGCATTAAATACTAATGTGTAATACAGTTGTAATGACATTTGAGGACATGCTCTCTTTCTCTCTCTCT
>NW_006408529.1:23383151-23405514 GCF_000296735.1 Chrysochloris asiatica | reverse complement strand
GGAGGGAACAGTTGCTGGAGAAGGATATCATGCATGGTAAGATGGAGGGTCAGAGAAAAAGAGGAAGACCCCGATGAGATGGATTGGCCAGGTGGCAGCATTGATGGACTCAAGTGTGGCAGTGGTAGTGAGGTTGGTCCAGGATCGGACATTGTTTTGTTCTGCTGTGCAAGGGGTTGCTATGACTCGGTTCCGTCGATGGCACCTGACAACAACATTGGGGATCATGACTTAGTAGTCAACTGGACACATAGCATTACCCGTTACAGATAATATCCTAATTGTGCTGAACTTTACAGGGTCTTAATGTGGGAACCTTAGTAGGCTTATTTTGTTTCACTTCATAGGACAGAACTGAGAGCATATATGAAATCAACTGGGAGGCTTCTTCATTTTAGAAAAATATGGATCATTGGAATGATAGTTATTAAAAATGGAACCAGCTCAAGAGATTTTTTATTGAACAAAGTGTTAAAGGTTCCCTGTCTCGGATGTCAGAGAAGACAGTGATTTTTAGGAGTTATGGTAGGCAGCAGGAAAGGGTAAAATATGGGATGGTTGAGTGAAGTCATAAAGATACTATTGAGTAACACTAGGAAAGAGTGCATTCACATTAAAGTCTCAAATAACATTGATGATCTCACCTCATAATGTTCAAGTTGTCCTTTGGCATGATCTATCAAGCATATGATTTGGCTATAACAGACATATAGATAGATAGAAAGATAGATAGATAGGATGCTTTTCTGACACTGTAGGATAAGCACTGGACTGCTAACTGTAAGGCTGGTGGTTCAAACCCACCAGCTATATATATTGATCCTGTATAGGGTTTCTGAAGAGAAGCTGGTGAGCTTGATCCACCAAACTTGCAGTTCAAACAGATTTTGCAGTCCAGTGCATTAACCCATGGTGCCACACCAGGATATATATTATATATATGTGTGTGTGTGTGTATATATATATCTTATAAAAATGCTCTTTCATACCCAAGTATTTAATTTATGTGAGTCTCAAGTATTGCATATATCTATGAAATGGAGATTTAAACAAATTATCTAACACTTTGGATTTATGTGTACTTTTGTAAAGGAGCTCTGGTAGCGTAGTGGTTACAAATTGGGCTGTGAACCTTAAGGTCAGTGGTTCAAAACTACTAGCTGCTCCGCTGGAGAAAGATGAGGCTTTCTACTCCCGTAAAGATTTACACCCTCGGAAACCCTGTACAGGGTCACTATGGGTTGGAACCGACTCTATGGCACTTAACAACAACTTAACAACAAATGTAGAACAGTTGATCTCAGACTTTGTTGAACACAGAATCACACATGAAGGTTTATAAATATTAATGCTCAGACTGTATAGTTGTTGTTTTTAAGTGCCATTGAGTTGTTTTTAACTCATAGAGACCCTGTATAGGGTTTCTGAGGAATGGCTGGTGAATTTGAGCCACTGACCTTGCAATTCAAGCCAACCTTGCAGTCCTCCAATTATCCTACAGTGCCACACCGGACTCCAAATGGCCAGACTGATGTTGTTGAGTGCTGTAGAGTTGGTTCCAACTCATAGCAACCCTGTATAGTGTTACCAAGGAGCGGCTGGTGAGTTTGAACCACCGACTTTGCAGTTCAAATTGACCTTGAGGTCGAGTACTCATTTTATGATGTCACATTATACCATAATCTCAAGATCAGGCCTAGATATCAGTGATGTTTCAAACTTTCTAGGTGATTCCAATTTGCAATTAAGTTTGAGAACCTGTGTGTAAAACTTTGTTCAAGTATGAATTGGCAGTATCAGAGTCACTTATTGTTTGTTAATCAGGAACTATATTTTCAACAAGATATTTAGGTGAATTCTTAGGGAGATTAAAATGTGTGTAGAAGACCTAGTAAGTCTACAATGTATATTATCTTATAGGCCTCATAAACTCAGATACTTTTGACTTTTGTATAAAACAGGGACAGACGTTCTTGAAATGTTACAGGGAGGCTGCTGTTGTATGAATATTTTGGTTTGCACTCTGAGGCCAGACCGGATGGAACTCAGTCTTGACACTTCACCTATAATATCTGTAATTCTGGGAAAGTTACTTAATCTTTCTGTGCATCAGTTTGGCTGAAAGTTATAGGTTGTTGTGTAAATTAAGGGAGTTACTATTGAATAACCTTTAGAATAACACCTGAAACATAATAAGCCTTAACAAATATCAACTCTCTTTACTATTGGGAGAATGAGATCAAACAGGTTTGAAACTGTTTAGAAATGTACAAGGAGAAACACACATATAAGCTATCATTATTTCTGTTTTAACAGAATGTTACATAATTAAACTTATTTTATAGGTGGGAGGAGTTTTTTTTTTTAAAGTTATTAACTATTTTAACTCTTATTCATTTAAAACACGATTCTGGCAGAAAAAAATGAAAGCTTTCAATGATTTATTTCCATGTGTCCCCTTGATCCTTTAAATCTTTATCTTTGCCAGCTGTTATTAATGCAGTCTTAGGCACGCAAAGTAGAGCAAGAATTCACTCAGAAAGAGGATTTATTTGGTTTTGGGGGTGAGTTAGAGAAAAAGGCATGCTTTTTTATTGTTCTGCCTTCAGAGACCTCAGGGAGAAGGAATGCCTTCAAGCCGAACTTCAGCAGGTGTAGAAAGAGAAATCCAAGAAAAAGCCAAGGGCATCAAAAGGAGAAAGAATAAGCTCTAAAACAAAGCCAAGAGATTATTGGTGTTACCATCTGGGATACTATGAGGGTCAATGTTTTAATATTTTTGAGATTCCTTGACCCTCTGAATGAAGGCATTATTACTAGGAACACTTAAGATCACCTGCTGTATTAAGTAAGGGGGTGAAAGGACTCAGTCTACTAATTTTTTTTTTTTCTTCTTTTTTTAGGTTGCTGTTTATCATTTGGAGTCCTGCTGTGGCGCTGTGGGTTCACGAGCTGGACTGCAAAGTTGGTTTGCACCTCAAAGTTAGTGGTTCAAGCTCACCAGTTGCTCCTTGGAAACCCTGTACAGAGTCGCTGTGGGTCAGAACCAACTCGATGGCACTTAACAACAACAACAACAACATTTATCATTTAAAATGTAACAACTTCTAATGATCTTAGCATTGGCTATAATATGGAAGGAGTCCTGGCGTGGCACTATATGATAAGCATTGGGCTACTAACCTCCAAGTCATGGTTCAAACCCACCAGTCACTCTTCAGAAACATTGTACAGGGTCACTATGAGTTGGAACTGACTCGATGGCATTTAGCAACAGCCACAATATTAAATATTTTGTTCCTTGCACCCCCCCAACACTAAATAGCTTTCAAATATAGTTTTATTTTACAATTAAAAGTTTGGTTACTTAAGATGTTTGCCAATTTTTTTTGTACATGAATATTGTTTTTTGTTGTTGTTGAGTATATTATTCCCACACATGCATAAACTGTGTCTTCTTCAGCTAATAGCAACTCTTTTAACTTGCATACTACTTTAAGAACATAGTTTTTAGTTATGAATTATCATGCCGGAAGTGTTTTTATTGAGACAAGTCTAATAGCTGAAGATAAAAAAAAAAAATTGGTAGTGTTTAAGGATAATTCTGCCTTGGCATCAACTCTCTGTTCACTATTTTCAAGATTAAAATATGAGAATTTATGTCACAAATTAAGAGAAACTAAATCCAATTTAAATGACAAGGTAATTTAAAAATGACTTATTTCAGCAATAAAACAAGTTAATCTAGACTCTACTATAGTCTAGTCTTATCTGAGAACTCATCTTTTCTCTTTTACAGCTCTGACTGTATGGGCAACTGATGAAGGAGTTGAGAAATGTTTTCTGAAAGCAGCTAGTAATTTCTTTTGAGTTTTATATGAAGGTGCAGCTTTTATTTCCTCCTTATAATTACAATACAATTAAAAGGCCAGAACTAGATAGATTATTCTTTGAAAGGATGAACTAATTTAAGATTTGCTTTTGACTTTGATGTTTAAATGCTTTCAATTTCAATGAATATCACTATTAACTTTAATAGTATTTGGTGGAGTCAAGGATAGGCTCAAATGACTAATGCCAATAGGATACACTGTTGATGCTGTTGCATGCCAAAGAGTCAACTCATGTTGATCTCATTTAACAGAAGAGAACTGCCCATAGGTTTTCTTGATTGTAACTGTAATGTAAGAAGATCTTTCTCCTGGGTGGGATTGAAGAGTCAGCAGTTTGGTTAGCAACTGAGCACTTGGTCACGGCATCACAATTGCTCCTTATCAATAGAACATAGGAAGTTATAGTAGATATTAGTTTCATATGGTTTCATAAATAAGACGTTTTTCCAGAGATGACAGATAAGGATTCAGCAGTACTTCTTGAATGAACTGTGTGTTACTGATATTTTCCCAGTATTTGCTTTAATTCTATAACTCTTTAACTGACACAAGGGATACTCAGTGTGTCCCTTAACAACAACAACAAAAAAAATTAGTATACTTTATTCTAAAAACATGATTTAGAACTAATATTTGACATACTTTCAAAGAATACTGTAAAGATAAAATGAGTAGCATTTTTAAAGTTTTAACATTTTAATCATTTGGACCTATTTTTGCAGGTTTTGAATTATTTCCAATGCTGTATTGATCTCGTTTGATTGCTCTTGTAGTACTTTCCTGACTTCTTCCTTGTTTTCCTCCACCCGTTTTCAGAGCATTTGAATTTGTGTCCATATCATTCTTCTGAAGTCCTTTCAGACAAATCCAAATCCTGCTCTTCCTCTTCTGTGAGCCTTTGCTGTCTCCAGTGCATTTGTCTCAGTTACTCTTTTCTGTTTTTGGACATGTTTTAAGATCATTTGTTGTGTTTGAGATCTTTTGTGTCATTTCCAGTAGTTATGTGGGTTTTTTTTAATGCTTAAGTGGATGTTTGTTGTTGTGTTATTAAGCTTACTGGGTGTCTCCTGGTGGATATGATTAGGAGATAGGCTTCCCTTTTCACATGTAATGTTTAGCAGCTGTTATTGGCTCTTGTCTCAATGGTGGAATATTATAGGGTATGCTTGTAGCTTGGCTATATGGTTATGATTGCTGACTCTTCTTGGATAATATAGGGAGAAAAAGCTCCCACTTCCAGGAAAAATGTGTGATCAAAAGGCCCCAGAGCAGAAGCAATGTTAAAGCAGAGACAAGAACCTCCACTTTGAAACAAAAATAAAACTGTGGCCGACTGGCCAGTCACCTTGCTACACAGGCAGTGTGTATGCACTATAGAAGCCTCCAGTAGTAGGTGGGGGTGTCCACTCACTCAGACCCCTTCCCTAGTCACCACCATAGAGGTGTGCAGATAGACATCGAGAAGTTAATGGGAGAAAGATTGTCTCCTATTTTTGTCTCTGAAGGTCAGTTAAGTATCTGTGTGTGCACAGCATAATTCTTGAAATAGTTGCATCTTTTTATGTTGGGGTTTTACAGATTGTTCATATGGTTTGTCTGTCAGGCCAAACCGGCTTTTTTTCTTGCTGGGTTGTTGTTGTTGTTGTTGTCAGGTTCCATCGAGTCGGAACCGACTCATAGCGACCCCATGCACAGCAGAACGAAACAATGTCTGATCCTGGGCCAACCTCACTACCGCTGTCACACTTGAGTCCATCAATGATGCCACTTGGCTGATTCATCTTGTTGGGGTTCTTCCTCTTTTTCTCTGACTCTCCATCTTACCCAGCATGACATCCTTCTCCAGCAACTGTTCCCTCCTGACAATATGTCCAAAGTATGAGAGACGAAGCTTAGCCATCCTGGCCTCCAAGGAGTACTCTGGATGCACTTCTTCCTGGGTAGGCAGGGGTTAATGGTCCCACCCAAGTTCACTTTAGGGCTGGGACCCACAGGCAGAAGTCAAAAGCAGCAGCCAAAGAATTTGCCCTTGGACTGATGGGGCTCTTTCTCTCTGTGCCGTGGAAAAGCTATGGTCTCAACACTGGACTTTTTTGGGGGTGTGCACCCACCCAACTGAAGGTGTCCAGGCTGGGCAAAGAAGGTGCCACAGGGAAGAGGAGGAAAAAACATGTAGAATCCACTCACAACTCCTTTTGCAAATGTCACTGCACAGCTTTTAGTGCTGGTTTCCTGTGCTGGTTTGGCTGTAGCCTCACCCTCTGACTTCCACCTGGGCGGGATGGCCACAGAGGGAGTCTTGTGTCTTGACTGATTTCTAAATTGCAACATTTTCCTTTATACTGTGATTTTTCCCAGTGGTGGTTGCTGGAAACTGATGCCCTGACTCTTATGCTAGATCCAGAGTTCTGGTGCAGTTTCGTGAGAGCAGCGTCTGGGTTTTCAGCACCTCTTCCATGGAGACTATCTTACCTGACTCTGCTCTGCTGTGCCAAACTGGAAGTCTATAAAGTTTTAACATTTTGTTGTTGTTGTTGTCAGGTGCCATCAAATCGGAACCGACTCATAGCGACCCTATGCACAGCAGAACGAAACAATGTCCGATCCTGGGCCCACCTCATTACCGCTGCCACACTCGATGCCATCAATGGTGCCACCTGGCCAATCCATCTCATTGGGAGTCTACCTATTTTTCTCTGACCCTCCATCTTACCAAGCATGACATCCTTTTCTAGCGACTGTTCCCTCTGGACAATATGTCCAAAGTATGAGAGACGAAGCTTAGCCATCCTGGCCTCCAAGGAGCACTCTGGCTACACTTCTTCCAAAACAGATCTATTGGTCCTTTTGGTAGCCCATGGCACCTTTAGTATTCTTCAACACCACAATTCAAAGGCATCAGTTCTTCATATTTTAGAAGAATGTAAAATTAGGTGAAGTGAAATTAGTACTATCCACTTAGTGCCAAGTACCTAATATGTACTTTGATTTTTAAAAAAATGTATTGCATTTCCTTGCTTACATATTGTCCTTTTATAGGAAACTCTAAGCCCATCTAGGGTAAAGGGTTCTCTTTTAATTCACTTATGCCCCAGCCTCTAGAGTAGTACCTGCCCTTTTACTATGTACATATGTCCATGCATATATGCTCAATGATTGTGAAGTTGGCTCAGGATCAGGCAGTGTTTTGTTGTGTTGTGCATAGGGTCATTATGAGTCAGTACCAACTTGATGACACCTAACAACAACAGCAACATTTATTTGTATAATGAATGGGAAAAATAATTCACTGACTATGCAATCCCATTAAAACACCTATAAGTAAGTTATTTGAAGTGAAGCAATAGGCTAGTCAGCCACTAAATGTATAGTGGCACTATAAGATAAACACTAGACTGCAAGGTCAGTTTGAATCACAAGGTTGGTGGTTCAAACTCACCAGTTGCTCCTCAGAAACCCTATACAGTCTCTATGAGTTGGAATTGACTTGATGGCACTTAACAACAAGAACAACAAATTTGATATTAAAGATCACTGGGAGCATAGTGGATTACAAGTTGGGATACTAACTGCAAGTTCAGTAGTTTGAATCCACCAGTGGCGTTGTGGGAGAAAGACGGGGCTTTCTCCTCACATAAAGATTTATAACCTCAGAAACTTTATACAGGGTGTTCACTTCAAGTCGGAATTGACTCAGTGACACACAGTCACCATCAACACCACTAAATTTGATATTACAGATAGAAAACTAGTGAGTTTTTGTTATAAACAAGCCCCTAGACATCAAAAACACTTTATGCCACTAAAGTGAAAATCAACAATGATAAGAAAATGACAAACCAACTTTCAGGAGCATCAAAAGCCTCTTGCTATAATTTTGTGATATAGTTCAAGCACCCTATTTTGTTGACATCTTCCTGAGTGATATTTGAAGTACAGATATAGAGCATTTCTGGCCAAATAGCCATGACATACACTGTAGATTTGGAATGAATGCTATTAAGATAACATGTCTCTCTCTAGGGGCAGCTGACCATGTGTATCTTCTCTTCTGCTTTATCATTGAGAATGACTGGGCGTGATGGGACCAGCAATGCTGATGGGCATTGATCTGTTTCAGAAATGTATTAACTTGAAGTTTCAAGGACTGAGAAATGACTTAAGGCTTTCTCTTTTTCAAAGACAATATCTCATTTTCTGAGCTCAGAGATGAGGGAAAAAGATTGAAAGTGAGACAAGCAAGTAAAAACTTAACATAATTTGAAATTGTCTCAAGGAGAATTTTTGTTCCTTCTTGTATTGAATTTACCAGCTTGTAATCTTATAGTTTATGAATGAAAAAATTCATATTTTCCAACCATTTAGAAATAGTACAAGTGTTGTTGTTGCTGTTAAGTGACATCGACTCAGTTCTGCCACTAGTGACCCTGTAGAGGGTTTCTGAAGACCAACTGGTGACTTTGAACTGCTGACCTTGTGATTTAAACTGCCTTTGCAGTCCAGTGCATTAACCACAGTGCCTGCCAGGACTCCAGCACAAGTATGTTGTTGTTGTTATGTGCCATCAAGTTGCTTCCAACCCATAGTGACCCCTTGTATAGGGTTTTCAAGGAGCATCTGGTGAGCTTGAGCCACCGACCTTGCGGTTCAAGCTGACTTTGCGGTCCAGCACATTAACCCACGGCATCACACCAGGACTCCAGCACAAGTATATGTGTTGCTAATATGAAAGGTCTATAAAACTATTCCTGTCACGATGCTCCTCATCTCAACCTCCTCCATTGTAACTAAGAAAACACTATTTTCATAAAATACTGTACAATTCCATTGCACTGGAATTGTCACATAACAGCATTCACATGAATGCATAAATATTTTAAAATGTTAAATAATCAATATGAGGAAAAATTGGACTTTGAATATTTGACTTCAGTGTTATTACTTCCTCTTTGTGGCATGTTTCTAATTTGGAGGGCCTATGAGGTAAAGACCAACTGTGCATACACACATAATCTGCCAATATTGGCTCCATTTATTTAGAAGATCTAACGGTTTTATTTTCAGTTTAGTGCCCTTAAGGTTTCTTAATAATTTCAAAATCTATTAGAAATGTCCCTGCCTTGAAAACTATATCTAAAGATTCATTTCTTTTGATTTGTAGAGTGACATGGTAAGTAAATGTAATATTTGTTCCATGTATTAAAAAACACCTTTGTTAAGCCAGTTACTAAGAAAGGTTTGAATGCTGACTGATTGAGCACCCTTAATCTCCATATATTTCTCTTACTGACACTGCTAGAACTAACAGATGGAATTCTGAGCAGAAACATTCATGCATCCAAACTTCTTAGCAGACATGTTCAGGTAATATGGACTGAGGGATGAAAGAAGATTATAAATTATTAAAATATAAAGAGATTCAAATCCAAAAATATGAGGCAATTGTTACAAACGCAGGGTCATTATGAGTTGGAGCCGACTTCACAGCACTTAACAACAACAAACAACAAAAAACAAAAGCAATATAAAATAGAACACATTGTGGAGACAGAAAAACATAGTTAAGGGCAAATAAGGACAACCAAAATGAGAAAATAATGAGCAGAATAGTAAAACTTAAACTGAGTAGTTTTGCATGACTCTATATAGTGTTTCCATTTTGAAAAACAATTATTTATGTATATTACATTATTATGAGATTAGAATGCTTTTAGAATTTAGGGACTTGATCGTTTCAAGTTACGTATGCTTTTGGGCATAATATTTTATTTTGTTCAGCATACTTTGGCATATGTAAGTGCCTAAGCAAAAGTATCATAATTTTAATTATACTTTCCAATAAAATATTATCTAAATATAAATGTTCCTTTTGTTCCTTTTGAATTTTGTTCAGGAGAATTTTCAACAAGTTTGCTGAATATTACTTTTCTGAGTATTAAGATTTTCCTTGAAATAAAAGAAGTTGCAGTTTTCCCTTGAAAAGTTCCTCGTGTATATACATCACAAATGTTAACTCTTTCTGCATTATCAGAGACAGCAGTGCCTCAAGTCTAATGTTAGAAGCATCTGTTTGAACCAGGGACACTTAATCAAAGTCAGGAGGGAGTAATGAGGTTGGATTTTCACTGAGAGCGTTTGTTAGGTTCTTGAATGTTAAATCACAAGCTGAACCATTGTGCAATTTCTCCTCTCCTTTTTCTTCTCTCTGTGTGTTTTAGCAAGTCAGGAAATTACTCTGGAGAGATAAGTTCTGAGTTATCCATTAACGGGTCACAATTTCTACTAAAATCTGACTCTTCTCACCTTTCAAAATGAAGCTCATCTTCATTAAAGTGCCTTTTCTAAGATGTACAGGAAACCATCAAAATATTAGAAAGAGGGTGCATGCCTCCCTCACATGACCTATTAAGTATCATCACTATGTAGCAACACTGCCACAAAGTATAAATGTCATATCTACCTTGTTGCAACATCAGGGAGAAAGAAACTCTAATTTGTACACTCAGGGACTATTAGAATATACGTTGTTCCATATACCAATTTGTTTAGGTATATAGTAAATAGATATAATTTTCCAAAGGTGCCCTGTCTCTCTTTCCCCATCTGCTTTGAAAAGGGTAGGTCCTATTTTGCTGTCACTGCACTCAAAACTACATAACCTTCCTTTAGCATGCTGACTATCCATTTGGATATTGGCTCACTGATTTCTCAATGAACCTCCTGTTCAACTTGTGGTTTGCCAAATTGAATGCAATTGATGTGGTATGCAGTATTATCTACAGAAATCCATGAGTGAGGCTTAGAAGCATCTTCTGAGCAGCAAGATTGTAGCATATTTCCCATAGAGACATATCAAGAGGGATGTTTAATGTTTTTGAAATGTTGTTTGTATCTTACTGCCTGCCTGTTAACATTTTCCTTCTTTCTATAAAAATAAATAAATGAAAGAAAGAAAATAGGGGGAAAGAGAGATCTGTAACTTTCATCAGGAAATGCAATGTACAATGAATAATTAGCTGTTACTGCAAATAAGAAAGAGTTGAGAGCAATTACAGTGATTACAATTTATAGATATGGTTGAGCCAAGGCTAAACATTGAAGGTCCTTTGAAGAAGGCAGTGACCTCAGTCACTCCTTAAAGAAGGGTACAAAGAGGAGCTTTTTTCATTATAGTTAGTTCTAAGTTGATGTGGGAGAAGTAAGTCTGTACACAACTCATTCTGATTTGCAGTATCCTGTAAGGGTTAGCTTCTCACCTGTCTTTGACCCTCACTTGGTGCTGTCTGCTTGTTCTCATTCTAGTACATGCTAGCTAAACCTTGTTCCTCAGGAGTCATTGCACTGGTAACTTTTCTCAAACAGAAACTCAGATGGGGCCCATAGAACAACCACAATGGGTTTTCAGCTACCCCCAGAGATAAACTCTCTTTTTCTAAGTTCTGAAATACACTGAAGTAATGCTTAAAGATGGACACTTCTAATGCAAGTCCAGACTCTTGGTGTGGCATAGTAGAATCAGCACTGGCCTTTGAACCACAAAGTTGGCAGCTCAAACCCAACAGCCTCTCTTCAGAAACCCTATACAATAGAGGTAGGGAACATCTGTAAGGACTGCAAAATCATTTGGTCTGACCCTGACAAGGCAACCACAATTTCAGCCATCTTATTATAGATGGCTAATTTTTAAGTTGATAATACTGTATGGCCCCCAAATGATGTTATGAACATTCAAATGGCCCTTGGCAGAAAAAAATGTTCTCCATACCTGCCATACAGGGTTGCTTTGACTCAACGGCACTTAACAACAACAAAGCAAGTCCTAGGGTTTATTATGTACTCAGCTGTAGACACATCTAGTGACAGTCTTAAAGATTTCCTTGCTATAAGTATAGGGAAGTGGGGAGACAGATGTGCACACATATTTGCATTTCTCTCAAATCCACGAGTCTGTGCTACTCAGCAGTTTAAAACCCAGCAAAGGTAGTTTGTGAACTAATCATTAAATATTCTTTCAGAAATTCTCAACTTCTAGAGTGAGGAGAGGAAGTTGTCTTGTAGGTGGTAAACTCTGATCACTGCAGGGAGGCATTTAATAGTATAATAACCAAACCCTGAAAAGGTAAAGTCAGGGTCTTTCAAAGGGGTGAAGGAAAAACATCCCACTTAGTAAAGACTGCTTCTTGTATTTTTAGCATTTCTACATCTTGAGCCTTCATTTTTCTCAGTCCTAAGTCCCCAGCTGCCATCCTCCCATTGGGTGGAGTCCTTTTTAAAAATATACATTGTTGTGAAGTGCTATTGAGTTGGTTCTGAAGTATAGTGATCTTTCATAGGGTTTCTAAGGAGCAACTGGTGAGTTTGAACTCCTGACTTTGCAGTACTTATCCTACAGTGCCATACCAGGATTCATAGATTCATAGATCAACATTATTGCAGAATTGTGCATATAACAGTAACTCTTGCACTCCTCCCAGTGTTTTCCTTGACCTCCATCATGTTCTGCTGATCTCCTTCTTATTGTTTATTGGCTCCCCCATCCCCATCCCTGGTGGCAGAGTGGGTTACTCCTCGGGGTGCTAACCTCAAGGTCAGCAGTTTGAATCCACCATCAAATCCTCAGGAAAAAGATGAGGTTTTCTGCTCCTGTAAGTATTTACAGCCTCTGAAACCTAGGTTAAATACGAGTCAGAATTGACTCGATGGTAGTGGGTCACCCAAGTTAATACTTACCTACCCTTTGTTGTTGTTGTTGTTGTTAAGTGCCATCGAGTTGGTTCCGACCCATAGCGACCCTGTACAGTGTTTCCGAGGGTATAAATCTTTACGGGAGTAGAAAGCCTCATCTTTCTCCCGCGGAGCAGCTGGTAGTTTTGAACTGCTGACCTTAAGGTTCGCAGCCCAATTCGTAACCACTATGCTACCAGAGCTCCTTTACCTACCCTCTAGCCAGTAATTAATCCACGCTTCCCCTCCTACCTCTGTAACCATCCAAGAATGTTTCTTTTAGCATGAAAACTCTTTCTTGATTAATAATAGTTGTTGTTATGTGCCATGGAGTCAGTTCCGACTCATAGCGACCTTGTACAGGGTTTCCAAGGCTGTAAATCTTTATGGAAGCAGAAAGCCTCATCTTTGTCCAGCAGAACAGCTGGTAGTTTTGAACTTCTGACCATGAGATTAGCAGCCTGATTCGTAGCCTTATACAATATTTGTCTTTTTGTGATGGTGCTGTGGGATAAAGCACTGGACAACAAAATCTGTTTGAACCACAAGGTCAGTGGTTCAAACTCACCTATACAGGGTCGCTATAAGTTGGAACAGATTAACATTTAACAACAACAGTACCAGTTTCATTCCACATAATGCCCTCCAAGTACATCCATGTTCTGGTGTGTTTATCAGATTCCTCATTATTCTTTAACATTGCGTGGTTTTCCTTTGTATGTATGTATGTACTCTAGTGTGTTTATCCATTCTTCCATTTATGGACATTTAGGTTGTTTCTATTCTTTTGCTATTTTGCGACATCATTCAGTCCTATTTGTATTCTGTAGCCTGAAAGTTAACTCTTGTGATTTGTATTTAGACTTCATGTAAAAGCAGTTCATCTGGGATCCATGGACCCCCAGTGAGTCCATGGACAGAACTTCATTTTAAGGTAGTTGGTTTTCATTGTGATTCTGTTTGTTTTATGTTATACATTTAAAAATATTGTTCTGAGAAGGCTTCCATTAACTTTACTAGACTACCTAGGTGTTCATATCCCCCAGAGGTCAAATACTTCTGAAGGCTCCTTCCTCATAATGAAACTGCTGCCTCATGCTTCAGTATCACTTGTGTTCGTCTATCCCTTAATTAGATCTAGAACATTAGTACCTGAGTGCCTTCATTAACACAGATTTGTAACCAAGCCTAACATTTTCCCACTTCCTTGCCTATCTCATTTCTCCTCATCCTCCATGGTAGAACTCAGACGTCACAAAACACATACTTCTATATTTGGACTTCATTTCAATTTTACTACTTAAAAAAATGGATAGTATCATTTTTTTGTGTCCTGGGTGATATCTGCCCAAATTTGTATCCTACCTACAGGAATAAATACTCAATGATAATTGGCTGAATATCTTAATGAATGAATTGTTCTATAGCAATATAAAAACCTGATTTTCCTTTTTTCCTATTTGAGAATTTGAAACCCTATTGCTGTTGCAGTTAAGAACTGTGGAGTCAGTTCTGACTCATAGCAAACCTGCAGAGGGTTTCCGAGGCTACAAATCTTTACGGGAGCAGAAAGCCTCATCTTTTTCCTATGGAACAGCTGGTAGTTTCGAACTGCCAACCTTGAGGTTAGCAGCCTGATTCATAACCACTACACTACCAGAGTTCCTTAGTGTCACCTTTAGTCAAGCTATATTTCTGGCACCGCTGAGGGTTCCTGGCTGATCTAAGTCAGAGAAACAGAATAGAGAAGAAAAATGTAGCATAAGAGATGAAGAAGAAAAGGAGAAGAAAAAAGAGAGAAAGAAATGATGGCATGGTTGAGCACCCTGCTCCCTGACTCAGGAACAAAACTACATTTCCTTTACCAGTTTCCACACAGATAGTTTTGCTTTCAGAGACCTATTCCCATTGCTCATATTTGTGTTCCTATGCCATGTATTCTAAAAGAACCTGTCAAAGAACACTGTTGGTCTCCAGCTATCACTACAGAACACATTGGGTATCAACTCTCTTATATTTAAACATCCAACATATATGTTGTTAGAATAAGTTGATGTGGTTCATACTATCATCCTCCCTGTCTCTGAGATGGTCCTACATTTTAGTGTAGAGGGCCAGTACTGTTGTTAAGTGCCATCGAGTTGTTTTTTTTTTTTTACTCTTAACAAACCTGAATAGGTTTTCCAAAGAATGACTAGTCGGTTTGAATGGCTGACCTTGAGGTTAGCAGTCCAGTGCTTATCTTACAGCACCCCACTAGGACTCCAGAGGGATAGTATAGAGACAGACAGTATAGGTAACCTTAACTGCTAATTTATCCATTTAATAGCTATAGTATAGCTAATGGATATATGGAGCCCTGGTGTTGTGTTGTATGATAAAGCACTGGACTGCAAGGTTGGCTGGAACTGGACAGTCAGTGGTTCAAACCCACCAGGCACTCCTTGGAAACCTTATATAGGACTTCTATAAGTCAGAACTGACTCGACGACACATAACAACAGCAACAACAATATAACTAGTATTTCCTGAGTTTCATGTATCCCTAGCCACCCTGTATAGGGTTTCTGAGTAGTGGCTGGTGGATTTGAACTGCCAAACTTGAGGTTCAAACCAACACTGCAGGCGAGTTCTTATCCTACAGCAACACAGCAGTTACGTTCTAGACTCTATATAAAATAGTCTAGGAGCTTTTAACAATTTGGTTGCGCAGATTCCTCTGTAAAATATTCTGGGATGATTTATGTTCCTTAATTACTGGGATTTGATTAGTTAGAGTGGCCATTAAATTAAGGACACTGTCCTGGTATGGTGCCATATGACAAACACTGGATCTCAAGGTCAGTTTGAACTGCAAGGCCCTCAGTTCAAACTCACCAGCTGCTTCTTGGAAACCCTATATCGGGTTGCTGTGAGTCGGAACTGACTCAGCGGCACTTAACAACAACATTGTTTAGGGTTGGGCTTATAAATAAGCTAGAGTTATAAAAAGATTGGGAAAGGCATACTCAAAATTCAGTGCCTGGTTAAGAGGAAGTAGATAAACAAGTAAGGAAAACTGAGATTCAAGTCCTCACCGGTTTTATGTTCCAAATATCAAGAGATTGGAATAGAGACCCAACAATTATGGGATATTTGCTATGATGCTTGCCTTTGAGTTGCTTAGAGATTAGCAAAATGATATTACTTTCTGCTGGCACTTTGAATTTGGTACATTTAGAGTCCAGATGCAGAATAATTATGAATTTTTATAATGAGCAAACAAGCAGAGACTTGGTGGGTGGACTGTTCTGAATCGTGGTTGGATCTGCTATCAGGCAGGGTGTTTAAGCCCCAGGATATGACACTTAAGATCAGCAGGCCCAGAAAACACACCACACCTTTTAAATTGTACCTGTGGTGCAAAACCAAAAATGGGAATGAATTAGTCTTCTAGGGACCAATCTTAAGACGAAATTCAATAGAAATTATAGCAAGTAGCAACTTTATAAATTATTTCATCTTGCTTCATGCAGTTCTTTGGTTATATTTTCAGTGTTTTGCCTTACTAACTTCTTTTTATGTCACACTATTTATAACGCCTCTCCAATGATGTATTTTCAATGAGAATTCAATTACCTGGAGAGGCAGATGTGCTAAATGACAATTTGAGAAAAAATTTTTTTTTCCCAAGTTGATTTCAAAACTGACTCATGATTGTATCTCTGCCACTGTCGGAAGTGAAGCACTGTCAACAAGCTGTTAAAATGGAACCTAATAATGAGAGAGAATAGATGAAACATCAAGTATATCTTCTTGTTCTTACCAATTACCTCATTTCATTGACAATGTTTTATTGAATTTTTAATAGAACGAAATGAGATTTTAATGTAATCTCATTGAGTGTAGACCTAATTCAATATATTAATTTATTATGAATCTTTCCTCATTAATTTGTTTTGTATGAAGTTATGAAATGGAAAGTTTTCCAATCTGCCAGTTGTTTGTGAATTTTTCTGATTTTCTCCTAAAGAGTTTTGCTATTTGTCATAATACAAAAAGCAAAGTGAAACCATTCATTGGTATTTTATTTACTAATTTCAACTTATTAATTAAAGTTGCCCTAATTAAGATATTGAGTTGTTAATATAGTGTATGTCTATATTTGCTAAATTTTTATAAGTGAAGTTTAAATGATACCACCTGTTAGTCTAATGGAGTAAGAGTAATAACTACATTTTCAATTACTTGGCAATTGAAAAAGAGTGAGTGATTGATCTCATTTAATGCTGTGATCTGAATTTTATCCCATCACAAATCATATGCTTAATTTGATTTGATAGCACAATAAGCATTTTTTTAAGAGGAAACTTTATGTTTTCCTGAAAAAAAAAATGCTGAGTATGCTTTCTGATTATTTTATTTCAGTGTATTTAAGAAATTGGCTTTTTTGTGTGTGTTTTTAAACACAACTTTTCCACTGGTGCACTTAATAAACTACAAATGCATAATATTCCACTATTTTAATAAGGGTTGATAAAATCAGAAAAGCATTCCAAATTGCCCAGAGGAAAATGGCAGAAAAATTATCTAATGTTATTTAGTGGCAATTGTGAATAGAAGAGCTTTTGGTAAAATTCACAATGGTTCATGTTCTGGGATTTTCTAAAGGATTAATTTTAAAACACCTTTTTAAAGTTACAGAAGTAATTATTCATTTTAGAAATATTAGAAGATGTTTTTGTTATTGTTGTTAAGGGCCGCTGAGTCGATTCCGTCTCATAGTGACCCTGTATAGGCTTTCTGAGGAGCAGCTGGTGAGCTTGAACCACCAACCTTACAGTGCAAATGGCTTTGCAGTCTAGCACATTAACACACAGTGCCACACCAGGACTCCATATGTGCCACACCAGGACTCCATATGTTAAGTTGTTGTTGGGAAGTGCCGTTGAGTCGATTTTGACTCATAGTGACCCTGTATAGGGTTTCCAAGAAGCAGCTGGTGAGTTTGAACCACCGGCCTTACAGTTCAAACAATTTGCAGTCTGACGCTACACCACACACTACAGCCCACAGTGCCACACCAGTTAGGTACCATTTAACGTACTATACTCAGTATATGAGAAAGAAGGTTATATAGCAAAGGGAGAGAATGGGCTATTTCCAAAGGCCCTGCATTTTCCTAAGATGGGGGTAAAAGAGAAGTTTAAGCTATTCTCTTCAACTTAACTTCAACTTGCTCATGGAGATTTATTTAATAAAACAGAGCATCTTTTCTGGATGGATTATATTGACCTCAATAAATTTTATCCAATATCTAATTTGAACTTCCAAATTCCTATTGATTGATTATTGGCTGCTTGGGGTTTAAAAATTGAAATTCTAAATCAATTTCCTTATCTTTCTTCTATAATCTAGTAATTTTGTTCCCAATTTATTTAGGGAGGGATCTAGGCTAATTCTATGATTCTTTAAAAAGATACTTTTTACTGTGTTTCTTCCACAAGGGATCCTCAAAAAGTTCATGGAAAAATGGAGTGAAAAGATAATGGAATTTTTTGAAGCTTCTTTGTTTTTACCTGAAGAAGAAAAATGAGACAGGAAGACAGAAGGGAAGAACTTGTAGCTCCTCTTTGTTGTCTTTCATTCCCTTTGTGTTGGGAAAAAATGGAATTCTATATGGATGACAAAACAGATTCAAGCAAATTCGTGGGCTTGGTGTTTAGATGAGCATGCAGTGGGATGTTCTCTGTTGAAATCTGAATTGGAAGAGATCCATAAAGCTGCTTCATTTAAAATGAATGTTGAATTGGAAAAGATGGTATGCTAGTTGCCTTCAGTTCAGCGCAACACTGATGGTAACCTCTTGTGCAAGGGAACAGATTGGGCTGTTGTGATCTGTAACATTTTCATTTGCTGTTTTTTGGAAGCAGATCACCAGGCCTTTTTTCCTAGTCTAATTTAGTTAGGAGGCTCCACTGAAACCCATTTAATATCATAGCAACATGCAAGCCTTCAGGGACAAACAAATGGTGGCTGAACATGAGATACATTCTGCATAGAAGAATTGCAATGAAATTCCAATGCCCTCAGAGCAATGACAATGCATTATAAAGTGAGCAGAGGTTAAGCTTTCTGGTTTACACTTGGACTTTTGCTCAGGGTAGGGATCCTATGGTCTCCATTTGTCTACGAGACTCGCACTGCAAGTGTTTCTGAAGTCTGGGCCCCATTTAATGAAGAGGAGTCTTAATTACACAGATTTTTTTCCCTCTTAAGTTGCAATTTATACTGATATTTTAATTGTGTTACTCGTTGTGTAGAAGAAAAAGATTAATATTGCTTTCAGATCTATAAGAGGTTACAATAATTCTTAGGGATTTAGGTATTTCTGTAACTTTATATCAAGATAAACATTTAAATATTAAAAAGTTGGTTCACCCCTAAATTTATGTTGATTTAACTTTTGCTAATAGCTTTTCTATCTTGACATCTAATGTAAAGAAAATAACAATTCTCTCAAAACCTTAGTTTTGAACATTTTAATTAATGGTGTGATACTGAACAAAGGTGAGAATTTTATGTATCACTAACATTTTTGACACCACTTGTCTGTCGTACTGATGTGGCTTGTGTGTTTCTATGATGCTGGAAGTGATGTCTCTGGTTTCAGCTGAGCTTCCAGATTAAGAAAAACTTAGGAGAAGCAGATTACCGTTGAAAGTCTAGCCACTGAAAACCTATAGTTAGCAGTGGAGCACTGACAGGGAGCACCACAATAATGACTACTGAAATATGACTAGCACCAGCGTATTGTCAGATACAGTGCTGGAAGATGAGCCTCTCGGATTAGAAGGCACTCAAAATATGAACAGGGAAGAGCTGCCTCCTTAAAGTAAAGTTGACTGTGAGAATGCAAATGGAGAAAGCTTTCTGGACCTTCATTGCTGATGGGGCACAACTAAAAATGCTCTACTGCTTCCCTAGCATTCATCATGATTGGCAGTCTTTTTAGTGACTTCTGTGCTCACTTGCAACTGTACTGTCTCCCCAAAATGGAAGGGCCATGCAACATCCCAAAACATACAATTGATGTTGCCACTGAAAACAGGACTGCGGTTCTGGTTATCCCATCTCCTGGCTTGTGTCCTCAAAGAGAACCAGCAGCAGAAATACAGGAATCAGCAATAGTACAGATGTGTTGGAATCAACACAATGACAACAAAATGAAAACCTGAGTCAGAATTCTGGTGCTACCATTTGCCAGTGTGGAGGTCTTGGACAAATGGTGTAAACACTCTAGACGTGTCTCTCTTTTTTCTTTTTTGACCTCTGACTCAAAGATATTTTTAATTTTTCTTGCCAATAAACATTCTTCAAAAGTTTAAAAATATATCTTTCAAATAGGAAGCATTCAACTTACAAATCTCTTTGATTTTGGCTAGACATATGTCTTATTTGAAACTCAGCTCTTTACTATTTTAAATTACTATTTTATTGTGAATCGAGTGATAGTTTACATGGGAGAACATAAGTTTTACAGTGTTGTTTCATCACAATGATTACAATCTCCTCTGTGTATTCAATAGTATTTGCTTCTATTCTCTCTGTTTTTGTTTGTTTGTTTGTTTGTCTATTTGTCTTGTTTTGTTTGTGGAGGGGATGTGCACAAAAACACTCAGGAATATATAATACTTTAAATAACGAAAGGGCACACTCTGCAAGTCTGCCTCCTGGCCACCAGCACTCAGTTTTTCTCTTTCCATGTGTCTAGAGTCCTCAGCTTCTCTCTCCCAGTTCTCATCTCTGCCTCCATCTCTGGTGTCGATGCTTCTCTGGATAAGGTCCCGCATTCCACTTGTGTTCTTCTCTCTTGATGGTCCTAGGGTCCTCTGTATCTGGACTGTAAGATTAACTACTCACCCATTTTTGTTACAAAACTTCTACCTTTACAACTGTCACAGTCACAATTAGTAATGACAACAATTACTCACTATTGAATTATAAGGATCTTATTCCCATCTCTTTTCACCAGACCCATCTAGACAAGATGAAAACTATTCAGTGAGTACTCTAACTTCCCCCACACTCTCTTAAGCTAAACTCCCTCTTGAAAATTTGTAAGATAGTCACTTTGTGCCTTTATCTCCCCCTCATTTTAGGGAGCCAATGTCTAAGTTGCCCATCCCTATTTACCCTGTTTATGGAAGGGATAGGTTTGATAATTCTAGATGTGAATATAGGAGTCCTTTTTTCCTTGTCTGCACAATGAAGCAGGAGAGATATTTGTCTTACAGGGCTTTTATGTTTATAATGAGAAAATGCAAGCAATGCATTTAAAGTCCAGCACATTAACCCTCAGCACCACACCAGGACTCTGAAATAAATAGGTAGTAGCTAGTAAGTAGTGCACTAGGAACCACAGTTCAAGCCCACAAACCACTTCAAAGAAGAGAGATGAGGCTTTCTGCTCCCACAATAATTTAGAAAGCCTCTGCAATCTTACACAGAGTCACTATGAGTCAGAACCAACTCAGTATCACTTAACAACAGCAAAATCTTGAATTACAATACTGTAGGTAAAAGGATAATATCCATATGCATGCAAGGAGGACCAGTTAATACCATTATTATCCAAATTTTCACACCAACCACTACCAACTTCTTCAGTCTGGAATTGATAAAACATGCAATCAGGATGTATTACTGGTAATTGAAATGCAGAAGTTGGAAATATGAAGGATCAGAAATTGCAGAATATAACCTTGGTGATAGAAACGATGCTGAAAATCACGATAGAATTTTTGCAAGACCAATAACTTATTCATTGCATGTACCATTTTTTCAACAACATAAATGGCAACTATGGACCTCCCCAGGTGAAACACATAGAATTCAAATTGATTACATCTGTGGGAAGATATGGTGGAAACGCTTATATCATCAGCCAAAACAAGGCCGGGGCAGACTGCAGAACAGATCATCAATTGTGCATATGCAAATTCAGACTGAAGCTGAAGAAAATAAAAACTAATCCACAAGAGCCAAAATATGACCTTGAACATATCTGACCTGAATTTAGAGATCATCGTAACAACAGATTTGATGCATTAGACTCTAATCAGCAAAGACAGGAAGAGTTGTGGGATGACATCAAGAACATAATATAGGAAGAAAGCAAAAGGTCAATAAGAAGACAAGAAAGAAGAAAAAGACCAAAATGTATGTAAGAAGAGACTCTGAAAGTTGCTATACAGCATAGAGATGCTAAAGCAAATAGAAGAAATGAGGAGGTAGAAGAAAATTTCAGACGTCAGCTCAAGAAAACAAAGTCAAGTATTATAATGAAATGTGCAAAACCTGGAGTTAGAAAGCTAAAGGAGAAGAACATGCTCAGTATTTCTTAAGCTGAAAGAACTGAAGAAGAAATTCAAGCACTGACTTGCAATATTGAAGGACAATATATTGAATGATACAGAAAGCATCAGAAGAAGATTGAAGGAATACTCAGAATCCCTATGCCAAAAAGAAATGGACAATGCTCAACCATTTTAACTGTACTGTCTCCCCATATGAAGGAAGAAGGAAGAAGTACTTCTTCTGTATTGAAGGAAGAAGTCCAAGGTGCAAATAAAATTTTGCTAAAGATAATTCAAAAACTGCTGCAACAGTATGTTGACAGGGAATTTCCAGTGGTTCAAGCTGGATTCAGATGAGGACAAGAATGAGGAATATCATGCCTGATGTCAGATGGATCTTAGCTGAAA
>NW_006408529.1:23380431-23382351 GCF_000296735.1 Chrysochloris asiatica | reverse complement strand
ATGGCCAGACTTTGTCTCTCAAACTTCAGACATATTATCAAGAGGGACCCATCACTGGAAAAGGACATGAAGCTAAGTAAAGTGAAGGATCAGTGTAAAAGAGGAAAATCCCCAACGAGATGGATTGGCACAGTGATAGCAGCAAAGGGCTCAAGTGTAACAATGACTGAGGATGGAGCAGGACCTGTTTCTTTCTGCTGAGCGTGAGGTCAATAGGAGTCAGAGCCTACTTGATAGCATCAAACAGTCGCAAATGTTTCCTTCAGAGAAGGCTACTATGCAATTGGAAAAAAAAAAACTTCCAAAGCTTCAAACACTTTAATTTTTTTTTTCTATTTTCAAGAATATGTTTGCTTTTGAGAGAATTTTAAAGTTACTGGACTAAATAAATACTTTGTTTCTTTCTCTCATAAAAATCTGAGTTGATGCAGGAGTTCTGCTCCATAAGGCCACAGGGAGCTCAGGCTTGTCTCTGCTGTTTCTATAGTGATGTCATAGTGGTCCAGCCTAGCTCACCACTAATTCCACATTCCAGCTTCTTAAAAGGTCAAATGGGAAGTTGCACATCTCTCTTCTACTTGTGCCCCATTGATTTGATCTTCATTTTATGGCCATAGATAACTATAAGGGAGGATGAAAAATGTAACTTTTAATTTTGGTGTCTACCAGGGGAATATTATTTTAGAAGGGAAGAATCTATAATTGAGGATAAGTGATAAACAGTATGTTGTTGTTAAGTGCTGTCAAGTTGTTCCTGATTCATGGCAAACTGATAGGGTTTCTGAGGAGTGGCTGGTGAGTTTGAACTTCTGACTGTGTGGTACAAACCGATATTTTGTTCAATTCTTATCCTACAGTGCCAAAACAGGACTTCAGCATTATAGTACCAATAATAAATAAACTGGTTTTATTAACTGATGTGTGGTGCTGTAGGTTAATGCGCTAGATTGCAAAGTCAGTTTGAATGGCAAGGTGGGTGGTTCAAATCAAGCTCACCAGCTGCTCCTCAGAAACACTATACAGGATCACTATGGGTAGCAACTGACTTGGTGCACTTAACAACAACAACAACAACTACTAATAATAATTGATGAGTAAGACGATATCATAAGTTGGAAAAATTAATGTTTGCTTTCTGTCACAGTTATCTGTAAGTGTTTTCATAATACATAATCATGACCAAATATTTTGAAATATCAACACATAGCCATAGTAACTATCAATATATTTAGGCAAAATAGTCAAAAACGCAAGATAAAATGTAGATAGTATACTTAATTTACAGTTTATCAAGGCAATATTTCAACTATAAAAGCAAATGTAATTACTACCATAGGATGAAAGATTCTGAATTTCAGCATAGAAGAGTCATTGTTGGAAATAACATCCCATTAAAAGGAATTGTTGGAAGTTGTTGTTTTGCTTTTTTATTTTGCCTATATGGAATAAAATCTCGTAGATAATTGCCTACTTACCAATACATATGAAATTGCATTTTTTATTTATAAAATTTCCATTTGGTTATTTTATATAGTCTCTATTTTACTGTTAGTATTTCCTATCTTTTCATTTATTTATTACTACTTTACACTTACATCAATAGATGCACTTATAATATAGTGGTTTTAAAGTATTTTTAAAAAATAATTCCAAATTCTGGGTCTGTTGACAGTCTCTTATCTTAAAACGTTGAAAGTACCATAGACTTCTGAGGAAGTAGCAAATTTCCCTTAGAAGAAGTTCAGTCAGAATTCTCCTTCGAAACGAGGATGGTGAGACACTGTCTCTCATACTTTGGACATATTATCAGAAGGGACCCATTCCTGGAAAAGGACATCATGCATGGAATAATTTGTTGTTGTTAGGTGCCATTGAGTCAGTACTGACTCATAGAGACCCTATGTACAACAGAATGAAACA
>NW_006408529.1:23361015-23378711 GCF_000296735.1 Chrysochloris asiatica | reverse complement strand
GACATCCATTTTGACCTTTTCCTTCTTTCTTGTCTTCTCAATGACTTTTTGCTTTCTTCATGTATGATGTTCTTGATGTCATCTCACAACTCTTCTGGCCTTCAGTCTTTAGTGTTTACTGTATCAAATCTGTTCTTCAGATGATTTCTAAATTCAGGTGCGATATATTCAAGGTTATATTTTGGCTCGTGTGGGCTTGTTTTCATTTTCTTCAGCTTCATTTTGAATTTACATATCAGCAATTGATGGTCTGTTCCACAATCTCCTTCTGGCCTTGTTTTGACTAATGATATAGAGCTTTTCCATTGTCTCTTTCTACAGATGTGGTCAATTTGATTTCTGTGTATTCCATCTGGTGAGGTCCATGTGTATAATTGTCTCTTATGCTGTCTAAAGAAGATATTTAAAATGAACAAATCATTGATTTTGCAGAATTCTATCATACGTTCTCCAGCATCATTTCTATCACCAAGGCCATATTTTCCAACTATGATCCTTCCTCTTTGTTCCCAACCTTTGGATTCCAATCACCATTAATGATCAATACATCTTGATTACATGTTTGATCAATTTCAGATTGAAGAAGTTAGTGGAATTCTTCTATTTCCTCCACACTGGCATTAGTGGTTGGTGCATAAATTTGAATAATAGTGATATTAATTGCTCTTTCCTGTAGGCACATGGATATTATCCTATCACAGACAGCGTTGTACCTTATGACTGATCTTGATATTTTTGGCAATGAATACAAACCATTCCTCTTTAATTTGTCATTCCTTAAACCATGTGGTTGTCAGATTCAAAATAGCCAATACCAGTCCATTTCAGTTTACTAACGCCTAAGATACAGATGTTTATGAGTTTTGTTTCATTTTTGACAATTTCCAATTTTCCTAGATTCAAACTTCTTACATTCCATGTTTCAATTATTAATGGATGTTTACAGCTGTTCCTCTTCATTTTGAGTTGTGCCCCATCAACCAATGAAGGTCCCACGAGCTTTTCTAACATGGGCCTTACTCCAACCGCGTCATCATGGTCAACTCTACCTTGAGGAGGCATCTCTTCCCCAGTTGCATTTTGAGTGCCTTCCAAGCTGAGGAGCTCATTTTCTGGCAGTATACCTGACAGTGTTTCTCTGCTATTCATAAGTTTTTCAGTGACGAAATATTTAGAAGTAGTTCATCTCTCCTTATTCCTAGTCTGTCTTTATCTTGAAGCTCGTCTGAAACCTGTCCACCATGGGTGATCCCACTGGTATTTAAAATACCTGTGGCATAGCTTCCAGAATCACAGCAACTGACAAGCCACTACAGTATGACAAACTGACAGATGAGTGGTGGACTGGAATATTGGAGGGTCATAAAAAAAAGAGGAAAACTTCTTGCAAAATGAAATGATAGAGTGGTAGCAACAACAGATTCAAACATAACAATTTTGAGAAGAGAGCAGGATCTAGCAGTGTTTTGTTCTCTTGTGCATGGGGTCTCTATGAGTTGGAATCAACTCAGAGGCTCTTAACAACAACAGCAACCTCTATATTGGTACTTTATCAACCTTTGGCTCTACTCCCCATCACCTGCTTTTATTTTGTAGTGTTCTTAGCTTCTTTCTGATGTTTTCCATATCTTTTAGTTGTAATCAGTTTAAAAGAAGGGCTTTAGTGAGCTTATTCCATCTTGATCACCAATACATGCAAAACTAATAGGTATACGAGGGGGCTTCAAAGATTTCGTGGAAAAATTCCATTATTTTTTAATTCCATCTCACCACAAACTTTTTGAACCTCACTCTCCTATATTATATTGTTATGGGGTCCTAGTGTAGCATTGTATGATAAGCACTGGATTGCTAACTGAAAGGTCAGTGGTTCAAACCCACCAGCTGCTCTTTGGGAACCCTTTAAAGGGTCACTATGAGTCAGAACTGACTATATGATTACTAAACAACAACAACAGCTTATATTATGCTCTTGCTTCTCAGTGTTATTGGATCAAAGAACATCATATATATTAGAGTTGGCTTTAGCTACCGCACTTACCCTCTCTTAAAATATTTGTTGTTGTTGTTATGTGCTGTGGAGTCGGTTCCGACTCAGCGACACTGTATAGGGTTTCCAAGGCTGTAAACCTTTACGGGAGCAAAATGCCTCATCTTTCTCCCACGGAACAGCTGGTAGTTTCAAACTGCTGACCTTGAGGTTCACAGCCCGATTCGTAACCACTACGCTACCAGAGCTCCTTAAAATATACTACATACAAAATCTTTGCATGGGAGATTCATTTCTTTTTAAGGATTGGCAAGATGTGAGTTTGTTGACTTTGGGTAATAAGTTTTATTTTGTTCATTATTTATGTCTAGAAACATTATTTATTAGAGTATTGATAAATTTCAGCACAGTGATACTAATATATAATAGAATGCATGCCTTTTATAGCAAGAAAAAAATTTGAGCTATATATAAGAAGTTATTATAGTTAGGAAATTTCTGACTTCAAATAATAGAAAGCCCAGTAAGAAGAGGGCTAAATAAACAATAAGAAAAAATTTGTTAGCTTGTGTATCAAGTAATCTGGAAGTAAGGTGGGTCTTTCTTTGGCTAATACAATATCTCATTCAAGAACTGGCACTTATTTTTTAATTCTGTCAGCTTCAGAACCTTTGTGCTTGTTCCCTTACTACTACAAGATGGCTGTGGGTGCTCCAAGCATCCTACACTCATTTCCAAAGAAAAGGGTAAGTGGACATACCATTCTTCAAGAGTAAGAAAACATCTTTGCAGAGTCCTTCACACAGGAATCTACCCTTCACAAATCTGTGTTTTGAACTGCATCTCAAGCTCATTTTTGAACCATTCATTAATGAAGGAAGGATTAGCTGTTATTTTTTACAGTAATCAAGGCACAGCACTCTTGCTATGAAGGGTCACAATCTTCACTTCTATAAAAATTGTTCTTGACTCCTGAGGCTTATCAATAAGACATCAGTGTGTGTGTGTGTGTGTGTGTGTGTGTGTTCAGTGTAGTGACTCTAGGCAATCAACATTATGAATTGAGGCAAACATTTACCTTTATTGAAGTAACTAACTCTGGCTGAATGAGAACATGTGGTTAGGTCATACTGTACCATTGAAACTGACTAACTCTGGCTGAATGAGAACATGTGGTTAGGTCATCCTGTACCATCATGAGCATTTTGCAAATGAACTGCTTCTCTAAGAAATAGGAGAACATAGGTAAGAGCAGAAATTAGGGCCCACGGAAGACAATTATTCCTATTACAAAGACAATGTAATCAGTGGTGTGCTGAAAAATGTTTACCACTAGCTCTCTGAGAAAAAAGAGAAGGTCCAAAATTGAAGTATTTACCAATGTTCATGGTGTAAGTACTTTTGTCATGATCCATTTCAGTTTACCAATATAAATCCTTGAACATGAATTTGGGCAGACCGGTGCACAATTGGCCCTCACCAGTGATCTCCAGTACATCATGGGCTGCACCTGGAGAAAACAAATGGACCTGGTTTCTTTGGAAGACATGACTGAGCACAACCTGGAGCAGATTTATCAGTCTTAGCACTATTGACATTTTGGGGCACAGAAAATGCTTTGATGTGGGAGCTGTCCTGTGCATTGTAGAATGTTTAGTTTCATCTCTTGTCTTTACCCTCTAGATGCCAGTAGCACTCCCTAAGATGTGACAACTAAGTGTCTTCAGATATTGTCAAATATTCTTTGTGGGCAAAATTGCCCCCAGCTGAGATCCACTGCCTAGAGGAAGAGAGAGCTGGCTCAGGTATGAAACCTATTTAATTGTCTTGAAGGTCTTGCTAGCATGTGAGGCCGAAGAAAAGACCCATTTGCTTGCTGTGTGACTGGTGAATGTCCATCAAATAATGGGCTTTGCAAATTCGATGCTTTCGCATAATCCTACGTATGGCTTTATGCTTCCCTTTTCTTGTTGACGTGTGGCAGGTACAAAGTCTCTGCTTTCTGTATTCTATACAAGACAGTATTTTAAACGGTACTTGGAACATTTTAAACTATTGATTTCCCATAACTGGTTTTGCTCCAGTAGAACTTATGAATTGATCAATTCTTTCATCTGCAGGTGTGTAAAGCAGTTGGTTGATTTGATCTGCAAACATAATAGAACTCTATGCTATTTTCTGGATGAGAACTAAACATTGAAATTATATAAAGTTTAGAATAAAAAGTATATTTTATGTATCTTAGGGGTTTTAAATGTTGGCTAAGATATGTTGCTATTGCTGTTAGTTATTCTTGTGTAGATTGTGACTCATGGTGACTACATGTGTGCCAACTAGTACTACTCCCTAGGATTTTCAAGGCTGGGAACTTTTGCTAACAAATGGCCAGGCCTGTTTTCTGAGGCACAGCTGGGTGGATTGGAACACCTAAGCTTTTGGGTTGTAGTTGAATCCTTAACCATTTGTAACAACCAACAAGCTGTGATCATGATATGTTGTTGTTGTTAAGTGCTGTCGAGTTGGTTCTGACCCACAGTGACCCTGTATAGGGTTTCTGAGGAGCAGCTGGTGAGCTTGAACCTCCGACCTTGCAATTCAAATGGCTTTGCAGTCTGATGCATTAATCCACAGTGCCACACCAGGACTCCATGATCATTATATAAGTGGGTTGAATTATTTGTTGAATTAATCATTGTCTTGACTTGGTGACATGGTGTGGCTATTGGTATTTTATGTTGGGTGGAAAATAAATAAAAGCTGTTACCATCCCAAAAATGCATGCTTCTTAGCTTGAATACAGACTGCTCCAAGGAAGGTCATGATGTGCATGTAGATTTGGCTGTCTTTACACTTGTGCCATTGAGACTAATATTTTGGTGTGCAATGTGAAAGTATAGTCTGCAGAGGACATGTAGTAGTGGACATGTCCTGGTTATGCTCTGTCATGGTTGTCTTTACCTTCTTCTCTTAGTTGGGCTGGGAAGTTATAGACATTCTCTTTTGATTAGACAGCGCCCATCATAGAATGCTTTCAAGAGTGTTATCAGTCAATGAAAAGCCCAGAAATTGAGCACTTAGAAATGTATAAAACAATTTGACATTGCAGTAGCATACAATGAAGTGACTGTTGTTTAGTAATTCAATTTTTTTATTAAATAAATACTTTATTGTGAATTGTGTGATAGTCTACATGGGAAAACATCAGTTTTACATTCATTCTATCATCTATCATTTCATTGGCATAGTTCCCATCCCATCCATGCATCCTCACCCAATCAAAGGGTATACCCTGTAAGCCTACCCCCACCCCCACTACCACCACAGTCCTCAGCCCTTTTCCCTCTCCGGATCCCAAGACCCCAGCCACTCCATCTCTTGACGTTGTCTTCTCTGCCTCCATCTCAGACCTCACTGCTTCCCTGGGTAGGATCCCGCTCTTCGCTTTTCTCCATTGATGGTCCTAGGGTCCTCCGCTCCTAGACTGAAAAGTTAATCATTCCCCTCCTTGCTACAAAATGTCCACCTTTAGATTTCCAACCCTCACAATCAGTCCTGATAACAATTATTCACTATTGCATCACAAGAGACCCATCTGTATTTCCTTTCATGCCCTTCCTGGACAGACTGGATATTATTCACTGGAGACTCTACCTTCCTCCACCTCCTTTGGATCTAGATTCCCTCTTGAAAGCTTGTAAGCCAGTCACTTCTTACCTTTGTATCCCTCCCCCCATTTTGGGTAGCCAGTGTCCAAGTTGCCCATCCCTGTCTACCCTTTGTGTGGAGGGGGTGAGAATAGTTCTTGCAGCAGGGATTTGTTTCCTCTTTTGAGCTACTGAGTTTATAGGTGTAGGTCATGTTTATCGAATTGTATCAGATGACACTTTTTTCCTCTTCTTTCTTCTTTGGGTTGAGCTCTATTTATCCAGTCATTGAAGCCAGTTCAAGTGGGTATCATCTGAAAGTGTGGGTGTTCTTGCGTCTGTCTGCCCTCTTTTTATTGGCTGGCTGCCCCGCTCTCCATTCTAGTCCTCTGTGGCTGTGTCATTGACTCTGAGCCCATAAGTCCCCAGGTTTTGCCTCGCTGCTGGCTGACCAGGTCTCCACCCGGGTTCACAGTAGTTTGCTGAACGATGTAGGGCTTAGCTCAACACTTCATTGTTGTTCTTCGGTCACTTCCCCTTCTGGGTGACGTGCGTGGTTGCCAATCAAAGCAAATATTTCCCTTGCATCTTAGTCTTGGAAGAGAATTTGCACTGAATGGACCCTACCACTTGCCTTGATGTCTCCTGGGCAAACAACCTGCATGTTCTTGTGGTAACAGTCGGGCTGCCCTTATTGTTTTGTATTTTTTCCTGTAGGTCCTTCTTTCAGGGAGTATCTTCTGGTTTTCTAGCTGCTCCCGGCTGGTCTGCTTGTCCCTTCAAGTGGAGAATTTCCCATCTCTGAAGGTCTGGATGTGGTTTGGGCTTCCACCTATACTCCCATGTAATGCAGAGGCTCCAGGAAACCTCCTTCACTGGACACATTGTAGCCCTATTTTAGGTATTCCAATCAGTTATAGGCAGAAGATGGGCTTACAAGCTTTCCATGTTGATATTTCTGGTTATTCCTTTCTCTCCCCCCTCCAGTGTCTGTTTTATAATATAGGAAAACCATGATTCAAAAGGCAGCCAAGCATCTTAACATTATTCCCCACTTTCCCCCATTCCAGCCATCTCTGTATTCCAGAGCACTGTTGTTCCAAAGCTGTGTCTACATCATTTTTTACCTCTGTCCCATTTAGCCCATTCATACCTGTCTAATTGTTCTCCCATCTGCTTTGTTCTTCGATTGCGCTCTCCCTACTTGTATATTGCCCCCCTACCCAATACCCAAATTATCCTGTGTCTATCCTGTGCTCCACCTTCCCCTCCCACCCCTATCCCTACCCCTACATCCTAGTAACCAACTAAGAATCCGCTTTAGTGGATTAGTATGGGTTCTTTTTCTTAGTCTTTTACATTAGTGATCCTATGCAGTATTTTTCCTTTTGTGACTGACTAATTTAACTCAACATAATGCCCTTAAGATTCCTCCATGTTTGGAAATGGCATGCAGCTTCTGTGTTATTTTTCAAGGTAGCATAATACTCCATTGTGTGTGTATGTACCACAGCTTGTTTATCCATTCTTCAGTTGATGGGCACTTTGGCTGACTCCATCTTTTTGCTATTGTAAATAGTGCAGCTATGAACATTGGTGTGCGTATATCTTCCCGTGTTGTGGCTCGTTTGTCTTGTGGGTAGATACCCAGTAGTGGAATTGCTGGATCGAATGGTATTTCTATTTTCAAGCTTCTGAGGAAGCGCCATATTGCTTTCCAGAAAGGTTGGACCATTTTGCAGTCCCACCAACAATGCAGGAGTGTCCCAGTCTCTCCACATCCCCGCCAGCATTTATTGTCCTCAACTTTTTTAATCTTTGCTGTTATTGCTGGTGTGAGATGGTTAGTAATTAATTTTTATTATAGTTTATTAAAGTGCTGATCTATAATAAATTGGGAATAAAATCCCCAAACCACAAAACAAAATCAACCAATCATCCCTCAAACCTGGTTCTTTTTCACAGGATAATTTGAGGAGCACACAACTAGACTATGTAAATTCCAAATGTCTCAGATGGTTTATTTCTGGCTCACAGCACATGGAAGCGTCTATGTGAGTAACATTACACTTAGTGGTTCTTTTTAAGGAAGTGATAAAAAGCAAAGAAGGCTAAAAGATGTCTATAGCAAAGTGAAGTGACACTCAACACCAATACTACAAAGGAGGACAAGGGGTGTAACTAGGATCATTACATGATATCTGAGACTGCTGAAACCAGCACTAGACTGCTTAATTGTACACTCTGTATATGCTATGATTTACAGAATCCCACTGTGGAACTTAAAATGGTAAGTGTCTGCAAGAATAATTACATTTAGAAGGATCAGAGTTAGGCTGGTCCCTATGAGGTTGAGCATAAAGATATCCCAAATATCCAACTTTTCCAGAACGCTGTACCATTCCATAGACCCTTGTATCAGCTGGTACTCCTCCCCTTAGTATTTTCTCCCTCATACCCCAGAGTTCCACAAAATATTGCCGTGTGTCACAGAATTCATCAACTGTTAAGGAAATGACTAATATTATCATGGAAGTGGGCAAGTCTTAAATCCACAGATTAGATGTTAATCTGGAGAATTCTCCTCACTCAACTCTAATTGGGCTGTTGACTCACAAGGCTGCAGAAACTGGTGAATCAAGTCAGGTGATAGGCTGCCTGCTTAAGTTCTAAGAACTGGAAGTCAAACAGAAGGGAGTCTGATGTAGGATCTAGAGCAAGAGAGAGAATTTTGTCAAAGTTGCACAGTGTGGCTAAGAGTTGGAAGAGAAAGAAGGAGTGTATTGGAACTCATGTTACCAAGATGGCAGTAACTGGTGTCTGATTGGTGTTCATTGGGAGGACTCAGACAGAAACCACATCCTCAGTCAGGAAGTGGGGGAGCTAAAAAGTTAGTATTTTGTCCATGTCCAGGATGTTGATGGAAGTGTGCTTTCAGCATTGGGACATCAAAATGTCCAGCTGAGGACACATTAGTCATTACTGCACATGTAAAGAAGGTCAGAGCTCATCCCAGTTCTGCTCTCACAGCCTCCTGCTTTCCTTAATTCAACAGGAAGCTGGCAGTTTGCTAATAAGACAACAGCTTAAAACAGGAAGCTAGTTGTTGTTTTAATACAGGTGTCAGAGATCACAGGTATCAAAGATGACAACTAATTTGTAGATCATTCCTTCAAAAAAACTTGAGTTAGACTCGCTTGTAAAGTTGGGACCAAAGTACATCCTACCTTAATCTTGCCTCATTAACATAACAGACAATGCACTCCAAAATGGGGCTGTAGTCAAGGTATGTTGTTGTTGTTGTTAAGTGCCATAGAATCGGTTCTGACTCATAGTATAGGGTTTCTGAGGAGTGGCTGGTGAGTTTGAACCACTAACCTTGTTTGAAGTTTGCAGTTTAGTGTACTATCCTGCAGAGCCACACCAGGACACCTAACCACAGTCATTTGTTGTTGTTGTTGTTAAGTGCCATCAAATCAATTCCTACTCATAACGAAGAGGAGCAGCTAGTGAGTTTGAACTGCCGACTTTGCAGCTCAAACTGACCTTGCAGTTCAACATATTATCCCACACTGCCACATCAGGACTCCAACCACAGGCATGTTGTTGTTTTTTGTTAAGTGCCGTTGAGTAGGTTCCAACCCATAGAGATCCTGTATAGGGTATCTGAGGAGCGGCTGGTGAGCTTGAACCGCCATCTTGCTGACCAAACCAAGATTATAATCCAATGTCTTAACCTAGAGCCCCACACCAGGACTCCAACCATATGCGTAGAGGCTGGTATTTATACTACATCACAAAATGGAGGACTACAGCTGGAAGGGCCATATTAAGTAATTAACTGCACTACAGTGTCTTTGACTCAGATCTGTCCTACTGCAGCTTCTAACCTGAGTGCTAAAAGGTAGATGACATAAATCAGCATTTTTGTTGCTCTGTTGGCAAAGGGCATGAGATTCTACTTATAGTTCATAATTGCAGATCAAGAAGTAATGAAGTGAAGAATGAATTTAAATATGCCCACATGACATGTTGAAAGATGACACTGTTTTGAGCCCCATTTTCTCTCAGTCCCATGAGAGGAAAAGTTTCTTCCCTGTTGAGCTTCTGTATGTAAATGTCAATACCGATAGCCAGGAAATGCTATGACCACTATAGTAGAGGCTTTACTATGCTTGATATAAATTTCAATGTTTCATTTTCTAATAGGTAAGATGATTACAAAGAAATCAGACTGAGTGTTAGGTTAACAGTCTATTGCCATGTTTAATATTCTGTTACTTCATTTCCAATATTTTGAATACATGTTAAAAGGAATCAGCTCATTTTCCATTATATTTTTACACGAATAGCATGTACATTATACAGTTTTTGCAAACCACACAACCACCTTGAATGTGAGTTTCACATGAGTGCTATATGTATTGTATGAACTTGAGTCTTACTTATGTGGCACAGTATTTGAAAAGAAAAGTAAAATAAGGTCGGTTTTTCTTAGTGGTTTCCCTTTCAGTTAATTGAATGTAGACATGAATTTGTTTTCTACAAATACAAGTTCCTTTGGAACTTTCTAGGAATTCTTTCTGGAGAGCAGGACATATTAGTAACATTCTTCAAAGTTTGTGATATTCTGAGTGATAGATCATCAGTAAACTATGAAATATACTTCAGCAACCTTATTTAATCTATAACACAAAAGCTTCCAAGATTAAAATTTTAAAATTAACTTCTCGTTTTTTAAAAAAAGTCCCTTTTTTTTTTTTTTTTTTTTCTGTCTGAAAAAACTAGTTTACTTTATTATTACCAAAAGCAGAACTTTGTTCCCATGGTCTCTTTTCCCATTTTTTTCTTAACTAGCGATAATGATATAAAATGTAAACTTTGGCCCTTTTTATCTTGTTTCTCAGTTTGTCAGTTAGGGTGCAGTTTGTCATCAAGTTGTGTTGTTCACCTTTCTGCTTTTCAGATATATTTTGTTTCATTGATTCCCAAGAACTAGAATTCTGGCTTGTGTCCTCCATTCTATTCTGCAAGACTTATCTTCTTCAATTCTGCTGCATCATTCACCATCACAGAACATCAGTTCCCATTAAGCTCAACTTATGATCTTTAAGATCCACCATCATGATCTCTTTGTCTCATTAGTCAAACCAGTTGTAGTTGAATCCATTCCAACTGTATTGTACTCCATAGGGTTTCCAATGACTGGTTTTTCAGAATTAAGCATTTGTTCCAAGGCACATATGGTTAGAATCAAATCTTCAAATTTGGGTTAGCAGCCAAGCATGTTAGTCAGACCATCTAAACCTATGAAGAAATAAACAAAAAATCCCCAAACATGAAATTCACTTTTTGCTACAATTACTATTTTTATTTAGAGTCTATTATTTATATTCATGTGAATGTCTTCAAATCATGCTGAGTTTTTTGGACAGAGACATAACTTGCCCTCATATTGTATTGTGTTGTGTGTGTGTGTATGACAGAGAGAGATGTGTGTTAATGCCACCAAGAAAGAGCAGGTTGAGAATGTGATCTCACCAAGGAGTGGAGTTTGAACACCATCCTTCGTAAGTGGCTGAGCTTTGAGCCAGGTGGAGGGTTGGATGCTGAGGTGAAGTATAGAAGTAGAGTACATCTGGGAGGAGGAAATGAGAGAGAGCCAGTAACAAGATGATATTAAAGATGGAAAAGAGGTCACGAATTAAAGAAAATCAAGCATTATATCTCAAAGGAGCAAGGTGTTGAAAAGAAAACCAATCTGAAGCAAAGAGACCATAACTAAAGATAATGGGCAAAGAAAGTAGTTTTGAAAAGGAAATAGAACATGAAACCTAGTTATTTCCTTATATGCTAGAAATAGCTCCAGGTAACTAGGGTCTTGAAAAGGGCAAGAAGAAAAAGGGTATCAAGCAATTTAGACAACTTGTTATTGAATTTTAGTTAGGATTTTGTGGTAATATTACTAATTGACATTTAATGAGTATATGTATGGGGTGTTATGGGTTAATGTGCAGTACTGCAAAGTTGGTTTGAACTGTGAGGTTAGTGATTCAAGCTCACCATCCACTTCTCAAAAACCCTATACATGGTCACTATGGGTCAGAACTGACTCAATGGCACTTAACAAAAACAACAATGTGCCAGGCTGTAGGAAGATATGATAGTGAGAAATATGACTAAGAAACCACTGATTTTAATGCAAATTTAACGCTGTTTAATGGAGTCCTGTTTGTTGTTGTTGTTAGGTGCCATCGAGTCAGTACTGCCTCATAACAACCCTATGCACAGCAGAACGAAACACTGCCTGGTCCTGGGCTAAGTTCATAATTCTTGTCACATTTGAGCCCACTGATGCTGCCACTTTGCCAGTCCATCTCGTTGGGGGATCTTTCTCTTTTTCTCTGACCCTCCACCTTAACAAACATGATATCCTTCTTCAGCAACTGCTCCCTCCTGACAATATGTCTGAAGTATGAGAGACGAAGTTTAGCCATCCTGGCCTCCAAGGAGCACTCTGGCTGCACTTCTTCCAACACAGATCTGTTCATTATTTTGGCAAATCATGGTACTTTCAATATTCTCCTTAAACACCATAACTCAAATGTATCAACTCTTCTACAGTTTTCCTTATTCACTGTCCAGCTTTCGCATGCATATGAGGTTACTGAAAATACCATGGCTTGGGTCAGGCACACCTTAGTCCTCAAGCTGAAATCTTTGCTCTTCAACACTTTGAAAGGTCTTGTGCAGCAGATTTTCCTAATGCAATACATGGGTTGATTTCTTGGGTTAATGCTCTGGACTGCAAAGTCAGTTTGAATTGCAAGGTCAGAACCCACTCCATGGCACTTAACAATAATAATACTGACAATAGTGGCATTTACTCAGGTCTAACTTTGTGCTGGATTCCTGCTGTGGCACTGTAGGATCAGCAGTGGACTGTGAACCACAAGGTCAGCAGGTCAAGCCCACCAGCTGCTCCTCGGAAACCCTGTACAGAGATGTTATGAGTCAGAACTGGCTTGATGACACTTAACAGCAACAACAACTTTGTGCTAGCATATTCAGGCTCTCCTCCATTTTGGTAGATTGAAATTGAAAAATATGGCCACACTATTCTGCAGCTTTTCCCATCAAGGGTATTTATTTCTCCACCCTTTGACTCTGACTGGCTGAACTTGTGACTTGCTTTGACTAGTATAGAATGTAGCAGAAGTGATGGGTGACTTTAAAAGCCAGGGCCTCAAAAGGTTATGCATCTTTTGCATTATCTTTTATGGAATTTTGTTGCTTCCATGTGAGGAAGCTAATCTATGGTCCTCTGGGATGAAAAGCTATATTGGGAGAGAGATTCAGCTGGGACAAAATCCAAGTTACTATGATTTGGGGTGCTTTGTTAAGCAGTATTAGATAACTGATAAATGTAAAATTTTGATAAGGAGCAAATTACAGCTACATACTATAACTTAGATGCAATTTACAAGTGTCTCCTAACACAGTGATAAAATGATAAGAAAGATGAGGTATAGGGCAGAAGCATTTATACAATTTTTAATAATTAATATGTCATTGTTAAGTGCCATCAATCGGTTCCGACTCATAGGAACCCGGTATAGAATTTCCAAGGCTGTACATCTTTGCGGGAGTAGAAAGCCTCATCTGTGTCCCATGGAGCTGCTGTGAGCTAGCACTGCTTACCTGTGGTTAGAAGTCTAGTGCTTATTGTACAGAGCTACTGTGCTTCTGGTAATTAATATAATTAGACAAAAATTGTGTTATAAATTAAAAAATAATTAACTCACTTCATTTTACTCTGAGAGAATTTAACATCCTGAAGTGTACAGTATTTACCTAGACAGTAATATAACCACCACTTAGCTATTAGGTCTCATATTCGAGCTGCAGTTTCTTGAAAAATAATTAGATTGAAGAGATTGACCACTTCTTGATTATTAGGGGCCTAGAGGAAGGGGTCCAGAATTGGAATCTTTGGTGACATTATTACCCTGATATGTAATCTGGGAAAATTGCCTAACATTACTGAATCTACATAACTTATCTGTAAAAGGAGACTAACAGCATTAGCCAATCAGGGCTAATTTGATATGTGCAGTAAATCTCTCAGTCCAGTGTCTATCACACAGTGACGTTCAAACGCTATTAGTTCTCTTCCCTAGGTGCAATTTTTTAGTTGTTGTACCCTGATAATCTAAATCAAAAGCAACTGGTGTTCCTGTTGAACATTCAGGTTTCCAGGCCCACAACAAACAGTAGTTAGTAATAATATTTTTAACTTTCAGAGTGTATTTTATTGGTAATATATTATTTTAAATATCACACGTGACTCATTATTGTTAGGTGCCATTGAGTCAGTTCCAACTCATAGTGACCCTACGTACAACAGTATGAAACACTGCCCAGTTCTGTGTCATCAGCACAATTGTTGCTATGTTTGAGCCCATTATTGCTGCCACATTGTCAATCTGTCTTCTTGAAGATCTTCCTCATATTTTGAAAAGTTGATTGAAATAAATATTTCTGATTTAAAAATATATGCAAGTGTTTTTGTACATATATTTTTCTTTGATCTCTCCCCCTCCCTCACTTCCATAAAGCAGATCACAAATCACTTTGTGATTTAATATGGGGGAAATAGTATGAAGCATAAATGTTCCAGAACATATTTGTGAAAGTTGTGATGATGAATTGATTGATTTTCTGCAGAGTTCTTCTTTCTCCCTGATGCTAGTAGACCTTATTTACTTAGTCTCTCCATCCTCAGGCACTGGATAAATAGCACTGCCAACTGCCTGCCCCTTCTCCATCAATTTTATCTAAGACTATCTCTTTTCTGTCCTGGGATTCTTTTTGTGATCTTAGAGGTTGTCTTTTTGTGTTATTTAAAAAATTTGCTGATGTGTTATTATCACCCTGACTTTATTCTGTGTCTTCACATGCCAACCCTTATCAATGATTTTTTTCTCCGTTCACCACTCCTTGAAGGCATTCATTTATGACTTTAATTGTAAATAATTAATATCAGTCCTAGTGTAGGATAAGCACCAGACTACAAGATCAACTTGAACTGCAAGGTCAGCAGGCAGTTCAAACTCACCAGCTTGTCCTTGGAAACCCTATACAGGATCATTATGAATTGGAAGTGATTCAATAGCACTTAATAACAATAAGAACAACAGTATTTATTTGCTGAATTTGACCTGTCATTTATACATTTCTCAGGTATCCATCGACAGCAATTTGATAGTGAGTTTTGAGTAAAGAACCAGTGATATGGTGGTACAGTGATGTAGAATAAGCACTGGACCTCAAGGTCTGCTTGAATGGCAAGATCGGCCGTTCAAACCCACCAGGTGCTCCTTGGAAATGGGTTGACTATAGATCAGAACTGACTCGATGGCACTTAACAACAACAACAACAACAACACTTACTGTTGTTGTTAAGTGCCTTAGAGTGGGTTCCCACTTTTATCGAGTAGGATAAGCACTGGATCGAAATGTCTGTTTGAATTACAAGGTCAGCTGTTCAAACTCACCAGCCACTCTTCAGAAATCCTATACAGGGTTGCAGTGCTTCAGAATCCACTCTAAGGCACTTAACAACAACAACAGCATAGGGTTTCAGAGGTCACAGAAAGCCTTATCTTTCTATTGTAGAACAGCTGATGGACTCAAATCAACTACCTTGGGGTTCATGTGGTTGGTGGTTATGTGCCGTGGAGTCAGTTCCGACTCATAGCAACCCTGTACAGGGTTTCTGGGGCTGTAAATCTTTACGGGAGCAGAATGCCTCATCTTTCTCCCTAGGAACAGCTGGTAGTTTTGAACTGCTGACCAATTCATAGCCATTATGCTACCAGAGTTCCTGGGGTTCATAGTCCAGTGCTTATCCTACAGATCCACTGTGCTTCCAACACTTATTCGTCACCTTGAGTAACTTCATCAGTTCATATATATTTAGTTTCCTTTTTAATCCATGAAAACAGAGAAATATGCCTGGGGGTAGATGAATAGTGGTAAAGGGAACAAGTATTTGTTGAAGTTTTTCTTATTTGTTTTATAAATGTATTTAGTCCTCATAATATCCTACAAAGCAATTATAAGTATTCATATTTTACAAATGAAAAGAAGTAACTCATCCAATTTTACTCAGTTTAGAAATAGTGGAGCTTGATTCAGCATCAAGGACTGGCTCCAAAATCATGATTAGTGGATTACATCAAGACACAAAGCTGCCTAGAATCCTTTTTTCCTATCAATCAGTGCCCACAGCCTACTGCTGCTGTAGCTTTCTAGGGACTGCACCAGTGTGGTTTATAGTACATAACCCACTGCTTTTGAGTCAAGTTCAACTCAATGCAACTCTATAGGACAAGGTAGAACTGCTCCCACAGGGTTTCCAAGGCTATAAATCTTTGTGAAAACAGAACTGCCTCGTCTTTCTTACGGAAAGTGACTTTTGGTTTGACCACCAATGATCTTTCAGTTAATAGTCCTATACTTAATCTTGCTGTTGCTGTTAAGTGTCATGGAGTTGTTTCCAACTCATAGGGACCCTGTATAGGGTTTCTAGGGAGTGGCTTGTGGTTAACAGTCCAGTTTGTATCTTACATATCGCCATGCCAGGAAGTTACTTTGGGAATCTGCTTTGAAATTCGTGGGTCACTGATAGTGTGGGTTAGTTAAGCTCAAAGTGTTCCCAGGTTGCCTTTCCAGCCTGCTATCAAGTGTCTATGAGAATTTCTTCTCAAAAAACTTCTCTCAAGTCTTTAAACATGAACTTACCAGCTAAAATTATTCTGAATATTGGTGTCAATTCATAGACATTTTAAAGCTTTGGGGATATATGCAATAAATAACTTTTTAAAAATTAGAAACATGAAGCAGAAATAAAAAATGGAAAATATCATAAAATAAATCAAGTTTATTAATCAATCAATTAAGTAATATAATTAATATAGTTATTTTCAGTACCTTTCATGGAAAGTTATTCTTTCTGAACATGCTTTCTAATTTCTTTCCAAGGATGTATGCAGTAGCTCTGAGAGGACATACCACTTATTTCTTTAATATCTTTACCAAATGTATAAAATCAATCAAGCCTCCTTAGAAGGTTTATTGCTCAGACACTTGTTTAAAATAGTGTCTTAAAATCTTAAGTGTTTTTAATCATTTAGCTTTTGTGAGGAGTTTTCTTTAAATATATTTCATAAATTTTCTATTGTCTGAACTTGAAAAATACTTTATTTTGTGTTGTTATTGAGAATATACACAGCAAAAGTTACACCAACTTAACAATTTCCACTTATACAATTCAATGACATTGATTAAATTCTTTAAATTGTACAACCATTCCCACCCCCCTTTTCTGAGCTGTTCTGTCCCTCACTAGCATTACTCACTGACCCCTCCCCCCCCCCCAGTTTTGAGTTCCTGTTGTCAATTTGATCCCATATTGATAGTTCTTAAAAGACCACATGCTCAAGACATTCTTTACTATGTAAGTAAAATTAATGATTGGCTTTAAGAAAACTCAGGATATAGTTTTGATTTATGGTTTAAAGATTATCTCAGGGCAAAAGATTCAGGAGTTCATCCAGCCTCAATAGTTCCAGAAATTCTGGATCCCATAAGAATTAGGATTTTTTTCTGCATTTTCCCTATTTTGAAAATCCTACAGAACAGTCTGCACACAAGGGATCATCATGGATCAGAATTGACTAAATGGCAACTAAGAACAGCAATTGTGGTTGCTAGGTGCCATCAAGTCAGTATCAACTCATGGTGATCCTATGTACTGGACAGGGTGAAACACTGGCCAGTTCTGTGCCAACTTCAAAATTGTTGCTAAGTTTGAACCCATTGCTGCTGTCACTGTGCCAGTCTATGTCGTTAGGTGTCTTCCTCTTTCTTTCTGACTCTCCACTTTACCACACATGATATCCTTCTCCAGGGACGTTCTCTTCTGATAATATACCAGAAGTACAAGAGACGAGGTGTAACCATCTTGGCTTCTAAGAAGAATTCTGGCTGTACTTCTT
>NW_006408529.1:23336611-23360325 GCF_000296735.1 Chrysochloris asiatica | reverse complement strand
TCTTTTTACAGGTTCTTCATGAATACAATTAAGTGTTCCAGAATAAACATTCTCTGCAATGTTGTCCATAACTTGTCATGATCCACACAATGAAAAGCCCTTATGTAGTCAATAAAGCATAAGTAAACATCTTTGTGTTATTCAGCGCTTTCAGCCAAGATCCATCTGTAGTCAGTAATGCTATTCCTTATTCCATGTCCACTTCTGGATTCGGCTTGAACCTCTGGAAGTTTTCTATCAATGTATGGTTACAGCTGTTTTTGTATTATTCTTTAGAAAATTTTACTTGCATGTCATATTAATGATATTGTCTGATGACTTCCTCATTTCGATGGGCCATCTCTCTTTAGAATGGGCACAAATGTGGATCTGTTCTAGTCACTTGGATTGGTAGTTGTCTTCCAAATTTCTTGGCAACAATTACATAGTAATTTAAAAAAATGAATTGTAGATGACATGCATCTTAATGTTATGTCTGTATGTAAACATTTGTTTTTGTTTTACATGCCATAGAATTGGTTCTGACTCACAGCAACTCTATATAGGGTTTCCAAGGAGTGGCTGTTGAGTTTGAACTGCTGATCTTGTGGTTCAAACTGAACTTGTGGTCCAGTGCTTATTCAATAGGGTCATGGAATATATATCAAACCTTTATGGATAAATTTAAATAGTTGAGTAAGTATGGTGTTAAATGATGAGACATCGGACATCTCATCTAGAGTTCAGCAGTGTATATGAGTATATAAGGAGTCTTCAAATAATTCCTGGAAATTTCCTGTTGTCTTTTAATTACATTTTTTTACAAACATTTTGAAGCACCGTCATATTTGCATTTGAAAGGAATGAGGAACTCTGTCATTGGGGTTTCCCAAGGATCTTAATCTGGGATCATGAGTGTGTGTCTGAGATCCAAGAGTTTACAGAAACCCCATGTAATGTTTGTGTATAAGGTGCTTGTGTGCATTTGTGCATTTTTCTCAGGAAAGGACCCATCTGATAATCAAAAGGAGTCTGTGTCCCAGCAAATGTTAAGAAGTATTGTGTAGAAATTGTCATCATCTGTTTCTCTCATTAATATGTAAAAGCACTTTTTAAAGGAGATGACCTACTCACCACTTTAAGATGGAATAATCTAAGAAGTAACCATTTTTGTGGAAAAGAATTAGGAAAATTAATTGAAACTGACCATTTGCTTCTTAGATTTTCCCCCCGTTTATTTTATTTTATTTTAAAAAATTGTCTTCTATTGTACTGTATGCTATCACATTATATTGTTTTGTTTTGTTTTAATTTCAAGGCAATTCTACTCACCACTATACAACAAATAAGAGCAGTAAGTGGCAGAGTGGTTGAATTGCTTTACTGCTAACAGAGAGATTGAGAGTTCAAATCCACCAGTAGGGCCACAGAAGAAAGATTTCGACAGTCTGTTTTTGTAAACATTTACAATTTGAAAACCCTATGTGACAGTTTTAATCTGTTCTATAAGGTTGTTAGGAGTTGGAATCAATTCAATGGCAATCAATTTTTATAAAACCAATGCTTGGTTTGCTTGAGTGAGACCCTCTGCTTAACAAACATGATGTCCTTTTGCTAGTGACTGATCTTTTTTGATGATGCATGCAAAGTAAAAAAGAAAAAAAGATTAACTGTTTTTGCTAATAAGGAGAAATCTGATTGTAATTTTTCTAAGACTAGTATGTTTGTTCTTCTGGAGATCTGTGGTATATTCAATATTCTTTATCAACATCATAATATCTATGTCTGTGTCTATTGAGTGTGCCTGTATAGGGCTCCTTAGTGACAAAATGGCTAAAGCACTTGGCTGCTAACTGAAATGTCAGCAGTTTGAACCTACCAGCTGCCCTACAGGAGAAAGATTTGGAAGTTTGCTTCCATAAAGATTCCAGCCTTAGAAACCTGTGGGGCTGTTCTCTGTCTTAGAGTCACTATGAGTCAGATTTGACTCCACGGCAATGGCATTTATATCTCTATCATGTCTTTGCTTTCATTATAAAGAAAAGAGAAACACTTGCACAGAGCAGGCATATAATATGTTTGTTAATCAATTGATATTCTGCACAATGACTAATTCTCTTGTCCTGATCCCCTGCACAACAGGGTTGAATAGTATTAACAATTGAAAGGATTATAAGTGAGTCTAAATTTAATCCCCATTTGTTTAAACTAATCTCTCTCTAATTAATGGTTGCTCATACCATTATTACTAATGAATCAGGAGACTGTTCTCTACATCTGTACAGGAAGCACTCTATTAAATCATCAATTGAAAATCAAAGAGGAACACATAGTCCAGCTTCTCATTGTTCCCTTGGTGACTTTTCACCTAATGAAAAGGGTGTCTAAAAGATAAAACCCTCTCTCCTTCAGTGCTCTTAATTCTGTGCAGCATCCTAGCATTCTCTACATGTTTTTCTGTCCAAATACTTTTAAGGAATGTGCACCTTAGAATAGGCAGTGGGTTTCTTTGATGGATGGCAGAGTTGGGGCAGGGTGAAAGATAAGTGTGAAGACGGTGAAGTTACATGGAAAGCTTTACAAAGCAAAAACCAAAAAAAAAAAAAACAAAACAAAACAGAATCCAACTGTCCATGAGCTTCCACTTCACGCTACCTGACAATCTTACTAGGGGTGAAGCTGGGAACTGAGCAGACACTTTGAGAAGCCCTTTTCTGGTTGATCCTTATGCCAGGACCTGTACCACAATTAACCTTTAGTCCTCCCATCCTCAAACTCATGAACAAGATGAGAACGTCTATGAGAAGCATGCTTTCATGATAGGAAACTGATTTCAAGGAAGAGGCAACTTTTCACTCTTTAGGATTATTTGGAACCATGCTTTTTAAAACTAATTTGAATAAACAGAACTTTGGATATGTACCACAAACTATTAAGTCTAGTATTTTGTTTATTAAAAACTTTCTATGTGACAGGAATTATGCACAGTGAGGTATTACACTGAGACTAAAATTAAAGGCTTCTGACTGGTAGGAACTCTCAGGCCAAGTACTTGGATATGGATATATATATATATTTAAAGTGTTTTGGAATATTTATGACACATTGATATTTGATTATGATTTTCAAATGATAATTTTAGTTACTTAAGATGTGGCTTTCTGCTCTCATAAAGATTTACAGCCTCGGAAACCCTATACAAGGTCACTATGAGTCAGAACCAACTCCACAGCACATAACCACCACCACAAATGAATCTAAGTATAGATATTTCATGAAAACACTATAGGTCAAGTCATATCCCCTAAACCATATCATAAGTGCAGTGTAACAAACTGACATATTAGGGTTGGGATGTTAGATCTGTTCTGTTATTTCAAGTTTCATTTTATAGGTGTGAATAGTATAGATGTGAATCTGTACTATATATACTAAGAGCAAAAAGTGTTTTCCAAGAACCTTGCAATTACTGTTAGATTCAAGTCCCATAAGTTCTTTAGAAATGCCAGGAGTCCATGACTCAGAGATAGTAAAATACAGGGTTAAAATGGTAGTTTTTTGTATTATGTAGCCTGAAAAAATAATCTCGTTTTGGGTCCAGAGGGATTATTAACATATATTTTCATTTCACAAATACCTATTTAATGGCACTGTGGGTTAATGCACTGAACTGCAAGTTAGGTTTGAACTACAAGGTCAGTGTTTAGTCTTTGTCTTCAAAAAGTTTGCTGTCTGGAAAAAGAGACCGACTTTCAAAAATAATAGTCATAAAATGTGATAACTATATAATGTATGATAAGGTACAACAGACAAATGGGTATAAAGCCAGAAAGTCAGGAAAGAGGATGGATTGAAATGGTTTCTCATTCAGAAATGAATAACTAAAAAAAAACAACAAACTTAACAGACCTGAAAGAGAAAGCCCTTAATCTTTATTATCTAATTTGTTAAAGCAAAAATGATGTGAGTGTAGAATCTGTGCAAAAAACTTAGAAGATGAAGAGTTATTAAAACAAACATTATGGGTAATATGTAGGGTCCCTAACTACCAAAATGATTGCTCCTTTGGGTAGTATGGTTTACCAAGAATGGATTGTAAGTTCTACCTGAAGGCAGGCATCAATTTCTACAGCTAGTATAAAAAGTGATATGAAGAAGAAGTCAGGTGATATGGTCCCTCCTGTGTCTTCTATGTCTTCATAGTTCTCTGTGCTCGTTGGACAGTGCATTTATCATAATTAAACAAAAGGGTCATTTTATAAAGCTACCCCTTTCCATAAGCTTCTTGAGGATGGGGCCATGTATCATTTGACTGTGCTATCATGGCACCTGACATTCAGTAGGTGCATAATGTATGTGATGACAAGGAATGACCTAGTCCAAATGCAAGTTTGACCTTTATCTTGTTTCTGGGATTGGGGTGTTGACATTGACCTATTGCTTCATGTATCACTGTTGTTGTTGTTGTTGTTGTTGTTGTTGTGAAGTGCCATCAAATCGGTTCTGACTCATAGCCACCTTGTATAGGGTTTCTGAGGAGTGACTGGTGAGCTTGAACCACCGACCTTACAGTTAAAAATGACTTTGCAGTCCAGCGCATTAGCCCACAACACCACACCAGGACACTGTAGATATGAATATCTACTATACATACTACCTTCTTGGCTCCTGTAGACTTGTTTTCATTTTCTTCAGCTTCAGCCTGAATTTGCATATGAGCAATTGATGGTCTGTTCCACAATCTGTCCCTGGCCTTGTTTTGGCTGATGATATGGAGCTTTTCCACCATCTCTTTCCTCAGATGTAGTCAAATTTGATTTCTGTGTATTCCATTCCATCTGATGAGGTCTATGTGTATCAAAGACCACAACATTCAGCATGGATTGCATCTCAATATAAACAAAATAAAAATCCTTACCAACTGGTGCAATATCAATGAAGAAAAGATTGAAGTTGTCAAAGACTTCATTTTGCTTGGATCAACCATCAATACTCATGCAAGCAGCAGTTAAGAAATCAAATGATGTATTGCATTAGGCAAATCTGCTGCACAAGACCTCTTGAAAGAGCAAAGTCACCAGTTTGAGGACTAAGGTGCCCCTGACCCAAGCCATGGTATTTTCAATAACCTCATATGCATGTGAAAGTTGAACAGTGAAAAAGGAAGAATGTGGAAGAATTGATGTATTTGAGTTACGGTACTGGAGGAGAATATTGAAAGTACCATGGACTGCTAAAAGAAATAATAGAGCTGTGTTGGAAGAAGTACAGTCAGAGTGCTCCTTGGAAGTCAAGGATGGCCAGACTTTGCCTCTCATACTTTGTACATATTGTCAGGAGGGACCAGTCACTGGATTAGGATGTTATGTTTTATAATGTGGAGGGTCAGAGATAAACAAGAAGACCCCCAGTGAGATGGATTGGCACAGTCACAACATCAATGGGCTCAAAAGTAGCAATGATTTTGAGGTTGGCCCAATATGGGGCAGTGCTTTGTTCTGTTTTGCATAGGGTCATCGTGAGTCGGTATGGACTCAATGGCACTTAACAACAGCAACAATACTGTCTTAGTCTGAGTTCTCTAGAGGAATAAAACCAGTAAATGGATATAGAGATATTCACTACAAGGAAATGGCTCATGCAATTTTGGGGCCTAGCAAGCTCCAAATCTGTGGGTCAGGTGGCAGGCTGAAGACTTCTGCACATTTTCTTCCCAAGAATTAGAGGGCAAGCATCAAAAAGAGTACAGGGTGGAGAAAGAGAGGGAGACATAACTTTGCCAGAATATTCTTTTATATATAGGAGTTTGCCAGAATATCTATTTATATATGCCAGGAAAGCCACATCCTCAAAAACACCCATTTCAACTAAGAAGCTGCATGCATCAGATCACTAAATGTGATTACAGTGTCTACCAGATCATTGAGAATCATAACCTAGCAAAATTTCATGTAACCTTAATAATTACCCATACTAAAAGCAAAACATTTTTCCTAGAGCTCTACAATTACTGTTAGGATTAAATTCAGCAAGCTTCTTGAGAAAATAATTTGTAAATTCTTGAAATTTTCTAAGAGTGTTAAGAGTGTCTTTGTGGGATTCATTGTGCATCCTTGTAACAACATCTGAAAGTTTATGCTAATGGATGTCTCAGGCTAGGCCTGGCAACACCAGTTGTCTTAAGATGAAGGTAGATACTCTTGAAAGACCAACCATGTGATTAGAGAACTGAGCCTTTAACTCATATGATATTCATCTGGCTTTTGGAAAGGGGAAAGGCCTGAAGACTAAGTTCAACTGCATAGAAATGATCCAATAAATCATGCCTATGTAATGAAACAGCCTAAAAAACTCTGGACAAAGAAACTCAAGTAAGCTACAGGAGGTGCCAGGAGAGTAATGAGTCCCTGAGGGTATCTCTTCCTTTGTTGGTTCTAATTTGTGTCCTTTGACCTTAATAAAATTGTAATTTAAATATAGTGCTTTCTTGAATTCTATCAGTCAGTCTAGTGAATTATTAGATCTGAGGGGATTCAAAGGAATACCCACGTTTGTAGCCAGATGGTCTGAAGTGATGGTAGCCCTGGGACACCATACTTGTGACTTGTATCTGAAGTGATGGTTGGTTGTCTTGTGGAGGACCCTGTTCTCAGACTTGGCAGTTTGGCCAAACTCATTGGAGTATGATAGTTGACTGAATAAAAAAGTAATCAGTTTTGATGCTATGTCAGTAGTCAACAGAAGCAGCTCTAGAGTTCAAGGCTGGCAAACCCCTAGAAGCTAGATTAGAAAGAACATAAGAGAAATAGAATAAAGCACTTTCTTTTACACTATGGACTTTATTTTGAAAAACTATGCATTTTTCTATAAGTAAGTTTGAAGGGTTTCAATGCATATTTTCAAATTAAAGCATTTTACATATTATTATTTTCTTGGCTTAAGGGTTTAAGCCACTTCGACTATCTTGATAATCAAAATCAGAATAAATTAAGTCCAAAGTGTGACTGAAAAACTTTGCACTTAGACCATTCATTAATCAGAAAGATCTGCTTTTTACCATCACATATGGTGAAGCCAATATAGGGAGAGTGGCAAACACAACAGGTTTTATGCTTAGAGCTAGAGAGTCAGAGAATGGTCTGAGCTGTGGATAGATAGAAACACTAGTCACATTGTTCAATAGCACGGACTCTATACCTATAGGATTCTGGATCAAAATATCAGTTGCATTAAAAAAAGTCCCATTGCCATATAGTCAATTCTGACTTATGGAGATCTTATAAGAAAGAACAGAATTGCTCTTTAGGGTTTCTGAGACTAAATGTTTACAGGAGCTGACAGTCTCATGTTTCTCCAATGGAGCAGCCGGTGGGTTTGAACCACTGACTCGGGCTGTTTATCAGGTACATAAAACATAGTTAAATTGATTCTATTGTCTTGATCTTGATCCAGTAATTGAGTATGACCCAGGAAGTGTGATGGTATCAGAAATATCATCTTGAGAAACAAGATAGCATAAGTCTGAAATCAGAAAGTATCCTACCTTCAGTTCTCATTTATTTGCTGGGTGATATGGGAAAGTTACTTCAACTTTCTGGGTATGTTTCTTTTTCCATATAATGGGAATATTAATATGTTCCTTGCAGATTTATTAGGACAGTAGGTATGTTGTGTTTTTAAAGCACCGGATATGTGAAGACACTTGAACATGTAGTATCATCTTGAAGTTGCTTACTAGAAATACTGATGAGATTAAAAAAAAAAACAAACCAACAGACTTTGGTATGGGTTGCACCTCAGTGTAAAGGAAACAAAAATCCTTACCACTGAACCAATAACATCATGGTACTGGAGAGAAGATTCAAGTTGTCAAATACTTCATTTTGCAGTCAAGAAATCAAACGACGCATTCACATTAGGCAACTACACACTAGACCTCTTTAAAGTGTTGTAGTGCAAAGATGTCAGTTTGAGGACGAAAGTTCACCTGAACTAAGCCATAGTATTTCCAAGAGCTTCATATGTATGTGAAAGTTGGACAATGAATAAGAAATACCACAGAAGACTTGATCAATTTGAGTTACGGTGTTGGAAAAGAATATTAAAGATACCATGAACTGCACAAACAAATCTGTGTTGGAAGATGTTCAACCAGAATGCTCCTTAGAAGCCAAGATAGACAGCCAGACTTCATCTCTCATACTTGGGACATATTATTAGGAGGGACCAATCCTTACAAAACAATATCATGCTTGGTAAAATGGAGGGACAGTAAAAAGAGGGGGACCTCCAATGAGATAGATTGGCACAGGACAGCACCAATGGACTCAAGCATAGCAGCAATTGTGAAAATGGCACAGGACCAAGTGATGTTTCTTTCTGTTCTGCATAGGGTTGCCAGGAGTTGGAAATAACTGAATGGAACCTAACAACAACAACACCTAGAAATATACTCAGCTCTTCCTCAACATTATGTTTTTGCCTCTTTTCTTCCCTGGTCTGGTGCTCATTCTCCAAACTCAGCCTCTCCATCTCTTTGTATGGCTACCTCTCATTCATTTTTCCATCTCAAATATTTTCCTTAAAAGAAGGCTTCTCAACCACCCTTACTAAATTTGCAGCCACTATCCCATTAACCTTTTTATTTCCCACACAACATTTTTTTACTATCTGAATTAATCTCAATGATATATTTTTTACTTGTTTATTGTCTCTCTCCTAGTAAGAAGACAAGCTGTTGTTAAAGATAACAACAACAACAAAATAATCACAGTGTTCTTAAACACTAAAAAAGTACCTGCTGTGTAGTAGGCATTTTATAAATGTTTTTTGAATCAATGAATAAACCAACACAATTAATATTTTTTCTTACCATTTTGAATTTTTCACAAGTTTCAAACTAGGGCATGACTCCTTTGTTTTTGTCCACTTGCAGAAAAATATAAGCAGATAATATAAACAGTATAGGATGCTTGGGCAAGGATTATAATTAATCTCCATCTGTATTTATGGGTGTTTCCTCAGTTTGTACAAAAAGATACAGACACAGATATATGAAAGGAGAAACAGAAAAATTATGCATACTAAATGTTTAACAATGTAATAAATTTCTCTGATAAAAAAAGAAAAGACAAAATTAGTTTAATTGGATCCAGTCTGTATGAGTACCCTTCCACTTAATTTCTTCTAAAGAAAAGAAAGGGAGAGAAAGACGTAGCCAAATAATGATTTAATTTAGTCAAATCTTTCTAAGGGTGCCAAGACAAGAGGTTGCTGAAGTTGATTCCTCTCCCCCTACGTGCCACAACTGGGGTGAATTTCCAGCTCAGATACTTAACACTGGAATAGAAAAGCAATCAGTTATAAAGAACAAATGCATTTATTTGGTGTCTACCTCTGTTAGCTGGAAAAATAATTGAAAGCATGAGTGTTATGTGGTTTCTCTAAAACTTCAAATGTGTGCATAATCACAGAAAAAGGAATACCATCTGTTTATTGTTAGGGTCATGTTTTATTTTTCTGCTATATTCTCAATATATTCAATTAATTTAGCTTTTTCTCAAGAAAATTAGATTATTAGTTATGCTAAATTTAGATTAGTAATGAATTTACTTTTTTCCCCCTTTCCATTAGTAGTACAACGATACTAGATAATAGATTAAAAGCATTTTGCAATTAATCAAAGTCACCCACACAGGACTTATTCATTGGCCAAAAAATCAATAGAAACAAGGATGCATCCATTTTTTGTATTTCTAGTAACAGGTTGGCAGGTTTGCAAAGTTTGGTAACAATAGCTTTTGATTTGCAATGTGCAAGGAGTGCATTATAAAACAGAATGTATAGGTCATGTGCTATTAGTATCTATCTGTCTATGGAATCTCTTATGTTCATCAGTAAAGTTATAAAGTAGACAATGTAGAAATTCAGAACTTTAACCTTAGACTCAGAGAGGTGCAGAGAGGTACTTAATGGAAGAAATAATGGCAGAATCCACTTGTCCTGATTCCTACCTCAATGACCATTTGAGTCTATGAGTGTTCCACATAGTCAGAATTGCTCTTTGCTAGAATGGTTGCAGGTCAACTTGATCCATGAGGGGATTTTCATTCAAATTCTGCAAACATATATTGAAGGCAAACTGTGCTAGGTTATGTTATGTACTATCTCAAAGTTCACACAGTTTTTATCTCTTATTTTAATTGTTTTGCTATCTTGAAGTTGAAATTCTGGTGTGGTACTGCAGGATAATGCACTGGATGGCAAGGTTGGTGTGAACCACTAGGCCAGTGGCTCAAACCCACCAACTACTCCTCGGTAATCTGATACAGGATCGCTATGAGTCGAAATTGATTTGGAAGCATTTAACAACAACATCAAATGCCAGCTCAGACTGCACAAACGTACTATTGGAGATCTCACAGCTGTCTGAAGCTTAACAGATGCAAGGCTTACTCCATCTAGGTTTCCTATATGCTCCCAACACTCCTTGTCCTAAGTTTTGTCTTTCCTTTTGTGTCTCCTGTTAAAGTAAACATCACTGTCATCCACTAGATTGTCTGAACCAGAAATGGGGTTTTTCTAGAAATTGTCTTTTCTCTCCCTCACTCCCCACATCAAAATGAAATTCTATGGATTCTTTCTCCTAAATGAATCTGTTCCCATCCCTCTATTCACAATGCCACTGCCTCTCTAAACTATTACCATCTTTTGTTTGATACAGTGGCTTCCTGGTGACTCTTTTTGCATCAGTCTATTCTTTATATTGAAACCCAAGTGAATTTTTCTAAAATGAAATCTGATAATCATATCTGGACTTAGGACACATCAGTGAATTACCATAAGTACCAGAGTTCCACATCCATGATGACAAAGCTTTTCATAAATCATTTCACATACTCTTTTTCTACTATCATCACTTGATGATCTGTCTCATTGCCTTTCACCAGTTGCTTTCTTTAGTTTCTCAAACACGCAGAGCTCTCTTCCTTCTGTTCTTTTAGTAAGCTCCCATCCTTCTTTCTCCCACCTTAATTTCCTTGCCCTCAAGCTTTCCTCATTCACCAGGCTAACTGCTATTCTTTCAGTTCTAGCTTCCTAATTGAGGTTAATATGACTTCCTCATATAGTTATATGCTCCTACAACACCTCTCCTTTCATGATAGTTTAGCATTTAATGTACTATGGTGATTTGTTTCTCTTCCTCCAAAGATTGTAAGCCTAGTGAGGATGGGGTTCACAAATCTTTATTACTTACTACTAGAGTCCTAGTATGGCACTGTGGGCTAATGCACTGGACTGCAAAGTAGGTTTGAACTACAAGGTGGTTCAAGTTCACCAGCTGCTCCTCAGAATCCTTATACAGGGTCACTATGGGTCAGAACGAACTCAATGACACTTAACAACAACAACAACGAGTATCTAGGAGAATGCTTACTACTCAGTAGATGCTTCATAAACCAAGAATGAACCAAGAGCCAATCTGTATGAAACAGAGTAAAATTCCATTGGAGGTTTGAGAGGATGTTCATATCATGAAATGATTCTTTCCCTGCAAGTAAGATTTGAGCTTGGTCCTTACAAAAGGATAGAAGTGACTTTGGCAAGAGGAGAAGCAACAGAAAACCAGAAGTGGGGAAATAGTGTAAATTCTGGGGAGAAGTGTTGAAGCTGATTGAGAAGAAGAGACAAAGATATGATCTAGGTGAAAGAGACTAGAGAGAGGGGTCGTGGAAGGTTGGGAGGTTTATATCTGATGTTAGTGGTGGTTAGTAAAAGTTGTAGACAGTCGCTGAGGCCAGATTGTGAAGGGTAGTGAATGATAGGGTAAAGAGGAGAGCCATTGAAGGTGTTTGAACAAAGAACTGACATGACATGGTTAATATGGCATTTAAAAATATTGATATGACTTTAGATAACAGCATTTTTCTAAAACTATAGCCATTTGCCAATATTTTGATGATAGGAGAAAACATATTTTTCTATAGCACTTTTATTACAAATTAATTCATATTTTCTTTAAGGGGTTTTTCTACTTAAACTACTATTTTAAAAGGAAGTTACTTCATTACTGTACATGACAACAAATATCACATGTCACTAATTTTAATAAACATAGAAAATAAATCCAATGAAAAATATGTTGAATTCTAGCTAGAATCTATTTTCTGGCCAAGTTTCCGATTCTAAGGTTTATTTTAAAGAGAGATAAACAAATGTTAAAAGGTAATAGAGGATCTTAGCAAAGGAGTTTTTTTCCCTTTATGTAACTATCACAATAGAGAAAAACTAACAAGGGAAGATATTCTCGCTATACTCCTGATTCTACAGTATTCTTGCTATTCTACTGAGTCTACATTGGTGCCACATGAAATCGTCTGCCCTCCTATTAATATTACTTGCACTTATTTTGGCAATAGTGATCTAAAACAGAGGTCCATAAATGTTTTCTGCACAAGCTTAGACAGTAAATTGTTTAGGCTTTGGGGGTCCTATGGTCCCTATAGCAACTATTCAACTCTGTTGTAGTGCAAAATGGGACTGTTTTCCAAAAACACTGTTTTCTGAAACAGACATATTTGGCCTGCTGAACATAGCTCACCAACCCCTGGCATTTCCGCGGAACAGCTGGTAGTTTCAAACTGCTGACCTTGCGGTTCGCAGCCCAATTTGTAACCACTACACTACAGAGCATGGGAACACTGAATGTTTTAAAATTGGGAAAGGTGTGCGACAAGGTTGTGTTCTTTCACTATACTTATTCAACCTGTATGCTGAGCAAATAATACGAGAAGCTGGGTTCTATGAAGAGAAACGTGGCGTCAGGATTGAGGAAGACTCATTAACAACCAGCGATATGCAGATGATACAACCTTGCTTGCTGAAAGTGAAGAGGACTTGAAACATTTACTGATGAAGATCAAGGAACACAGCCTTCAGTAGGGATTGCATCTCAATGTGAAGAAAATAAAAATCCTCACCACTGGACTAATAAACAACATTCCTATCAACAGAGAAAAGATTGAGGTTATCAAGGACTTCATTCTTCTTAGATCAACTATCAACACTCGTGGAAGCAGCAGTCAAGAGATCAGACAATGTATTGCATTGGGCAAATCTGCTGCACAGGAACTTTTTAAAGTATTGAAGTGCAGAGATGTCAGCTTGAGGACTAAGTTGCGCCTGACCCAAGCCATGGTATTTTCAATAACCTCATAAGGATGCAGAAGCTGGACGGTGAATAAGGAAGATCGTAGAAGAATTGATGCCTTTGAGTTGTGGTGTTGGAGGAGAATACTGAAAGTGCCATGTACTGCCAAAAAAACCAACAGATCTGTGTTGGAAGAAGTGCAGCCAGAGTGCTCCTTGGAGGCCAGGTCGCTGGAAAAGGATGTCATGCTGGGTAAGATGGAGGGTCAGAGAAAAAGAGAAAGACCCCCAACAAGATTGATCGGCCAGGTGGCATCATTGATGGCATTGAGTGTGCGGCAGTAGTGAGGTTGGCCCAGGATCAGACATTGTTTCGTTCTGCTGTGCATGGGGTCCCTCTGAGTCGGTTCTGACTCGATAGCACCTGACAACAACAATATATATATCTATATATCTATATATCTATATATATATACTATTGAGTTGATCTCTGCTGACAGTGGCTCTAAATCACAAAATAAAACTGCCCCATAGGACTTCATGGGCTGTCATTTTTACAGAAGCTGATTACCATGTCTTCTCTCCCTCAGACAGGCTCGTGTGTTCAAACCAATCTTTAGGTTAGAAGTCTAGGATTTGACCATTGTGCCACCAGGGCCCCATCTAAAACTCACCAAATCAGAATATTCATTGGGTGGGCTCAGGCATATGTTTTAAAAAGCGGCACTGATGTTTGTATCCTACATTTGGTTCAGAAATCTAGTCTTCATGATAGAGTGGAGGAGGCAGAAACTGAGCTCAAGACACCTAAAGGCATCAAAACCCATTGCCAATGGGTCAGTTCCAACTATGTGATCCTATATGACAGAGTAGAATGGCTCACTAGAATTTCTGAGACTGTAAATCCTTTCATGAGCAATTTCATCTTTCTCCTGTGGAGTGGCTGTTCTGATAACTGCTGACCTTGTGGTTAGCAGCCAAATGTGTAAACTACTACACGCTACTAGGGCTCTGTACTTAAAGAAAAGTTTCTATAATAACCCTGTGAGATGATGAAAACGGAAATAAAAATTTGAGCTGTGAGATTGGAAAGGAAGGTGATTTGGTTGATGTGGTCCTAAAAGGCACAGAGGAAAGGCTTAGGAATTGGATTTGAAGGTGAAACAGTTTATATGCTCAGAGTCTACTGTTTCTTTAGATAATTATTCTAACATTTACTTTTATAGTCTTGGCAATAAGATGACAGAAATTACATTTGTCTGGTAACTTCTAATGGCTCTAAAATATTTTTTTTGAGCTACAGTTTAATGATATAGTTATTGATATTTTAATTGATTGAAATCTGTTCAGTTTATTTACCTAGCTAATTCACATTCTTCTGTTTTGTAAGAAATAAATGAGTTGTGATGCTATTATATGTAGTTGTTACTCCTGGCATGGGGCTATAGAATTAGCACTGGACTTTGAACCAAGGTCGGCAGTTCAAACTCACCAGCTGCTACTTGGAAACCCTACACAGGGTCACTATGAGTCCTAACCAACTCAATGGCACTTCAACAACAACCACAACACACATAGGTCACCATGAGGTGGTGCTAACTCAATAGCAACAGTGTTGTTGTTGAGTGCCTTCAAATTGGTTCTGAATCAGATTGACGCTTTATAGGGTTTCCAAAGAGCAACTAGTGGATTTGAACTGCTGACCTTGGTTCGAAATCCAGTGCTGATCCTATAGTTCCACACCTGAAGAGCAGCTGGTAGGTTTGAACTGTCAACCTTGGGATTCAAACCAACCTTGTGGGCCAGACTTACGTGTAACAGAATGAAACATTGCCTGGTCCATCAGTTTGGGTATGTTTGAGTCCATTGTTTTGGTTACTGTTTCAATTCATCTCACTGAAGTTCTCCCTTGTCTTCACCAACGCCTCACTTCACCAATCATTATGTCTTTTTCTAGTAATTGATCTCTTCTGATGACATTTCCAAAGTTAGTAAGAGGAAGTCTCCACATCCTTTCTCCTCAGGAGCATTCTGGCTATGATATAATGATTAAAATTTATGCAAAGTTTATGAATTATAGATAGATTGTTAAAAACATTTATATAGAGTTAAAATATTCATAAGAGTTTAAATGTTAAACTCAGTTTAAGGTTTTTAAAAATATTCACAAGAGTTTAAAAACAAAAACTAAACAAATATATGTTAATTACTTTGTTCATAAACATGTGCAGCAAGAAATTCTGATACAAAACATTAGCAAAAGGGAGAATGACTAGGACAGGCATTTGCCTAGGTCTGACTAGATGGGAGCATCTAAAGCCACCAGTTGTAGATAAGTCAGAGCCAGCTGAAGCTTGGGCCTGGAGAAATGAGGTATACTATACAAATCCACAGACTTGATTATGATATCAGAGACTGGCTCCAGACTTCAAATACATGGCTGTAGAAGAAAAGGACCATTTCTGGCTAAATTTTCCAGCATGTATTCCAGTATCAACACAAAGTAAATAACAAGTAATTTTTTCTTTAAGTATAAAAGGTTAGTACAGAATAGATAGTTTCAAAGATGACAGAGGATAGAAAGAGTCTGAACACTAAGAACTCAGCAGTGGCCTGCTGGGGAGCATGTGTATTTTAATACCACTTCAGGGCAATAAAAACGAAATGTCTTACCATCTTAAAGGTTTGGGACTTCTAATAGAATAAGCATTTGATTAATGAAACAACATGTACTATAAAGAACAAGTAATCTTATAAAAGCTGGTTTTTAACAGCTTAAATACCTTTTGTAACTTGAAATCTTTTATCACTTTATAAATCATCCCTGGAGAGAAATAACCAAGTGAGACTTCCATTACCAGTCTGCCCATCTTGGGACCTTGGCTCTAGCTTCTCAAGCATATTGTCTTTGCCAACACTTAGTGGTAGCTTGCCTTCATTATGGAAAAAGGAGAATTGGGACATTGTGGTGAACTTGCTTTTGGTAACTGCATCAGAACAAATGTGGCCTTTAAGAAGGTAGTTCCCTTCCCTTTGGCATCTCTATTCTTTAGTGAAGCATACCCCTATTGGTAGAAATTATCAGTCATGTGTATTAGCTAGTAAGGGCCTCAAAATCTAGGGGACACAAACCAACAAACTTTCATTTCTCCAGGTACTTCTGTGGGTTGGCTGTGATGAAGTTTTTTCCATGTATCTTTCATTTACAAGACATAAGCAGAAGGGCAGTGGCAATGGGACATGCACTTCTTGTGGTGCTGGGTGGTGTTAAGAAGGAGTACAAGAAGAGAGTACAAACCTCAGGAGCTCATTTGAAACCTCTGGTTGGAGGTGGAATACTTAGGTCTGTGCATGTGCTTTGGACCAATGCAAGTCTAATGGATAAATTCCAAAGCATGGTTTGAAAAAGTGTAGCTATTCAGGATGAATTCCATTCAGGATGAGAAGAGAAAGATGAATTGAGACCAAACCATCCCATTTATTTTACCATGGTGTTGGTGTCAAATGGCCCCCTAACCACAGAGCGAAGATAAGTAGTTGATGGTTTCTGAGGTCAAAGTGACCCTTTCCAGTTCCAGAAAGCCTCATCTTTCTCCCTCAGAGTGATTGATAGTTTCGAACTGCTGACCTTAAGGTTCGCAGCCCGATTCGTAACCACTACTCTATAGAAAAATAGTTTTGGACTCTTGAGTATATACTAGGAACTGTGCTTAGTAAATTATATATATCTGCTCATTACTTCTCATAAGGATCATGTAATTGTTCTTGTTCCCATTTTGTATATAAAAGAAGAGAAGCTTAGAAATCAAGTTATACACAAGATTGTTCTTATGCATTGAATGGTGTTCCTAAAAATATGTGTTACAATCCAAACCTCTGGTAGTATAGTGGTTATGAATCAGGCTGCTAACATCAAGGTCAGCAGTTCAAAACTACCAGCAGTTCTGTGGGAGAAAGATGAGACTTTCTGCTCCTATAAAGATTTACAGCCTTGGAAACCCTGTACAGGGTCGGTATGAGTCGGAATCGACTCCACGGCACATAACAACAACAACAACAACAATCCAAACCTCTGTATCTATAACTATGATTCTATTTGGAAATTTGGGTTTTCTTTTGCTATGTTAATGAATTTATGGCAGATTAGGTTGGATCCTAAACCTAATCATTTCTGGGTTATAAAAAGAGCAGAATAGACAGAATCACACATACATAGGGGGAAGACAGACAACTAGAGGAATTTCAAGAATTGCTGGTAGTCACTAGAACCTAGAGGAGAGGAACTGACATAGAAAAACTAAAACTAAAACAATTTGGGCTTTTAGCCACTAGAACTGTAAGAAAATAAGGCTATGTTCCTTAGAATTACCTACTACTGGTATTTATGTTGTGACAACATTAGATAACTAAGATAGTCATCAATGTAAGTCCTGCAGAGATAGAATTTGAACCCATGTCTGACTCCAAATTAGTATGTGATGTTGGAAGACTGTCTCAGGCTTAAACTTTGTGAAAAACTAATACCCAAAATATACTCTTAGATTTGGTCCTATGTTCATATCCTTTGTCTTAGCACTTCTACTTTGAAGAATTTATCTTTGGGACAAAAATCTTAGATATAACAAAATATATTCATATTCATATACTCATGACGGTGTTATTTGTAATAAAAAATGGAAATAATCTAAAGGATTAATATATGGAACTGTTAAGTTATTTGATTCATTTGTTGTTACTGTTGTCAGCGCTGCCATAATGATCCTATATAGGGTTTCTGAGGAGTGACTGGTAAGTTTTAAACACCACCAACCTTTTTGTTACCATGGCTTGGATCAGAAGCACCTTAGCCTTCAAAGTGACATTTTTATTCTTTAGTACTTTAAAGATTTGCCTAATGCAATATATCATTTAATTTCTTGAACGATGTTTCCATGAGTGGTGATTGTGGATCCAAGCAAAATACAGTCCTTAACAACTTCAATCTTTTCTCTGTTTATCACGATGCTTCTATTGGTCCAGTTATGAGGATTTTTGTTATCTTTATATTGGGTTGTAATCTGTAATGAAGGCTGCATTCTTTGATCTTAGTAAGTGCTTTAAGTTGTCTTTGCTTTCAGTATGCAAAATTGTCATCTGCATATGGCAGGTTGTTAATGAGTCTTTCTCTTAGGTTACTGTTGTTGTTAAATGGGTTCCAACTCATATCAACCCTGTTTAGGATTTCCAAGGAGCAGCTGGTGAGCTTGAATCACTGACCTTGTGGTTCATGGCCACCTTGCAGTTCAGCACATTAACCCACAGTGCCACACCAAGACTTCTCCTCATAAGTTGTTAAGTGCCTGAGCATTGATTCTGACTCATAGTGACCCTGTATAGAGTTTTCCAAGGAACGGTTGTTGAATTTGAACTGTGGACCTTGTGTTTCAAACTCACTTTTCAATCCAGTGCATTATCTGACAGCGTCACACAGGGACACATATTATTTTGAAGTTTATTGTTTGCGCTGCTTAAAAAATAACACATATTCCTAATATGAATTTAGAAAATAAAAATTTTTAATGGTAAAAATAAGTCCATATCTAACAATGCTTTTTAAAAAATTTGAATGAATTTATATTCTGTGTATAAATCATAAATATAAATGTACAGCTATGAACACATATTTATTTTTACAGAATTGCACACACATGGCATTTTACATAGTTGAATTAATTGTAGTGAGTGCATGCTTTGATCATGTTTTCTACCCTTTTGTCCCTGTTTCAGATAAAAAATTTAGGTGAAGCAACAGGAACATAAAACTTCAACATTAGAATATTCTGATACATAACATAAAGCTTACAATTATCTTTGGTTTAAAATGGAAAGGATCTTTCAATTCTAAGAAAAAACACTGGTTTGGGAATTAAATGTCTAGTGTGCTTGTCAAAAAACTATAACAAAAAAATTAAGAAAACAAATCAAAACAGCACCAACCACCACAAAATTCAGAACATTAACATAATACATATTATTTAGAGCATTTGGGAGTAAGGAGACTATCTTTCTCACAAGTAAGACCTTCCTGAGGCAGAATAGAAAAAAAAAAAAAAAGTCAAGTATTAAATGTATTACAGAATTTATGCCTCTTGATTATTTGTCAATGGTAAAAATTTCTATAACAGCAAAAACAGAGCCTTAGGCTCTGTAATAATAATTCCAATTATGAGAGCTAACTTTATTGAGAGAATACTATATATTTCTCTCAAATGTTTTCTTCCTAAAGCATGTTTTGGAGCCATTTTGGAACAACAAATGTCTGCATTTCGTTGATCTGATTTGTTTGTTTGGGTACCAGAAAATACCAGATTGTTCTAGATCTGGTTTTTCTTTTTGTGTTGAAAGAGTATTTTTTAACTTAATTGAACCTATTTTTTAAAATAAAAAACCATGCCTATTGGATGATATAATAGTGGTGATGGTGTGCCTTTAAGTTAGTTTTGACTCATAGCAACCCTATATAGGGTTTCCAAGGCTATAAATCTTTAAAGGAGCAGAAAGCCTCATCTTTCTCCCTCAGCATGGCTGGTAGATTCGCAATCCAAAGCATAAACCACTACACTATCAATTACCCTTTTAGGATGTTAATAAAGTCATTTAATGTTTATTTTTATAGTTTCTTCTTATATAAAATGGTAATATTAAGCACATTTTTTTTTTTTTTTTTTTTATTTCAGGACTCAAATTAGTTTCAGTGAGCACCTTTTGACTGAGGCAAGATGTACCCAGCCAGCTGCTCTGGAGAGAGATGAGGCTTTCTGTTCCTATGAAAATTTAAAGTCTCAGAAACCCTATACAGGGTCCATTCCACAGCACTTAACAACAACAACACAATGATAACTGATCTCTAGAATGCGTACAGCTATTAATGTTCTAATATAATGCTAAATGTCTGCCAAACTAAAGATAGGAAGGCATGGCACTAACATGAAATCTTTTTATGTTTCATGGTTTGACTGATTCACAGCTCTTTAGGACACAAAATGATCATCTTATTTAAACCTCAGATGCTTGGGGGGAAATTAAGTAAATACTGTAAATCTATAGCTATGTTGGGAGTCCTGGTGTGGCGCTGTGGGTTAATGTACCAGACTGCAAAGTCGTTTGAACTGCAAGGTCAGTAGCTCAAGCTCACCAGCTGCTCCTTGGAAACTCTATACAGGGTCACTATGGGTCGGAATTAAACTGACGGCACTTAACAACAATAGCTATGCTGAATAAGCACTGGACTGCTAATCACAACAAGGTCGGAGATTCAATTCTGAAGCTGCTTCTCAGCTGTGAGTCATTGACAGCATTTAGCAACACTACTTGTAATGTGAGGGCAGTTCAGTAATAGAATTTGCACCTTCCATAAGGGAAACCTGGGTTCAATTCCTGGTTAATGTACCTCCTGTCCAGTTACCACCCATTTATCAGGGACACTTGCTTATTGTTATGATGCTGAACAGGTTTCAGGAGATCTTCTTGACTAGAATGAACTAGGAAGAAAGGCATGATGATCTTTAGAGAAATATCAGCCAATGAGAACCTCATGGAGCCTAACTGACCAATAAAAATAATCATGGGGCTGATGCGAGACCAGGTAGCCCTTTGTTTCATTGTGTACAGGGTCATCACAAGTTGGGGGTTAATTTGATGGTGGATCCTGGTGTGACACTTCAGATTAATGTGCTGGACTGCAAATTTGGTTTGAACCACAAGGTCGGTGGTTCAAGCTCACCAGCCACTCCTTGAAAAACCTATGTTGTTGTTGTTGTTGTTAAGTGCCATCGAGTCGGGTCCGACCCATAGCGACCCTGTACAGGGTTTCCGAGGGTGTAAATCTTTACGGGAGTAGAAAGCCTCATCTTTCTCCCGCGGAGCGGCTGGTAGTTTCGAACCGCTGACCTTAAGGTTCGCAGCCCGATTCGTAACCATTATAGGAACCTACTCAACGGCATTTAACAATAACAATTTGATGGCAGGCAGCAACAAAAACTTGTAAAACCCAGAAAAAGGTGGCCAAATGAATTTGACAAAAAGTTTGGACCCTGGCTCTGACATTCATATTTTATATTAAACAAAATGAACTATCAAATCCAAAAAGAAACTGCAATTTTGTTTCTCTTTTCAACAAACTTGAATAAAAATCACAAAATTGGTGGTAAAGAATCATAGAATATGAGGGCAGGTTGTTGTTAAGTGCCATCGAGTCGATTCTGACCCATAGTGACGCTGTATAGGGTTTCCAAGGAGCAGCTGGTGAGCTTGAACCACCGACCTTGCAGTTCAAAAGACTTTGCAGTCTGACGCGTTAGCCCACAGCGCCATACCAGGACTCCTTAATTTACAGATGAGATACCAGAGGCTCAGAGAGGTAAGTGTTTTCTGAAAGTCACACAATGGGTGTTGCTCCATGTTTTTTTTGACTCAGCATATTACCTTCAGAAACTTATTAGGATGTCATTTGAAGAAGTTTTGAACTTTTGGGAAAGATCACCGTTCTCTCGCATTCACCCTTACTGAAAATGCCTTTATTTAAAGAACCAACATTAATTTTCTTGAGAATAAAACTTGGGATCATCAGAGTTAATGTACCATATAGGAGTTAACTAACTGCATCATGTGCTCAGGTTTCACAGGTAAGCTCCACCCAAGTAAATGGGAGGAAAAAGGAAAGCATTAAGAAATAATCAGCATTTTTCTCAAGGGCAAGTGAAAGGATCTGTTGCACTTATCTAAAGGGAAATGGATTTTATTAGTAACTGTTTCACAGCATGAATAATCACATAAAAAGGCAATAGCTTCATTTGCTGATGGATAGTGACCCTTCACTAATCCATATGGTCACGAATCTAGCAGAATGTGTATCATATAATCAATGTGCAATATCAATGCCCACCTCACTTTTTCAACTTAGCAGAAAAGTGAAAGTCATGACTTCAGACCCCATCACATCCTGCCTCATTTTTCTTGTCTTTGATAATGAAAAGTGTGCAACTTCACAAAAAATGTCCAAGGTGAGTAGCTGAAATCACTAAGTATTTTTCAGCTATCTGGTTTCATCCTCTCTGTAGAGAACACATGAGTGATATGGATGTGACTGATATCTAATGCCCTCTTTTTTTCCTGTTATGTAAACATTCCAAAAGGGAAACAACATTAAAAATTGAACCCAGGAAAGAGGCATCATTATGAATTATGATTTAGCAGCAAAGTCACTGCAGGAGAAAGAAAGCCTGTCTCTCTTACCCTGATGGTACTTGCGATAAAATACAAGAGAACATGGCACCACTTTCCTTGATAAATTGAGCACTGGAAAAACCATGAATGTGAAATTATCTAGCACATGATAAATCTGCTGTAATAAATAAAAATCCAATAGTCAGGAGAAGTAGGAACTGCGTGAAGTAAACTTTGCTTCAAACTCTCCCTCTCTAACTTTTGGACACATTTCCTGGTTCTCTGAGAACTGCATAATTAGGCTTTTTAGATCACAAAAATCCTTTGCCTGGAAAGTCATGGTACACATAGATTTTACCTTTAAAAATATGCCCAAGGGATTGGTCAGGATGAATATAGAATTAGTTGGAAAATTCACTGCATTTTTCAAATTCACTGGGGTGGTATGGTCTTGCAATAGACACTGTGAGAGGTTGTTATATGTGTGCCAAACATGATTGTTTTAAACAAACATTCAATTTGCCTATTCAAAACTCTGTTCTGGCCTTTAGTCAAAGATGAATGTCATATTTAAAAATAATTTGTAAGATTCTGAAAAACACCATCACAAAACCCCAGTGTTCTTTTTCATAATTAAGGTTGTCACCAGAGATTTATTAATACTCCCAAGAGGAGTGGGTCACTTATGTTTTTGTGACACCAAACCAAGATTCTAAAATAATTTTCATTAGTCATAATAAAGATCTTTACCAAACATTTAGAAGTTGGTTCATTCCATTTTCTAACTGTTAAAAAATGGGACTCTCCTGTAGCTTGAGTTGAGTATACGTTAACTTAAATGGCATTCCAATTGATCCTGAATGGATTTCAGAAGTTCATTGAAAGGACAGATCAGTATCAAGTTGCTTCACTCTTACTTTGACTTCCTAAAGTTTGAGATAGCAAAAATGTTTGGGATTATACATGAAGAATGCCAGATATGAGAAAAGGGATCAGAAAAGTTTAGCAAATTTGCAGGAGAAATGAAGTGTCAGTGTGATTTAATATATTCATAGGCAAGATACTCATGGCTGTGTGCCGTCTAGTTAGACCCAACTCATCGAGACCCTGTATAGGGTTCCTGAGGCTGTGAATCTTTATGGGAGCTGAAAGCCTCATCTTTATCCCTTGGAGACACTGGTAGATTTGAATTGCTGACCTTGTGGTCAGCCGCCCAGCTCATAATTCACTATACTACCAGGGCTCCTTGAGATATATGTATTTGGTTAAAATTTTGCTGTGTATCATGTTATTCAATATAGATTTTTTAAAAAAGTATAATAAAGTCTCATATCCTGATACGTTCTGAGTGACCCTCCTCTGGGTCTGTTTTATTTTCTCCT
>NW_006408529.1:23333504-23336276 GCF_000296735.1 Chrysochloris asiatica | reverse complement strand
TTACCAGTTGCTCCTTGGAAACCCTATACAGGGTCACTATGGGTTGGAACCAACTCAACAGCACTTAACAACAACAACAAAGCAAGCAGTTTGAATCCACCAGCCTCTCTGTTGGAGAAAAAAGAAGCTTTTTCCTTCTGTAAAGATTTACAGCCTTGGAAACCCTACATAGGATCGCTATGAGTTGGTAATGGACAGTGTTGGTTGTATATTGTTAACTGTTAGACCAAAGTTTGAGGTTGCCAACAAAAGATCACACATACAAGTTCTATCAGTGCATGGATAAATAGTTAACTCACATAGAGAAGAGGCAAAGCATGAGACCAGTTTCCCATGGCCAACAGGATCATCTTACATACGGTCAATGCACGACAGATGTCTATGTTCCTTTCTCTTGTGCTGTAGTTAAGAGACGCCATCCCTACATATCAAAAGAGATGGGGTTGGCCAACTGGAGCCTATGTATGTGCAAGAGTCAGAGAAAGCTACTGTGCACCATTTTCTATGATACAGAGAAGACAATGGGAAAAAAGCAATGACCCAAATCCCAGCCTCCTTTATCAGTGTATGCTTGGGGCCCAAGGTCTTTATTTAAGCAGCCTGCATGGTTTGTGTACAGGTAGGACATTTCTCCAACATTAAGGAATCAGAAGTGACTTCAAGAAGTGAACTCTAGGAAACACAGAGAATAAAGGGATAAAATTGTATTTCCTCTCCTATCTCTAACACCAGAAAAGGTTCTCTGGACTGGAAGTGAGTGGAGCTAATGTTATAATGGTAAGTTTTAGGGAGAGAAGGTCTGGTGTTTGTCACCCAGGCTAAGCTTTGAACTGTCTAGAAAGCTTTATGAGACTCAAGAGACGAAAGGACATATCCCATGAAGAGCGAGATGAGGCAGTGACAGAAAACAAAGGGTTGAAGCCTGAATTTAGACATACACGCATTCCCCAGATTACAAATGTTCAACTTGCATACAACCTATAGTGACCCCCTTCAGACCTATATAAGAACTATGAGGGAAAAATGGATTGTAATGACAAACTGGTGATATTTTGTGACACACATCAAAACATTATTTTTATTAATATATTATGTTAAAGATGTTTTAATATATCTGGAAGTGCTTCTGTAATGATTTTATGCATAGAAAGGTACACTGTATAGTATATACTAAGACAAACATTTATCTAACTGATAATAGATAAGAACCATATCTAACTGTTCTGATTTATATATAAATTCCACTTAATGATAGGTTTAAGAATGGAGCTCTTTTATCTGGAGACTGCATATATAGTACATGTTGTTGTTGTTATGTGCCATGGAGTCTGTTCGGACTCATAGTGACCCTGTACAGGGTTTCTGAGGCTGTAAGTTTTTACGGGAGCAGAAAGCCTCACTGTTCTCCTGTGGAACAGCTGGTAGTTTCGAACTGCTGACCTTGTGGTTCACAGCTCGATTCATAACCACTACACTACCAGAGCTCCTTAGTATGGTACATAGTGTTACAAAATTTCCTATGGTAATGGATGGCACAGAAATTTCAAATTAATCTTGGTGACTTCTTCTCTGGCACAGAAATAACAAAGCGATTGACTAACCCAAAGAGACAACCACATAGACAAGAAAGTGCGACCAGGGGTGCATACCTATATGTCTAAATGGTGGAGTACCTGGATAAGATCACAAACATCACATTCAATACTGATGCCAAAGTGCAGATCTAGAACCAGCTGTTCCTCCACCCATTTCTCAGCACTAAGAAATGAGAAACTCAAAAAAGAAAGTGAACAAAACAAAGCATAATACCTTCTCAGTTTACGGACTTAGATTTATGTTCATTACATATATTCTGACTTTAATAAAGACCTTAATTCTTCTGGATCTCTTACAATATATACCTCTGATTTCTTACATGCAAAGCTGCATGGTACACTGCTAAGAGAAAAGTTAGATAAGATGCAGAACAGAATACCTAATCTCTCCTCTACTATTAAAGAACCCTAAGTGTTCAACTGTTAAACAAAAGATTGGTGGTTTAAGCCAATTAACTGCTCCATGGGAGAAAGAGGTAACAGACTGTTTAAATAACTATTGTTGTTGTTGGGTGCTGTTGAGCCATTTCTGACTCTATGCACTACTCTGTCCAGTTCTGAGCCATCCCCACCATTATTTGACAACCGTGTTGCTGCCACTAAGTCATTCCATCTCATTGGGTGTCTTCCTCTTTTTCAATGACCCTCTACCCAGTATGATGTCCTTCTCCAGGGACTAATTCCTCCTGATAATATATCCAAAGAATGAGAGACAAAATCACCTCATCCTCACTTCTAAGGAACATTATGATTGTACTTCTAACAAGACAGATTTATTTTTTCTTTTGGAACTCCATATTATTCTCAATATTCTCACCAACACCATAATTCAAATGAATCAACTCTTCTCTGGTCTTCTTTATTCATTGTCCAACTTCCATAACCATAAAAGGTGAGTGAAAGAAAATACCCTGGTGTGGACCAGGTGCACCTTAGTCCTGAAACCTACATCTTTGCTTTTGAACACTTTAAAGATGTATTTTGCAGCAGATTTGTCTCATGCAATAAAATGTTTGATTTCTCAACTTGAGTATTGAATATGGATCCAAACAAACTGAAATATTTGCACTGTAATAGTTAAAGTCTTGTGTCACACATGATGGACAGGTTTTAGATGAGCATTCAGACAAAGACAGACTAGGAAGAAGGAAAGATGGACTATTTCTGAATATTTAGT
>NW_006408529.1:23329947-23330954 GCF_000296735.1 Chrysochloris asiatica | reverse complement strand
CGAAAGGATGAAATATTTAGGAATGAATATAACCAGAGAACCAAAGGACCTAGGCAAATAAAACTATAAAACACTACTACAAGAAACCAAAAAAGACCTACAAAACTGGAAGAATATACCATGCTCTTGGATAGGAAGACTTAACATTGTGAAAATATCAATACTACCCAAAGCAATCAACACATGCAATGCAATCCCAATCCAGATTCCAACGACATTCTTCAAAGACATGGAAAATACAATTACAAACTTTATATGGAAAGGAAAGAGACCCAGGATAGGCAAAGCATTGCTTAAGAAGAAGAACAAAATTGGAAGCCTCTCACTCCCTGATTTCAAAATTTACTACATGGTACAGTGGTCAGTAGCATAGTCGTTATGAATTGGGCTGCTAACTTCAGGGTCAGCAGTTCGAAACTACCAGCTGTTCTGTGGGAGAAAGATGAGGCTTTCTGTAAAGATTTACAGCCTTGGAAACCCTGTACAGGGTCGCTATGAGTTGGAGCTGACTCCATGGCACACAAAAACAACAACACCACCAATAGTGTTCAAAGCAGCCTGGCAATGGTACAATGAAAGACACCTACTTCAATGGAACAGAATCGAGAATCCAGAAATTAATCATCCACATATATCCAACTGATGTTTGACAAAGGGCCAAAGTACATTGAGTGGGAAAGGCATAGGCTCTTCAACAGATGGTGCTGGCAGAACTGGAAATCGATATGCAAAAGACTGAAACAAGACCTCTACCTCATGCCATATACAAAGACCAACTCAGCATGGATTTAACACCTAAATGTGAATCTCAAAATGATAAAGGTCATCAATGAAAAAAATAGGGACTACCAAACATAGCAAAAATTGCAAACAAAAGAAGACAAAATATAATTGGGGCATTTTAAAAGTTAGAAACTTATGTGCATCAAAGGATTTCACTGAAAGAGTAAAAAGGGAGCACACAGAATGGAAAAAGTCTTTTGCAATGAATGACGTATCAGACAGGG
>NW_006408529.1:23325528-23329187 GCF_000296735.1 Chrysochloris asiatica | reverse complement strand
TTGAGGACATTATGCTGAGTGAAATTAGTCATTAAGTAAAGAAGAAATATTGCATAAGATCATTATTTTAAAAGCTTAAGAAAAGATACTCACACTAAAAGGAAGAAAAATGGAAAAAGGAAAAGTTATCTGTTGGTTACCAGGGGGTGAGTGTGGGGTGAGGAGGAGGGAGGAAATGGTAGAGCACAGGGTAGGGGATAGACACAACACAGTTCCAGTGTTAGGGTGGGCAATACACAAGAAGTGGGAGGGGACTAGAAGAACAAGGTGGATATGAGAGCACTTAGGCAGGTTTGTAAGGGCTAAATGGGACAGAGGTAAATAGTGATGTGTGCTTAACCTTGGAACAAAAAGGCTCTGTGATATAGAGATTGAAGCATAATCTGAATGGGTAAAAGAGGGGAAATAATCTTAAAATACTTGACTGTCTTATGAATATCTGCTTCCTTTGCCTACAATTATAAAATAGACACTTGAGCAGGACAGAAAGAAATATCTGTAAACATGATTTATAGAAAGCTTGTAAGTCTGCCTTCAGCCCATAACTTGATTGGAATACCTAAAAGTAGTGTGAGGACTTGCCTAGTGAAAGATGCTTCTTGCAGAGCCCTTTTAGGGCATAAGACCTTAGGTGGAATCCTAGCCCCCATCCAGAACCTTCTGAGATGGGAAATTCCCACCTGTAAAGACAAACAGACCAGCCTGGAGCAGCTAGAGGGACAGAAGATCCTTCTTAAAAGAATGATCAGCAGGGAAAACCAAAATCAGAATTGGCAGTCCGGTTGGCTACTAAAAGAACAAACAAGTTTTTTGCCTGGGAGCCATCAAGTCAAGCAAACAAGTCCCTTCAGGACAAACCCCCTGCCAAGACTGAAACTCAAAGGGAATGCACAAGCAGGCATGTAAACTTTCTGGTGACCATGTTGGTTTACTGGTGAGAGGAAAGTGGGGGGAGGAAAGCAGCAATGAAGATGCGGGCTGAGTCCAACCAAGTTACATAGACCCCCATCGACATGGAGTATGGTGAGAGCTGGCTGACCTGAAGTACGGTGAGACCTGGGGAATCCTGAGCCCATGGACAACGATATGACCACAGAAGGCTAGAGCTGAAAGTGAAGTGTCTAGTTGATATGAAGTGAGGGGATATGCACAAGGGCACCCTAACTTGCAGATAGTGCCCATTGGACCTAGCTGGATGTTCAGAACCTGACTAGAGGAAGGAAAGGAGGGAAAAAAAGTGTAAATTGCTACATTCTGTTGAATTTGACCTATACTTATGGATGTAATAGCTTAAAATACCAACCAAGAGGGAAAGGATCTTTAAAGCAAGGATCATTCCCATACCCTCTGTACACAGGGTTGGTAGAGATGGACAACTTAGACACTGGCTACCTAAAATGGGGTGGGGGTGGGGTGTAAAGGCACACAAAGTGACTGGCTTACAAGTTTTCAAAAGGGAGTTTTGATTCAGAGTGGGGGGGAGCAGGTAAAATCCCCACTGAGTGATTTTCAACCTGTCTAGACAGGTCTGATAGTGTTTTTCTGCTACCTTACCTTACCAAACATGATATCCTTCTCCAGTGACTGGTCCCTCCTGACAATATGTCCAAAGTATGAGAGATGAAGTTTGGCCATCCTAGCCTCCAAGGAACACTCTGGCTGCACTTCTTTCAACACAGATCTGTTTGTTCTTTTGGCAACCTATGGCACTTTCAATATTCTCTTTCAAGACCATAACTCAAAAGCATCAATTCTTCTACAGTCTTCCTTATTCACTGTCCAGCTTTTGCATGCATATGAAGTTATTGAAAATACCATGGCTTGGGTTAGGTGCATTGATAGCCTATGTGAATAAGTTTCACTAAAAGTATTACAAAAATGCCTGCAAACATACATTGATAGAGAACTTTCAGAAGTTCAAGCCAGTTTCAGAAGGGGAAGTGGAATGAGGGATACCATTGCTGATGTCAGATGGGTCTTGACTGAAAACAGAGAACACCAGAAAGATTTTTACTTGTGCATTACTGACTACATAAAGACTTCTGATTGTGTTGATCATGACAAGCTATGGACAATACTGCAAAGTATGAGTATTCTGGGACACTTAATTGTGCTCATGAAGAACCTGTGCTTAGAGACCAAGAAGGGAACACCGAATGGTTTAAAATTAGGAAAGATATACACTGGGTTGTATTCTTCACCATACTTATTCAATTTGTATGCTGAGCAAATAATCTGAGAATGGGATCATATGAAGAAAAATATTACCTCAGGATTGAAGGAAGATTTACTAATAACCAATGATATTCAGACAATACAACTTTAATTTCTGAAAGCTAAGAGGATTTAAATACTTACTAACAAAGATCAAAGACCACAGTTTTCGATATGGGTTAATCTCAATGTAAAGAAAACAAAATTCCTCACCACTGGACCAATCAATAAACAACATCCTTATCAGTGGAGAAAAGATTGAAGTTGTCAAAGACTTCACTTTGCTCAGATCAACCATAAACACTCATGGAAGCAGCAGTCAAGAAATCTAAGGACATATTGCATTGGGAAAATCTACTACACAGGAACTTTTTAAAGTGTTGAAGAGCAAAGATGTCAGCTTGAGGACTGTGGTGCGCCTGAGCCAAACCATGGTATTTTTAATAACCTCATATTTATGTGAAAGTTGGACATTGAGCAGGGAAGAACATAGAAGAATTGATGCATTTGATTTATGGTGTTTGAGGAGAATATTAAAAGTACCATAGACTACCAAAAGAACAAACAAGTACAGCCAGAGTGCTCCTTGGAAACCAGGATGGCCAGGCTTGGTGTCTCATACTTCGGACATTTCATCAGGAGGGACCCATCCCTGAGAAGGGTATCATGTTTGGTAAATTGGAGGGGCGGAGAAAGAGAGGCAGAACCCCCCACCCCCCAACAAGATGGATTGGCACAGTGGCGACAGCGACGGGCTCAGGCATAGCAATGTTTGTGACGTTGGCCCAGGACCCAGCAGCATTTTGTTCTGTTGTGTATAGGGTCTCTATAAGTTGGTATAGACTGGATGACACATAACAACAACAACAATAGGGTTAGTCCAAAGGAGAAGAGAAGGTTGAATTTGTGTGTTTAAAAGGTTTATGCATTTGACTGCCTTTGGATATTGGCTCCTTCTGTCTATTATTGTAAAATAGACATACATGTGTGTTAGAAATGAATACTGGGTATGATGATTACAGAGAGTTTGTAAACCCGCCTTCAACCTGTGCTTGATAGGATTTTTTAAAAGGTGAGTTAGAATTTGCCTAGAGAAATAGGCTACATAGTTTAAGCCTCTACAGAGTAGACAATCCTGGGCCCCACCCACAACCTTCAGAATTGAGTCATTTGAATTTGATAAAAACATGCAGACCAACCTGGAACTACTGGAGATTCAAGCAGAGAAAAAACTAACACTTTGATGTTTTGAGTTTCAGAGGCATTAAGGCAAAGAAAGTTGTACTATCAGATAAAACCAGCATGTTGTGGTTGTTGTTAAGTGCCGTCAAGTCGGTTCCGACCCATAGCAACCCTGAACAAGGTTTCCGAGGCTATAAATCTTTACGGGGGCAGAAACCTCAGAATCTGGCTGTGAACTGCAAGGTCAGCAGTTCAAAACTAGC
>NW_006408529.1:23307683-23324915 GCF_000296735.1 Chrysochloris asiatica | reverse complement strand
AAGAAGTGCTGCCAAAGTGCTTCTTGAAGGCCTGCATGGTCAAACTTTGTCTCTCATACTTCGGACATATTGTCAGGAGGGACCAGCCACTGGAAAAGGATATCATGTTTGGTAAGGTGGAGGGTCAGTGAAAAAGAGGATGACCCCCAACAAATTGGATTGGCCAAGTGGCAGCATCGATGGACTCAAGCGAGGAGGCAACAATAGCGAGGTTGGCCCAGGATCGGGTAGTGTTTCGCTCTGCTGTTCACTATGAGTTGGTACCAACTTGAAGGCACCTAACAATAACAACAACAACAACAAGACTGAAAGTTAAAGGAAACCAGTTAGCCATATTCTTGCTGGTGACTACTTGCGTGTACTTTTGAGTGAAATTGGAGGAAGAGCAGCAATGAAGACACTGGCTGGGTTCTGGTATGTTCTATTTAACCTTGAGATGTTATAAGAGGGAAGACTAACTGCTCTGAAGTTTAGGGAGTTGTGTGAACTCTGGAACCCATGGGCACAGACATAGCCCATAGGGGGCTAGGGCTGAGAGTTAAGTGACTGATTTGAAGCGCAAGGAAGTGTGTGTGCACTCACAAACTTAAAGCTGGTACCCATTTAACCTAGTTTGGGTAGTTAAGATTGAAGTGACCAGAACATGACAAAGATGTTTTGATACTGTGAGCAAGTGTAAATTGCTACAATGTGTTGGACTGTGGTTTTGCTTATGGATGAAATTGCTCAAAATTAACTGGAATACAAGATTCTTCAGATCAAAACATGCTTGTCTCTTCAGTGTACTGTGTTGTTGTTGTTGTTGTTGTTAAGGGCTGTTGAGTCAGTTCTTACCCATAGCGACTCTGTATATATTTTTATATTCCATTATGTCATCTTACTTTGAAATGTACATAAATATGAATCATTTCCAATTGGTTCTCCAGGTAGCTTTTTCTCAAATTTCTTAGATGATTGAGTGCCCAGCACTGCATCAGTTTGTTAAAACACTTTAATTTGTATTTAGTGAATTCCTGGAGTTTTGTTTTCCACCAATGCCTTCAGTGAAACTTGAACTTCTTCCTTCAGTACCATCGCTTATTAATTATATGCTACCTCTTGAAGTAGTTGTTGCTCTTGTTGTTGTTGTTGTTGTTAAGTGCCGTCGAGTCGGTTCCGACCCATAGCGACCCTGTACAGGGTTTCCGAGGGTGTAAATCCTTATGGGAGTAGAAAGCCTCATCTTTCTCCCGCGGAGCGGCTGGTAGTTTCGAACCGCTGACCTTAAGGTTCGCAGCCCGATTCGTAACCACTACGCTACCAGAGCTCTTGTTAGGTACCATCAAGTTTGTTCAGATTCATAGCAACCCTACACACAACAGAATAAAGCACTGCCTGGTCCTTCACCCTCCTCTTCATTATTGTTTGTAAGGCTATGTTGTTGCCACTGTGTCAATTCATCTCTTTGAGTGTTTTCTGCTTTTTTGCTGACCCTCCACTTTTCCAAACATAATTACCTTCTCCAGAAAATATTTCCTTCTAATAATATATCCAAAGAATGAGACAGGTAGTCTGGCCATCATAGGTTCTAAGGAGCATGGTTCTTTCAAGACAGATTTGTTTGTTCTGGCTTTTCATGGTGCTTTCAGTATTCTTCTCCAACAATATAATTGAAATGCATTGATTCATCTTTCTTATTCATTATCCAACTTTCACAAGCATATGAAGCACATGAATATATAATGACTTGGGTGAGGTGAACCTTAGTACTCAAAGGGACATCATTTCTCTTGACTACTTTAAAGAGGTATTTTGTAGCAGATTTCCCTAATGCAATATGGCATTTAATTTCTTAACTACTTCTTCCATGAGTATTGATTGTGAATCCAACGATGACAATGTGATTCTGTGAGTTTGTATTATCTTATTTGTCAGAATGTTGGCTAGTGTGACCAGATTAATGAATATTTACATAGTACCTATTTTGGTGCTTGTCACTTATGTTACTGAGTATTAATTCCAATCATCCTTCCTAATTGTCTTAGTTACTTAGAGCTTCCATAACAAGAAATAATACAAGTGGGTGGCTTTAAAGAATAGGTATTTATTTTCTCTCAGTATTGGCTAAAAGTCCAAATCATGCTCTCAGTTGCGTCAATTCCCTCTGTGGGTCTCTCTTCTAGTTTCTATTGTCTGAGGCCAATCCTTGGCAGTACTTTGATTCTAGACGTGTCCACACATGGTATCTGCTTACAATCTGAGTATGTGTGTGTTATTATATCTATTCTACCTTTTTTATAAGATACCACCCTACTCTGATATAGTATAATTACCATAACAAAAGAAAACCTTCATTTCCAAAGAAAGTCATATTTAGAAGTTGTTCTTAAGAGCTACCAAGTTGGTTCTGACACATAGCAACCCTGTATAGGGTTTCCAAGGAGCAGCTGATGAGTTTGAACCATTGACCTTGTAGGTCAAACCAATCTTGCACTCCAGAGCATTATCCCACAGTGCCACACCAGAATTCATATTTATAGATTGTTGTTGTTGTTAAGTGCCGTTGAGTCGATTCCGATCCATAGCGACCCTGTATAGGGTTTCCAAGGAGCAGCTGATGAACTTGAACCACCAACCTTGCAGTTCAAATGGCTTTGCAATCTGGCACATTAGCCTATAGCACCACACTAGGACTCCTATTTATAGATGGAGGGGTTTATTTTGTTGTAGTTGTTAGGTGTTTTTGAGTCAGCTCTGTTTCTTAACAACTCTATGCACAACAGAAAGAAATTCTACCTGGTCCTGTGCCAGCCTTATGATTGTTTCTATATTTGAGCCCATTGCTGTTCCATTGTACCAATCCATCTCGTTGGGGGTTTTCTTCTTTTTCTCTGACCCTCCATTTCACCAAGCATGATGTCCTTCTCCAGGAACTGGTTCCTCCTGATAACATGCGCAAAGAATGAGATGAATTCTCACCATCCTGATTTTTAAGGAGCATTCTGGCTGCCTTTCTTCCAACACATATTTGTTCTTCTGGAAGTCCACAGTAGTTTTAATATTCTTCTCCAATACCATAACTCAAATGCATCAATTCTTCTATGATATTCCTTATTCATTGCACAACTTTCACATGTACATAAGGCTGCTGGAAATACCATTCTTGGGTCAGATTCACCTTAGTTCTCAACTTGATATCTTTGCTCTTGAACACTTTAAAAAGTTCTTATGAATCTGATTTGCCTAATGCAATATGTCATTTGACTTATTGATTCCTGCTTCCATGAATGTTGATTGTGGATCCAAACAAAATGAAGTCATTGATAACTTAAATCTTTTCTCCATTTATTGCTCCAGTTGTGAGGATTTTTGTTTTCTTTACATGAAGGTGTAATCCATTCGGACGGTTATGGTCTTTGATCTTCAACAATAAAGTCCTCTTTGCTTTCAGCAAGTAAGGTTGTATCATCTGCATTTCACAGGTTGTTGATGAGCCTTCCTCCAAACCTAATGCCATGTTTTTCTACATACTATCCAGCTTCTCAGATTATTTTTCTCAATGTACAGATTGAGTAAATATGGTGAGATCATACAACTCTTATGCAAACTTTCCTGATTTTAAACCATTCGTATCCCTTTGCTCTATTTGAATGACTTCCCCTAGGTCTATACACAGGTTCCGCATAAGCACAATTGAGCGTTCCGGAATATCCCTTCTTTACATAGTTTTTCATGGTTCACACAGTCAAGAACCTTTGCATAGTCAATAAAGCACAGGTATTCTTTCTGGTATTCTTTGCTTTCAGCCAAAATCCATGTAATATCAATAGTGATATCCGTCCTATGGCCCTTTATTTGGCATGAGGACAAATACGAATCTCTTTCAATCATTTGGCCAGGTAGCTGTCCTCTAGATTTCTTGGTATAAGTGAGTGAACATCTCTAGTGCTTCATCAGTTTGTTGAAATATTTCAATTTATGTCTTGTCAATTCCTGGAGCCTTGTTTTGCTTGGAGTTCTTCTCTCAAAACCATCACTTCTTGATTATATGATACCTTATGAAAGGGGTTCATTTAGAGTACACAGTTCAAACCACACTGCCAATGAAAAACACTATTTATTAATCATGCATTCATATTCAATGTTAGGATTCTTAGCAGTTAATTAACATGAATGACCATTGTTTTCTGTTTTCTATGTTCCTTTACAGGTCTTGTTCTGAAGTAGCCCTGCAATGGCTTCTTTGTCAGTGTATTTTTCCCAAGGACTCCTCTTCTGCAGTTTCTTTGTCTATGGTTGAAAGTTTCCTCCATACACTTTGAACTGGAGCAGGGGTTAATGGGCTTAGATGGTGGGTAGGATGGTCTGAATGCTTGCTGGTGCTACATAAAGAGAAAATTAATAATGGACTCAGTGTGGCACTTGGCTGACCTGAATTCATGACCATGCTGAGATTTTTGGCAACCCTGATGAGATTAATCCAGCTCTCTGCTTCTATTGTGCTCTTTAGTACAATACCAAGGAAATTTGACCAATGTACCATTCCAAAAAGAGTTACTAAATAGTTGAAATTGTACTTCTAGTGAATTTACAGAGAATAAAGAAAATGCCTGATCATCTGGAAGGAAATCAATCTAAATTATATACGTATGTAGGTTCTATTACAGAGATGGCGTACCAAGCCGGGATGTGTGATTTTCACCCTGCTTTGAATCTAGCTGTTTTCTTATAGGGTTGTTGTGAAGTGCCGTTAAGTTGATTCCGATCCATAGCAACCCTGTATAGGGTTTCCAAGGAGCAGCTGATGAGCTTGAACCACTGACCTTGCTGTTCAAATGACTTTGCAGTCTGACACATTACAGTGCCACACCAGGACTCCTAGCACCTGTGTATCTGAGGCTTTCTCTACTGGAGGTTTTCAGCTACTTTAAGATAATGTATCTTTTGTATGAGAACAGTGGAGACCTGGGTTTAACTGTAGCCAATGCATCTTATCTGCAGTTACACCCACCTGTCTGTGAAGATTTGCATATTGCTATGATGCTGAATAGGTTTCACTGAAGCTTCCTGACAAAACAGACTAGGCAAAAAGCCATGGCAACCTAATTCACAAAAATCACCCAACGAAAACCCAATGGATCACAGTAATTTGACCTTGCTGTTACTGTGAATTAGAGACTAATTCAATGGCAACTGACAAATGATTATATAGAATTGTGTTCCCTAGGGTTTTTCAATGGCTGATTTTTCAGAGGTAGATCATCAGACCTTCCAAGGTGCCTCTGGGTGGGGTCAAACCCCCAATCCTTTGTTTAGCAGTTAAGAGTGTTAATTCTTTGCAGACTCTGGTGTGGTACAAATGATTAATGCTCATCTGTTAAGTCAAGGGTTGTTGGTTCATGTCCACTCAGTGGCACCTTGGAAGGAAGGACTGGTGATATATTTTTGAAAAATCAGTCATTGAAAACTCTATGGCAACTAGTTAGTTTCCATATAGCTTTCTGAAAAAGAGTAATTGTTTTATGGCTTTTCCATTATCCTATCCCTTCTTGTCTCTTCACTTGATTTACCTCTTAAATTTAAAACTCATCTGATCCTGAAGGCTTTCTCAGTAGTCTTTTTATTATCCTAGTCTTAGTCTATTTCTAGTTATTTATTAAGCTCAGGTCCTGTCGATGTGTCTGAGTTGGAGGAGGTATAGACTCACAAAGGCGATATTTTGGTTTAGCATTTTACTTCTTTAACTAAGAATGTGGCAACAAGGAGCCTCAACTGTTGTTCTCCTCAAAGTATGACCTGCCAGTCACCTGCATCAGAATAACCTTGACATGCTTATTAAATGCAAATTTGGGGGATTTCATTTCAGATCTTAACTTTAGTGACTCAGATTATAAGGGACTAGAAAAACTTTGTATTGTGAATTGAGTGAAGTTTTACAGAGCAGATCATCAACATTGAGTTTTATCTCAATGATCACAATTCCCTCGATGCAACAACAGTTATTCCACTTCCTCCCTGTGGTTTCTTATGTCATTCTATCCTACTTCCCCACCCTTCTGAAGGTTTTGCTAGGTCAGTTTTGAACTTATGTGTCATTTGATCTTATATGGTTGATCATTTTATGGTGAATAAACCTTATTTATGTTGCTGTGCCCCCATCTACTGCTTGCCTGAATATTGGGCCATGACAGTGAGTTCTATTCCAGACCTGACGGGTAGCTGAGTGCCATAGACTCTGGTTCCTCCAGTCTCTTTCTGACCAGTAGACTTGGCCTCTTTTTTTTTAAATTTGAGTTTTGTTCCACATTTTCTCCTAGTCTATCTAGGATTGTCTAATGTGATCCTTTCAGAACAGTTGGTAGTGGTAGCCAGGCACCCTCTAGATCTTCTGGTCTCAAAATTGTAGAGACTGATATTCATGTACATCATTAGCCCATTGGATTCATTGATTCAAAGCATCTTTTGTTTTCAATACTTTTCTTTCTTCCACACATGAAGAGACTAATATTTGCACCTTAGATAGTTGTTCATAAGCTTTTAAGATCCCAGTCATTACTCACCAAAGTAGGATGTAGAACATCATCTTTGTGGACTATGTCATGCCATGGTGTTACCTGGAACTACTGTCCTGAGACTTCAGGCCCACCAACTCAAGGTATGTGGTAATGTCTATGAAGTTTTCCTGGTGTGGTGTTGTAGGATATGCATTAGACTGCTAATCACAGGGTCTGTGGTTCAAACTCACCAGGCACTCCTTGGAAACCCTATACAGGGTTGCTATGGCTTATAACTGATTTAACAATGCTTAACAAGAGCAACACATTTTCATCATTTTGCCCCCTTCTTTTCTCTACCGTATTCATATGTGTGTTTACAGCAAAAATGTTCTCTAGGTCCATCCATTTTATGAGATACTTCATAAATTCACCATTATTTTTTAACATTAAATAGTACTCCATTGTGTATATATATATATATCAACGTTTGCTTATCCATTCTTCCATTGATGGCTGTCTATATTTTTGCGACTGTGAATAGTGCTGTGATGAGCATGTTGTTGCTGTTATTGTTAAGTTCCCTAGAGTTGGTTCTGATTCATAGCGACCCTGTATAGAATTTCTGAGGAGTGACTAAAACAAAAACCCATACAGAGTGTCTGTGAGTTGGAACTGCCTCCACAGCACAAAACCACCACCACCACCACCACTGTAAATATTATTGTATTCTTGATATCCTTTTTAGAGCTGTCTGTATTAGTATAAATGAATCTGACTGAATTTTTGTATGTTGATCTTGTACTTTGCCACTTGTTGAATTTTTCAAGACGTTCTAATAATTTTCTTGCTGAATCTTTGGGATTTTTAGTATGTAGAATCATATCATCTTCAAATAGAGTTTTACTTCTTGTTTGCCATTTGGATGCCTTTAATTTCTCTTTCTTACTTTGTTGCTCTAAGTAAGACTTCCAGCAAAATATTGAATACGATTGATGAAAAAGGGCATCCTTGTCTGGTTCCTGTTCACAAAGGGAATGTTTTCAGTTTCTCTAGAATATGCAGTTTTAACAAATTCCCCAATGTATCTTTTGTGTCACCAACACACCCTAGTCTACTCTTATATCTCACTGTTAATAGCCATCTCAGCTTACACATGATTCTCTTTAGAGAAGATTCTTTTAATTGTTTCACTGCGTGAAGAAGCTAGGGTAGATTTGCAGAGTAGTTCACATGTCTTAATAGAGTAAAGCCATACCTTTAAGCACACTGTTGTAATGTTATTCTATGTATCTAATGGAAAACAATGCATTTAGCATGTTAGGTCATACATTTTCTTGCAATTCTCATCAGACATATAATATGCTTACATTAGTGTTATAATACCTGGGAACATACCATCACCTATACTTTTTTCCCTGTTGCTTAGTAGCAAATAATAGTCTATATTAGCAAATGACTGTCAATGAATGTAAGAGTATCAGATTTGTTGCTTTTTGAGGGAGTGGCTGTTCTGTATGTCTGCATTGGTCTGTTTGTTGTTTGTTGCTCTTGTGTCAATTCCAGCTTGTAGCAACACCATGTTATACAAATTAAAAACTATATTCCATAGGGTTTTCAAGGTTGTGACTGTACAGAAACAGATCAGGTTTTCTTTTGAGGTACCTCTGGTTTGGTTCAAGCCACTAACATTTTTACTAGTCTTGCTGTTGTTAAGTGTTGTCGAGTCGATTCTAACCCATAGCAACCCTGTATAGGGTTTCTGAGGATCAGCTGGTGGATTTGAACCACCAACCTTCCTGTTCAAATTGACTTTGTGATCCAGCGCATTATCCTGCAGTGTCACACTGGTGGTGGTGGTGGTGTGCCGTGGAGTCGGTTCCAACTCATAGCGACCCTGTACAGGGTTTCCAAGGCTGTAAATTTTTACGAGAGCAGAAAGCCTCATCTTTCTCCCACGGAGACAGCTGGTAGTTTCAAACTGCTGACCTTGAGGTTCACAGCTCGGTTCGTAACCACTACGCTCCCATAGCTCCTTTGTGACACCATACTAGCTGCCTATATTTGCTGGCTAAGTAGTTCTTACAGATGTCCTGAGCTGTTCCATTTTATTTTGTTTTCTCTTAACATTGTCAAATCACACCACGTGACCTGAAGTTGCACTCCAATTATTTCAATACCATCATTGCTTGTTGACATCTCATTCCTATTCCCAATATGGCACTTACTTCAATTCTGCCTATTGTTTATCCTTGCTACATGCCTTAGCTGGAGAAGGTCTGGTGTCTTTGGTTCTGAGTCAGTGGATTTGGAATTCTATAATGTTCCCAGGAATGACCCTTAGATGCTACATAGCTCAGAGGACCTTGGACAGTGAGGTAAAGCCCCTTATCAAAATAAAAAAAAGTATTAAAAGTATAGCTAACATATGTATAGTTATAAAGGAACTCAGTTATTCTGAAATGTATTTATCAAAACAGTTTTAAAAACTTATGAGATAGTAATGTACGTGATTATTAATGTATTAAATAAGAAATAGCTGTGAGTTTGATGGCTACTATAAATTTGAAGAGCTGATGATCATAAACAATATTTTGAAATAACTGTAATAATCCAATGTAATGTGAAAATATAAAATATCTGTGATTTATATAAGAATGGGATCATTTGTCTTGTTAATAATACTGTAGTTTTTCACTGATATTCATGATTACAGTAAATGCTTTACATTTTCATGAAAGATTTGAAAGAATAAAGATAAATTTTTCCCATATAATTCCATGATCTCCTTCGCTTCCACAACTGGGTTATAACCTTGGATCTAGTTCAATCTTCTAATTTTACCAAGAAGAAGAGTCCCTATGATGTAAAATGAATTGCCAAGATCACAGAATTAGTTGTCAACCAAAGAGGATTCAATCATGGATCCCCTTAATCCGTTTCTGTTTTGTTCTGCTCCACTGCTTCTGTTTACTGAATTGCAAGATTTTGCTTTGGGACTTTTTTTGTGTGTTATATTTGATTCTACAATTTATATAATTCTTCTTCTCTGAGATGCTTTAATTTTGTCTGAATGTTAATGCTGTTCAGATCCTGTGCTCAGTTTTCTTCCTTTAGGATATGATGGTTGTTCCCTGGCATTTCCTTTACTTTGTTGTCTATCCAATCACCGTACTCCTACTTGTCTATATGGAAATAAGCAGAATCATAGCAAATAGTGGGCATGAAGAGTGTCTTTCATTTGCATAGTGTTGGACTGGACTTCAGTAGATTGTCTCTTCAAATCTTATCAAGATATAAAGCCGAGAGAGGAACCAGGAGAGATTAACTCAATTGATAGACCGGATGATGAAAGGAATTGTGCTTATTTTTCCTAAGTGAGTCTCTGGAGGATGAGAGAAGCAGAACCAATTTAGAATAATGGACCTCAGCCTTTCAGAGATTCTTTTTAGATATAGATGTTCCTGAAACCAGAAAATATTATAAGGAACTAACCAAATTCTATTTTACTTGAACTTTATATATTTAAGATTCCTCCCAGTCACATCCTTGGTTTTACAACATTTTATATTAATCTTTAGATCTTATGTTACTGTATACTTTTTCTTAAGTATTAAGTATTTCTAACTTTACCTCCTCAAGTAGGCTATATGTTTTGCAATTAGATAACTGGCATTGTGCATTTCATTTCTTTGCAACATTCATAGACCTTCTAATAGTATTTGCCTACAAGTGTATGTATATAGTATAATGGGAAAAGCATCAACTTTCCATCCATACAGATCAGAGTACGAATTCCAACTTTAGTACTTGTTTTGCTCAGATATTAAACAAGATATGACTCAGTTAGTTTCTTTACCAAATAATACCCACCTATGTAGACTATGTAGAGAGTGGAGTCCTGGTGTGGGGCTGCAGGTTAATATGCTGGACCTCAAGGTGCATGTGAACTGAAAGGTCATCCGTTCAAGCTCACCAGCTGCCCCTTGGAAATGCTATACAGGGTCACTCTGGATTGGAAATGTCTTGATGGCACTTAACAACAAAAGCATGTAAAGAGTGGTGTCTTGGTGTGGAACTATAGGATAAGCACTAGACTGCTAACCACAAAGTCGGTGGTTCAAATCTACCAGTTACTGCTCAGAAAACCATACAGGGCTAGCTGAGTTGGAACCTACTGGACAGTACTTAATAACAACAATGTCTATAGTTGTTTATTGGGATACCATGGCACAAACGTGGTTAAGAAAGTGACTGGCACATAGCAAGGGTTTGATAAGACACCTATTATTATTGTTGCTATTGTTATTATTAATAACATTATTATGGCTCAATGCATATTTGCTTGATTTGGCACTTCTTACTGGCTTGTGTCCAAAGTGTTTTGTACATTTTCTTACTGTTGTCATTAACTATCATCGATTTGTCTCCAGTTCACAGTGACATATGCATAGCAGTACAAAACACTACCAAGTCCTGTGTCATTCCAATGATCATTTGTGTATGAAGCTATTGTAATATCTAGAATTATCATTGGATAATTTTTGGAAGTAGCTTACCAAGTCTTCCTTCTTAGCCTATTGTAGCCTGGAAGCTCTGCTACAAACTGTCCAGCATCACAATAACACACAGCTTCCACTGACAAGTGTGTGTTGACTATGGATAAGGTATAATAGCCAGGAATCAAACTTTGATCTCCACATGGAAGGCAAAAATTTTAGCACGGACTCACCTATGTTTTCTTATTGTACTCCTAGAAATTTGGTTCTAAATAAGGTGAAAGCTGTGTTCACCCATACATTTTAGTAACTGTTTATCCTGAATGTGTCATGTCTATTTGTCTTCCAATTTCATGGAATTGGTCCCACTGAGCACAGGGCATGCTTTCTCTTCACTTTTTGCAACCCTGTTTACTAAAGCAGTGAAATTGTTTATATTGCTTTCAGAGATCCAAAAGCTAGTTCATTTCAAGAAGGAATGTTATATTGGGATTTTAGGAAGCTAATACAAAGCACTCTTTGCAAATTCTCACCCTTGAGTTTAGAATACATTCTAAGAGGACACAGAACATAGATGAATGAAGACTAAAATTTCAAAATATATATTTAAAAAAAAAAAAAAAAACAATTCTAAGTACATTGATTTGGTTTTAGCTTCAATTTAGGTCAAATACTTTTTTAAATTAAACTCAGGTTCCCAAAACAAAACTGGAGGCTGTCCTCTCACATGTGTAAACATTTACAGTCCTAATAAGCTAATTGCACAGTGGAGACCCCTAAGACGGTGTCCTTTCTCTCAAAAGGCACATCTTAAAAGAGAGAGAAGCACTCCGCTAAGTCTACTGTTTCTTCTCCCAAGCTCACTGGTAAGATCAGCCACTCCTACTTCCAATGAAAGGAATAACTGAAATCGACAGAAAAGGGTGATGCATTCTTCTAGCTCAGTTTATTTCAAAATGTCCCTAGACCAGACACATCAGCATCACCTGGGCCTGTGAGAATGCAAATTCTGGGCCTTCATCCCAGGTCTCCTGACTGCTGAGGTGGCTCAACAATCTGTGCTTTATTGAGCCCTCAAGGGGACTCTGATGTGGGCTAAAGCTTAAGGACCATTGCTCTAATGCTGTGGTCCTCAACTCTGGTTGCATGGTAGAAGAGCTTAAGAAATATCTATGTTTGGGTCTTGGGGTTGGAGATTCTTTGAAAGCTCTTCAGATGATTCTGGTGTCCAAGATGAATGCACTGTTTAGCTCATACTTGTCTACTTGGGTATAGGAGTTCTGGGAAATAGGGCAATGAAAAAACACAAGTGTTTACTGTTGTGATGTTGAGTTCAATCCTGCCACTTTGATATATTTTTTTTTTCCTTTTCACCTCAGCATCTGATATTAGGAACATTATGAAGTCACCTAGAGGTTCCAGTTAGTAAACGCACGGAGGCAGTAGGGGGCTAGGTGTTTAGGTTCAGCAGATACAGCTAGAATCATTGGAATATGACCAATACCACAGACCTCTTTCTAAACGTAAAATATAGACTGCATTGCTTTGAGACTTAATAAAATCTAGAGTAGGCAGAAACTGCTTAATATGTTTTATCATGAATATTTCTTACATCCTTGAAAGGAATCCTGACTCAAGACTTTCTTAGCTGGCACTTGGGATTATGTTCAGAAGATAGTAAAAAAGTATTAAAGAAACAGAAACCTCTGTAGGATCGCTGTTGGAGATGATTTCTGTTGGAAGTGCACAGGGTGGTTTCCTGAGGGTTGCATGGCAGACTTTATGGTGGACTTTTTTTTTAAATGCTTTATTGTGAATTATGTGATAGTTTAAATGGGAAAACATTAGTTTTACATTCATCCTATTGTATATTGTTTCATTGCCATGGTTACAATCCCCTCCATGCATCATCAACCAACCACAGGATATATGCTGCAAGCCTGCCTCCCCATCCCCTAGTCGTCTGCACACAGCCCCTCTCCCTCTTTGGGAATAAAGTCCCCAGCTGCTCCATCTCTCCACGTCGTCATCTCTGCCTCCATCTCTGGCATCATGGCTTCTCTGGGTAGGGTCCCACACTCCGCTTTTCTCCCTTCATGGTCCAAGGGACCTCCGCTCCTAGACTGCAACGTTAATCACTCCCCTCCTTGCTACAAAACATCTACCTTTACATTTCCAACCCTCACAATCAGTCCTGATAACAATTATTCACTATTGTATCACAAGAGACCTATCCACATTTTCTTTCATTAGTCCCGCCTAGACAGATTGGATACTACTCAGCGGAGTTTCTATTTCTGGTGGACTTTTACATGTGTTGTTATATGCATGTTGGAGCCCTTAGGTGGTATAAATGGTTAACACATTCAGTTATTAACGGAAAGAAAGGTTGGAGATTTGAGACAACTCAGAGGCATCTCAGAAGAAAGATCTAGAAATCTGCTTCTAAAAAGTCAGCCACTGACAACTCTATGGAGTACAGTTGTACTCTAGCTCACACGTGGTTACCATAAGTCAGCGGAGTTCACTTAAAGGCAACTGATATATGTACAGTAAAATCCATTGGCCAGTCTCCTACCCCACTCTGCACCAAAGATGTGTTGTGAATCCACTCAATACATTGCTTCACAGAGAACTATTGGAAAGTGAGAGCATGTGAGTTAAATAAACACTTCAATACCTCCCACTGATCTTCCGGTGACTTATCAGACAACTAGCTCACACCTTCTGCAGGGGGCAGCTTCTAGAATAATGTCCAATAGATTCTATTGTGACATGCAAAGGTGAGATTTTATGTAATTAAAAAAATCCAGTGAGTACCTTAAAAATATAAAGAATATATGGAATTAATTTGAATAATATATTTTATGCAATACAGTGCAGCATGGATATTTTGATTTCTACCTGTGGCCGTTATAAAGCATATTGAGCATATAAAGCATAGTTTATGTCCTTCTATTTACTAACTCTTCAAAGCCCATTGTGTATTTTATACTTACTTAATTCAGATTGGCTACATTTCAAGTGCTCGGAGTCCTGATGTGGTGCTGTGGGTTAATGTGCCAGACTGCAAAGCTGTTTGAACCACAAGGTCGGTGGTTCAAGTTCACCAGATGCTCCTCAGAAACCCTATATAGGGTTGCTGTGGGTCAGAACCAACTTGACGGCACTTAACAACAAAAACAACAACAATAACCTTTATAAGCCTCTAAAAGTGGTTACTATGATGGGCAGAGGGTTTTTAAAATCTGGTTCAGTAACCAAGTTTGCTTCTTTTAAAATTTGCTGTTCTAGCAATTACTAACACTTCAAACATGATTTCTGAGAAGCAGAAATCTTTCCCTTTGGTATGCTTTAGTTAAAACTGGCAACACCACCAATAGTTGTTTTAAAAGAGTAAAGTTGATCTTTAACATATCATATTTTCCTTTTGCATGTCACATTTATTTTGAAGTATCTAGCACAGTAACTTGGGAAATATCTTTAAAACAATACACACACACACACAATCCAAAAACATTTATGCCTCCAGCCAGACAAGGCTGAGATTGATTGGGAATACTAAATTAGGAGAAAAGTAGACAGATATTTTAATAGACCTAAAAATAGGTAAATTTAGTGCAGAAATTTAGTGCAAGGAATCAAGCAGGGACTACAATAATCCAGTTTGTACAAAGAGAGATGGATTGTAAGTAGACAATTGTTAAGTTGGGCTTAGCGAAGAACTTCTTCTTTAAACTATAAGAATTAAAATTCTGATCAGTTGACCACTGTCAACCTGAAAGAGCACATTGCATCAACAGGGGGTCCTGAGAGAAGCGATGCAACTGGTAATACATTTTTGGATGCAAAACAGGCAATAAAGTTTCAATAAATGCTTGTTGATTAGTGAATATGCTGTTGATTTTTGAGAAGAAATGTGCAAAGACAATGGCACTATGAATAACTAACTACAGTGCAAGTAGCATAGTGCTCTCTAGGCTTTCCTTAAATTTTTGCATCCATTTTGAGAGTTGATAATGGTCTTAGCTTGAATTTTCTCAGCATAAATACACAGAATGGTTGTTGTTGTTGTTGTTAAGTGCTGTCGAGTTGATTCCGAACAATAGCAATCCTGTATAGTGTTTCCAAGGAGCAGCTGGTGAGGCTTGAACCACTGACTTTGCAATTCAAACGACTTTGTAGTCTGACACCTTAGCCCACAGCGTCACATCAGAACTCCACAGAATAGAAGGGGTAAGGTGCATAAACTACTTACCATATTCCATGCATTTTAAACTCCACAGATTTTTTTCTTCACATTTCAGTTTTGTTTTGTTTTTCTGAAATTAAGATGCGTCTTACAATTAATTACAGTGCAGTAGCTCTGTGTGATAAACAGTGAGCCATGAATCGCAAGTTTGCTGGTTTGATCCCACTAAACTTGCTGCAGGAGAAAGATGAGGCTTTCTGCTCCCACCAAGATTTACAGCCTTAGAAACACAGGGTTGCTATGAATCAGAACTGAAGGCACTTAACAACAACTGCAATCTAAATTGCATCTTTTTTTCTTTTTGTCTGTGGTACAACAAAAATAACTGTGTATTTTACTGCCTTTGGTGCTACATTGCATGTAGTACAATTATATTGAATGCTTAGTATGTGGTATACTTTGTACTGGACTCTACTAACTGCTTTGTGAAGATCTTCTTTGATCTTTATTATGTCATTTTTTTTTAAGTTTGAAAAAAATGGAGGCATAATAAATTGAATGTTGTTGTTGTTGTTAAGTGCTGTCTAGTCGATTCCGACCCATAGCAACTCTGTATAGGGTTTCCAAGGAGCAGCCAGTGAGCTTGAACCACTGACCTTGCAGTTCAAACGACTTTGCAGTCTGACGCATTAGCCCACAGAGCCACACCAGGACTCTAATAAAGAGAATAGCCCATCTATTTTCATATATTTGGAAATGTGTGGAATCCAAGTCTCTGATGGCAGATGTTACATGTTGACTGTTTTCATAGAACTCATGCTCTCCTGCCTCCCTACCTTTGAAAGTGGTTCTGCTTTTGTACAAAATAGAATTTCACCCTTCTTCCTAACCCTGAAATACTCTTAGAAATTTGAGTAGAGATTGTCTTATTCATGAAGCCACCCCTGACCCAAACTACTTCTTCTATGTCTGAATTTGAAAACGATTGTAAATATTTCCACTGTACCCTCTTTTTACCACTAAACTGCATTTCAATTTTTTTATTTATTGACTACTCACCTATAAAATATACACTACTGTGTGCTGTAATACCTAGCTGAGGGATTAGTATGGTGGGTTCTTAATATATATTTAATGAGTTAGTGATTTAAAGTTATTACAACAGCTTGCTGACCATCGTGGTCCATCCAAGCTCACTTTTTTAGTCTTGAGTTTCAATGTATTTTGTTCTCTGCTTCTCTTATGCCACTGTTGGATGTTGTTGAAATTTTCATCACTCATTCTGATTCCTATTGAATAACTTTGCTCGTCTGTTTTCTGACAATTTCTATGTAAGGAATTAAGGTATTTTCATACTTCCAGAAAACATCTTTTAGGGACTACACAGTTTATAACAGCATTTTTCATAGACTTTATTGGGTTTTTGGTGTAAACAGAACTTGAGTTTAATGACTTGGTATCATATTGGGTTTTCTTTTTTTCAGATTCTCTGAAGAAAAAAAAAACATTCTCTCAGACTGTGATCAAAGCAAAGAGAGTTTAACAATGAACTTAACAATTCCAAAAGAAAGTTTGGAAGCTTACATTTTCAAAAATAAATAACTCTTTATTGTGAATTTGGTTATGTTTAAGAGCAGATTGTTAGTGTTGCATTCAACAATTTATACTGATTTGTTTCATCTCATTGATTGCAATCCCCTCAATGCAATATTATTGATCCACTGCCCCCCTGCTTCCTGTTTCCAGTCCTTCTTTCCTAACATTTCTGAGCTTTGTCCTTGGGTAAATGCTGCCCTTTTAAATTCAAATGGTTGATTATTCTGTTAGTGTTATTGCTCCCCTTATGTTGTTCTTGTTAAGTACCGTCCAGTCAGTTCAAACTCATAGCGACCTGGTACAGGGTTTTCAAGGAGTGGCTGGTTGGTTTGAACTGAAGAAGAGATGAGTATGTGCTTAGCTGTGCAGTACTTATTATATAGCACCACACCAGGACTCTAGTCCCCTTACAGGCATATCTATTATTTAACTGAAAATGGAGTCATGGGTGATTTCAGTTTCAGGCTTGAAG
>NW_006408529.1:23305901-23307438 GCF_000296735.1 Chrysochloris asiatica | reverse complement strand
CAGTTAGTAGTGGTAGTTGGGTATCATTTATTTCTTCTGGTCTTAGGGTCATGAAGACTGATATACACTTGGCCCATTATTCCAATGGAGTAATTGTTTTATGCATCTTTACTTTTCTTTCTTCTGTATAGTGAGAGACTAATAGTTGTACCTTAGATGGTTGTTCATGACCTTTTAAGACCTCAGTCATTTGTCACCAAAGTAAGATGTATAACATTGTCTTTGTGGATTATGTTTTTCCAATTAACCATGGTATTTTCAGAGACTATGGTCCTGACCACCCAAGCCCAGTGACTCTTTCCCTCAGGGTGCTCAGTAATGTCTAAGAAGTTTTTATAACTTTGCTCCATGTATGTTCTATAACATTCATGAATATATTTGCAGTTAAAGTAAATACCCATACACAAATGTTGTTGCTCTTATTGTAAAGTATTGTTGAGTTGGTTCTGGTCATAGCAATTTTGTATAGGGTTTTTGAGGAGTGATTTATGGGTTTGAACCTCCAACCTTGCAGTTAGCAGACCATTTGTTGTTATGTACTGTGGAGTCGGTTCCGACTCATAGCGACCCTGTACACGGATTCCGAGGCTGTAAATCTTTACGTGAGCAGAAAGCCTCATCTTTCTCCCGCAGAGCAGCTGGTAGTTTTGAACTGCTGACCCTGAGGTCAGCAGCCCGATTCGTAACCACTACACTACCAGAGTTCCTTTAGCAGCCCAGTACTTATCCTAAAATGCCACACCAAGACTCTTCATGTACAAATATACCCTGTCAAATCTGTATATCTTTGTGATTATAGTCCCATGCTCCCTCCCACACTAGTTTAGCTTGTGTGTCCATTCATGTATCTGCTTGTAGAGCACTATTATTGCAGGATTGGATGTATGTATGTTGTTGTTACTGTTATGTGCCATGGAATCGGTTCCGACTCATAGCGACCCTGTACAGGGTTTCTGAGGCTGTAACTCTTTACAAGAGCAGAAAGCCTCATCCTTCTCTGGCAGAACAGCTGGTAGTTTCTAACTGTTGACCGTGAGATTAGCAGCCTGATTCGTAAATACTATGCTACCAGAGCTCCTTATTAGCAGTATTTACATAAGTGTTGGCTTTAACTCTTGCACTCCTCCCAGTGTCTTCACCTACCTATTATTTTCCCAACATCCCTGTTATTATAAATTGACTTCTCCTTCATCCAAGTTAGCATGTGCTAACCCTCTAGCCAATGAATTACTTCCCATTTCTCTCCCAACCCTGCTAACCACCAAAGAATATTTCTTTTAGTGTGAAAACCTTTCCTTGATTTCTTACAATAGTGGTCTCCTATAATATTTGCCCTTTTGTGACTGATTAACTTCACTCAGTATAATGTCTTCCAGGTTAATTCATGTTATGAGGTAATAAGGTGTTTCATAGTTCTTAATAAATTATATTTCTAAATTATATGTCGAGGTCCTATGTTGGGGTCCAGCCTCGACAAGGAAGTGTGGGTGTCACGAAGAAGGGAGATCTGGCGGCAAAAGGGATAGAGAAAGAGAGA
>NW_006408529.1:23291432-23304706 GCF_000296735.1 Chrysochloris asiatica | reverse complement strand
CCAGGGTCTGTGTATGCTGACACCAGCAATTATAGAAATAGAAATTGTGATCGTAGATAAACTTTGGTTCCTTAGAAATCTTGGATCAGAAAAATGGATATGGAGATAGGAATGATGTGGGAGAATATGTGCTTAAAGCATTTTGATTATGAAATTAAGACTAATGAAAATCTTGACCCTCCAGGGCATAAAACAAAAATAGCCTCATATTTGTGGTTTCCAATACAAGCTTCATTAATTCAAGGAAAAAAGCATCAAAGCCACATGGAAAACTACTTAATTCCTAAGACATATGTAGAATTTTTCATTTGTTCTTATTTTCAAATGAGTAATGATTTTGTAACACAATTCAGCAAATACAACAGCTCGATTGAATTTTGTGTTATGTAAAGGTAAGTGAAAGGAATGAAACATTAAAAGAGAGAAAGGGGCAAGGAAAATGAAGGAAAACAAAACAGGTAAAAAGGAAATTAAAGCAGAAGAAGAGGTGAGCATATATAAATTGGAAGAGTGAGACACTAAGACACAGGAAGAGAAAAAGAAAGGTATCGAGGGAAGACAGAAAAATGCACAACATGACTGAGTAGTCAGAATAAAGTATTGAAAAATGGCATCTTTTTTGACTTCGCAACTTGCCTTTAGCCCATTATTATCATATCTTCCCAATATGCTTTGAAATGATTAGTTCTCTGGTCTATAACCACAAATACTCTTCATTCTTTAGCTTTCTGAGGTGATGCACTGAACAGGATGTCATAATAATCCCACAGAGTATAAATTACTCCATGAGTAGCAGTGTCAATGATGAGAGCAATATTAATAGAATGCCTAAATGAAATCAAACAAAAGATTAGGTCTACCTATGTATTAAAGACTCTGGGGTAGGATTTCATTGATCATTTGGAAAAGAAGCCATCTATAAATTCAATACATATCTAAGAAGTAAAAATGAAGTGGCATTCCTACAGATTGCTGCCAGTAAAATGGTGAATGAACACTGATAAAATTAATGTGCTTTCAAAGAGGAGCAGTATACCTTTGACAGTCTTGAGAATCAGACCTAAATAGAGGTTATTTCATCTGTGTGACTGCTGGTTGTATTACTTGAGTTATGGTTCATTGCTAAGTCACTGTCCCTGCAGATTATTCTGGCAGCATACTTTGGAGTGACAGGCTGATTCTAACCCATCTATCATATTGTTGGGACCAATTTTCCTTTCTGAATACTGTGGCAGACTTTTGGGTTCCCATAAGGAGACTATATGGCATCTGCTATCCTTGGGAAATTATTAAAGATAGATTGTCAATCTAGTTATCCTAGAGATATTGAAATTTATGCGCTTTATGTGTTTGCAATTTTCTTTTTTTCCTGAGCTTCATGATGTGCATTTCCTAATAAGAGTTAGGAAATAACTTTTACTGTTCTTGTGTTTATTTGATGAAAATTAGAGATATAAATTCTAAACACATTTTTCTGCTATTTGAATGCACTACTGTACACTGTACTTCTACTAATTAAAGAGGTGGGCAATGCAGTAGAAAGATCAGGTGCTTTGGAATGGGCTAGATAAGAAAAGTGAGGCTAAATGTCCTGTCCGCAAATATATTGCTAGGAAGCAGCAGAGCTGCAATTCAAACCTGAGCTATCTGGATTCAAAGCTATTATTATAAAGCACTATACCATTCCTCCTCTTTACTCATAAACATATTTACTTTAGGTGGATCTGAAGGTTATGGAAAAGATAATAATAGATGTGAAACATTCAGAAAAATGACTATCCCACAGTGGGCTTTTAAAGTATACATGTGGAAAAAAACTTCCGCTTTTCTTGTACAAAAATGCTTCATTTATTCAGTGCTATGTTTTCTAATCTAGCTTCTAAACTTACTGATTGTTGTTATGTGCTGTTGAGTTGGTTCCAACTCATAGCGACCCTATGTAGAATTTCCAAGGAATGGATGGTGAGTTTGAACCACTGACCTTTCAGTTAGCAGTCCTGTTTCTATTCTACAGTGCCATACCAGGACTCCAAGCCCACTGATTAGAAGAGTAAATTAAGAGTAAAAAGAGAAAAGAAGAAGCGTTACATAGAAGACATGATGAATGTGAGGAAAGTAAGCTGAAAGCCTGATAAAAACAAATTATACAATTGTGCACATAACAAAATAAAAACAAAAATAGCCAACTAGGGTTTTTAGATTAGGAATAAAACAAAATAATTAACTCAATAGCCCTTGAAGATCATTCTATCATGGCACTATGCATTGAATAATTGTCTAGAACACATCTTATAGTGATGTCTGCTGTTAATGAACTCTTCATATTTTTGTATGTCTGGAAAGCACTTCATTTTGCATTAAAATTTTAGTGACATTTTCAGTGGATAAACAATTATAGGATGACAGTGGTTTTTTTTTGTTTTGTTTTGTTTTCTTTTCTTTTCTTTTCTTTTAGTACTTTAAAGATCCATTTTTTCTCCTCTCTTAGGTTGACTCTTGTAAGCGCTCAGCTGACAGTTACAAACCTTTTTTCTCTGGCTACTTTGGTTATTTGATCACTGGTGTTGAATAATTTGATTGAGATATACCTTTATGGACTTTCTTCAAAAGTCTTGTGGTTAAGATTTATAGAACAGTGATCTATGAGTTTCAAGTTTTCATCAAATTTGGAAAAGAAATCAGTTATTGTTTCCACAAATATTTTTTCTGTTGCCCCCTTGATGGACTCTGATTGCATTTATATTGCACTGCTTGGAGTAGTCCCATAGCTCAGTGATATTCTGTTTGTTTATTGATTATTTTATTAATTTTTAAATCTCTGCTTCTTTGTGGACAGTTTTTATTGTTATCTCTTCCACTTTACTGATGTTTTCTTCTGAAATGTCTACTTTGATGCTATTTTCAGTAAGTATATTTGTTGAGCCTATGCACAACAAAATAAAACAAAATACTGCCCAATTCTCAGCCATCCTTGTTATTTTTGCTACTCTTGAGCCCATTCTGCTGCCACTGTGCCAACCCATCTCATTGGGGGTTTTCCTCTTTTTCGCTGACCCTCTACTTTACCAAGCATGAAGTCTCATTATTTTGGCTTCTCAATAACATACTAGTCATACTGCTTCTAAGACAGATATGTTTGTTCTTCTGGTAGTAAATGATACATTAAATATTTTCCTCCAACACCATAACTCAAATGCATCAATTCTTCTTCAGTCTTCCTTATTCACTGTCCAACTTTTACAAGCATATGAGGGTATTGAAATTATCATGGCTTTGGTCAGGCACACTTTAGTCCTCAAATGACATCCTTGTTCTTTAACACTAAAAAGGGGACTTGGGCAGCAGATTTGCCTAAGGAAATACTTATTTTGATTTCTTGACTGTGGCTTCCATGAGAATTGATGGCAGATCCAAGCAAAATGAAGTTTTGACAATTTCAATCTTTTCTCCAAACATTCTCCATCACGATATTGTTTATTGTTCCAGTTGTGAGGATTTTTTATTTCTTTACATTGAGATGCAACTCATACTGAAGGCTGTTGTCTTTGATCTTCATCAGTAAGATTTCAAGTCCTCTTCGCTTTCTGCATATTGCAGGTTATTAATGAGCATTCTTCCAATCCCCATGTTACATTCTTCTTTATATAATACAGCTTCTCAGATTATTTGCTCAGCATACAAACTGAATATGTATGGTGAAAAAATGAAGCCGTGGCATATATCTTTCCTGATTTTAAACTGTTTACTGTCCCCTTGGTCTGTTCAAATGACTGCCTCTTGGTCTCTGTGCAGTTTCCTCATGAGCACAATTAAGTGTTCTTGAACACACATTTTTTGCAATGTTTTCCGTAGCTTGTCATCATCCATACATCCAAATGCCTTTGAATAGTCAACAGAGCACAGGTAAACAACTTTGTGGTGTTATCTGATATCTCTGATTCTACATTCTCACGTAAACCTGGCTTGAATCTCTGGAAATTCCCTGTTAATGTAATGTTGCAACCATTTTTGAATTATCTGTAACAAAATTTTAGTTGCATATGCTATTAATGATATTGTCTGGTGGTTTCCACACTTCTGTGGAATGCATGTTAGATATTGTTAATTTTATCTTTTAGGGTCCTGTATATTGTTCTACTTTTATAAATATACTTCGTTATTTGGAAAGTCTTGTTTTAAATAGAATTTATGGGAGCAGAACAGCATTTACTCTAGGACTAGTTGTCCCCCAAATATGAGACAAGACCTTTCTGAATAACATGTTCAATTCCCCATGAATTATTTTTAGTTTGGCTTGTAAGAAAGGACACTATTCTTATTCTTATATGAGTGCTCCCTCTAATCTTTTTGGGTGTTTTTCTCATCTGAGATAATTTTCATATACAATGCACTGATTAATTTTCTGCTGAATAGTCTAGAAGAGTTCTTGCTATAAAGCTCTTTTGTCTCCAGTGCTTAAGAAATGTTGGTCTTTTCAGACTCTGAGTTCTATGTCCTCAAACCAATGCGTCTGCTGCGTTCCACTCAAGTTTCACCTCTCTACATCACAATTTGTAAATTCTCTCATGGAAGGTACACTGAGATAATTGTAGAACATATGTCATCTGTTTCTAAGTTCTCAGGGACTACTGTACCGTGTCCACTACTCATCTGTCACTTTTTTGTACAGTGATGATTTGTGTATTGTTGTGAATTTGGAAGCTATGCCATCAGTATTTTAAAAACCAATAGGTCACTAATGTTGGACTGTTTTTAGCATAACATCAAGACTAAGACAGACTATGTAGGAAAAGAAACAGCTCACTTTTGAAAGCTTAGCTGCTGAAAACCTTATATGTGGAACATTGTCTGATATAGTGCCAGAAGATGAGGTCCTCACTCACATTGGAAGGTACTCAAAATATGATCGGAAAGAGCTGCCTCCTCAAAGTAGAGTTGACCTTAATGATGTGGATGGAGCAAAGTTTTGGGGACCTTCATTTGCTGATGGGGCACAACTCAAAATGAGAAGAAATAGCTGCAAATATCCATTCATAATTGAAATGTAGAATGTATGAAGTAAGAATATAGGAAAATTGGAAGTAGTCACAAATGAAAAGAAATACATAAAGATTAATATTCTGTCATTATTGTGTACAGTTGAGTCACTTCCAACTCAAAGAGAACCTGTGTAGGTCTTCTAAGGTTATAAATCAATATGGGATCAGAAAGTCTTGTCTTTCTCCCACAGATCAGCTTGAGGATTTGAATCACCAACCCTGAGGTTACCAGTCTAACATGTAATACACCACACCACTAGGGCTCCAATGCTAGGCATTAGTGAACTGAAATGGACAGACCATAGTAATTATTAGTGCATCCTGATTGTATGTTTGATCAATTTGACACTGAAGAAGTTGGTAGAACTCTTTAACTTTGTCATTATTGGCTTTATGGTATGTAAATTTGAATAATAGTGTTATTACCAATTCTAGTATCAAGGGGCTTCAAAAAGCTCATGGAAAATTTCAAAATAATTTTTAATTCCACTTTCACCCCTATAAATCTTTTGAAGCCCCCTTGTATTTGGAGAGTAACTATGTAAAGGCTCTTGGAGAAGTGCTTATTACTGAACACAGAGTTGAGTCAGTGACTATCAGGGGGCAAGGGAGTTTGGCCAGAAAATGCCTCATACAGACACTCCCAGACTCGATGATTATGTGTACACTGTCCTTTAACTGTTCACTCTTAATGTCAAAAAAACCTCACATTTCTTGATTTAAGCACATATATGACTAATATGTACTTCAATAATTTTTCTTTTAAAAAATAAATCTTTAAGAAAAATAGTTGCTGATTCTGTTCTGGGATTTTGGAGACTCCAGTCTAGTTTCATCTGTGCCCCTTCTGCAAAAACTTATGTGTATATTATTAGCACATGTGTGTGAGAAATTGAAATCTGACATGCTTCTGATTATTTCTTAGATCTGGTTAATGGAGAAATCAGTATCCATATTCAGGTGGAAGAAGAGATGATTTATGTATTCAGGTGTCATATCAAGTGGAACATCTTCAGATATTAATGAGAAATTCAGGCTATTATGAGTCATTATGTGTCATTATAAGAGTGCAGTGGCTCCATGTGGTGAGTACTAGATTGTGCATCACAAGGTCCATGGTTCAAGCCTGCCAGCCACTCCAACGTAGAAGGATGAGACTTTCTTCTTCTACAAAGATTTAAAGCCTCAGAAACCTTTCACAAGTTTTCTATGAGTCGGAAGTAACTGGACAGCAGTTAGCAACAACAAATGAGACATTGTAATATGGCTATGTGTGGTCAGTGGTATTTGCCATCTAGGTGGCTCTAACTCATGGCACCCTGTATACAAAATAATAAAACTGCCTGTTCCTGTACCATCCACATGATTGTTGTATGTGTCAGTCCATCTCATTGAGGATTTCCCTGATCTTTGCTGGCCGATAACTTTACCAAACATGGCATCCTTCTCCAGTAATCAATCCCTTTTGCTATATGACAAAAGTAAGTAGGTCTTTTTTTCATAAATCTTAGGCAATAGTTTGTAATTCCTAGGATTTTCATTGGTTAATTTTCAGAAGTGAATCACTTGGCCTTTCTATCTATTCTGTCTTAGTTTGGAAGCTCTATTAGAACACGTCCTCCATATGGAATCCTATTGGTATTAGAAATACCCATGGCATATCTTTAAGCATCATAGTAACAAACAAGCGACTGCAGAATGATTTTACTAAAATCATTTAGACTGAACAATTTTGTTTTAAAATTACCTGATATCACCTGGTTTTCAGACACAAGTCTCTACCTTCTCTTTTTATCTAGAATAATTACAGTGTTTCTGTTAGTACAGTCATGCATCATTTAACATCCATGATGTTTTCTGTGAAATAGGACATAATTTGACTTGGATGTTGTACAAACACCATATTGTAGTCTGGTCCTCTTTTTTCTTTAAGCATCTCAAGCAAGCTTACGGCCTGAGCAGTGATTGTCAACATGCTGAAAGGAATTCATGTTTATTTTTGGTACTCAATATGTATCATTAGCAATTTCTCTATTTCTGATATTTGTTCCTATTGCATTTTTGTCAGCCTTGTAGCTTTCAGTGTAGCTGATCCTTTAACAGCTTGGAGAATTTGTTCTTTATTTGTGAGGATCATCATGATTGCTGTGTGTGGCATGCCTAAACTGTGAGCAATCGCATTCACTGATTTTCCACCTTTAGGATTTTTTAATAATCTTTTGTTTCACTTCCAAATTTACACTTCTCCTTTTCTTCTTTCTGCTGCTATCACTAACACTGGTGTTTGAAAACCATGATGAACTTCACAGTCATATTTTCAAAACAAAATTAAATGAAGAGCTAATGCTACAATACTCAAAAGATGTGTGATACATGAGTTTGGATGCCGATGCCTAAGAGTTGAAATTTTTAGTTAGAAAGTACAGTACAGGACTGACATAAGGCAGTAACATAGGCATTTATTATGACTCTCAGGATATTTTTATTATAGCTTGTATAATGAAGCATCAAAGAGTTAGTGGAAATATTTTATTATCTTTTAACTCCATTTTTCCACAAACTTATTGAAGGCCACACATAAATGTACATATACATCTACAGAACAATTACTTTGTATACAAGAGACACCAGATGCACGTGTAGTGGGAAAGAAGGTATTATGCTCACTACACTCCATTCTCTGATTGAGATTTCTGAACTTTATTATAACTTTACGGGACCATATGAAATCAGACATTCTCCAAGCAAATTAATGACTATATATAAATGCATATGAATTTTACTGTATATTCATGAAGTCTACTCATGAGCAGTGTTTAATGCACACTGGTCCTCTGTTTGATTTGCAACCCTGTGAGGACAGAGACGGCATCATTATTCCTTTTTATAGTCCAGTGATTGATAGTGAATATATGTACAATGTACAAATATGTTAATGGATTACAGGCTCACCAAAGCCATATATTTATGCTGGTAATGTTTGTTGAAAGGAACATTAAATATCATACCTAAATATTAAAGAGCAGAAGTAGTTACATAATTTGTGGGGCCTAGTGTAAAATGAAATGTGAGGCATGTTGTTAAAAACTATTAACTATTTCAAAATGAAGACCGTAGAGCATTAAACCAAATGTGGGACTCTGAGCTACTATACAGATCACACACCCAGGAAGCTAGCCCTGAGAAGGAGTAATAAAGTATAGGTTGTTGTTGTTGTGTGCCGTGGAGTCAGTTCCAACTCATATCGACCCTGTACAGGATTTCCGAGGCTGTAAATCTTTACGGGAGTAGAAAGCCTCATCTTTTCCTGTGGAACAGCTGGTAGTTTCGAACTGCTGACCGTGAGATTAGCAGCCCGATTCGTAACCACTACGCTACCAGAGCTAGTAAAACCCAATTTTAATTGCAAAGAACAAAAGTGAAATAAACATATAAGACCCCAACTGTTTTCTAAACTGTCCAGATTGAAAAGCTAATATTTCTTCCAAAGAATACTTAATGCCACCATAATGCAAAATAAACAGTTGAGGTCTTAGGCTTTAAAAATAAAATTTAAAAGCAGTTAATGTGTGGCCTTTATATTTGTAGCAGTGATATTTCACTGCTGATTGAATATGCTGTGGAGATTTTGAATATCTTGAATTGGTCACATTATTTTTATACTTTCATTTTGTACACTATCAAAGTCAATGTGAAAACTTCAAGGCTTAAACTTAAATTAAGTACTTTGGCTAAGAGTATTTACTTGAACATATAAAACTAGACTCCTTGAAGTATCCTTTATGAAAGATATTTGCTTTAAGGGAGCTGAATAATTTTTTGAAGACATATCCTTTCTTTGTTAGGTCTGGCTATTTCAAAAGGAACACTCAAACTATGGATTAATATGCAATAAAATTTTGGTTTAAATTCTCTAAAAGCCAGAATAAGACCATCTACAAAATAGTCAAGATACATTCTGGGCTCTCCTCCTCCTTTCATTTTTTTCATTTTCTTCAAAGGATTGAAAAGCAATTGAAATGATAAAAGAAATTTGCACTTAAAGACTGTAGGATAAGTTTCACCTGAAGTGCTTGCTTAAAAATGCAATTTCTGGTGTTTCCTTTCAGCTCTGCCCACATAGGCTGTGCACTTGAGGCCCTGGAAACTGCATTTTATTATGCTTTACAGATGTTTCTGACATGCACACTAAAGTGTAAAAACAATTGCTTTCAAGTTTTAACCCTCATTAAGTAGAATTTTTAATAGCTACAACATTCGTCTCTAGATTATTATTGATTAATAATCTTTGCTTTACAGTGTCTGGCTATATGGATGGACATACACTGATGCATTGTTTTTCATGAAAAAAGAAGGAAAAGCAAACCTCTGCTTGATGTTTGGCTGTGAAATTTGATGGCTGTTAGCTGAATCTAAATGCCAGGCAAAATGCATGTCTGTGTTCCCATGCCCCCCTCCGATACCATTTCGCTGTCTTGAAGCTAATCTTTATTCAGGAATGACTTATCACTGCTCCCTGAATTTCTGCAGAAAGACATGGGTTACAAAGTCAAGAGCTGCAGACTTCTCCAGGCTTCACAACCAGCCAGTGACATAGAGCTGTATCAGGCAGAGCCTGCCACCGATTTAATTTGATCTTTCCAAGGAGGATTAAAAATATTGTTCTCGCCCCAGTTAGAATGTTGCTGCTGAGTTTCAATATGTCAGAGACTTTTTCATTTTCGCAGGGCCGTAGCTGGCTAAGATGGTAAGTGACAGCGTCGCAGGATTTGCATTATCTTCCTCAGCTTCCACATTTTTCACCCATGTCAGAGAAGAGGAGGCGCTTTGAAGGAAAACCCACAGAGAATGTAACAAAGGCTTTGGGCCCACGCTCTGAAGGACTGAGCAGAGAACTGAGAAATGCTCTAGGGAATGTAGAACATCTATTGTACAGTTGCACGGCACCTCAATGTCATTTTGTACACTAGACTTGGATGTCACTACATTGCCAAGCAAATGAATGACTCGATTATGAATAGTATAATAATAACCCAAGATGGGCTTCACTGGACACTCAGTGTGAACCTAATTTAGAGATGATTTAATGAACGTGTTATGCTTCTGAGAATACTTTGTACTCATTCAGGTGCTTATATACATGTTGTTTCATTTGATTCTTGCCCAAATTGTTAGGTTTTCAAGTCTGGTACTATTATTTCCGGTTTAAATATGAGAAAAAAGGAGTTCAGAGAGGCCCTGAAGTTATGAATTAGAGGAGTCGGCATTAGCCCTCCAATTCTCAGAGTCTATGTTAGTTTCTTAAAGCTGCTGCAACCGAAGTAGCAGAAGTGGCTGACTTTAAAGAAACGAAGTGTATTTTCTCTTTGTCATTGACGGTAGGGGAAGATTCCTTCTGTCAGCTCTGGGGACAGATTCTTGTCTCAGCTTCCTCTGGTCCTGGAATTCCTCAGTTCCTTGGCAATCTTCATGTGGCATCTTTCTCTGTGCTTGATTGTACCTGCCTGTGTGTAATCTGCTATTTTTATTTTTCAAAAGTGACAAGGTATAGTGATATGGCCTTGTTAATATAACAAAGAAACCCTTATTCCCAGGTTGGATTACAACCACAGGTTTAGGGACTAGGACCTGGACACATATTTTCTGTGCATGTGTTTGGTGATGGGGGTGGGGGACACAATTCGATCCATAACAAACTTTAAGATTAACATAAAAAATGTAGAAAATTGTGCACACACACACAAACATATATGTACGTATATGTATATGTATATATGGTGTTAAGTGCCGTTGAGTGGATTCTGACCCATAGCGACCATGTAGAGGGTTTCCAGGGAACAGCTTGGTGAGTTTAAACCACCTACCTTGCAGTCCAAGCATTTGACCAAAGTCAGCAGTTTAAACTTGCCAGCCACTACTCACATACCTATACAGGGTCAGCCCGAGTCAGGACTGACTCAATGGCAGTTAACAGCAACATATTATTATCAGTATCAATGAGCTATTAACTACCTTCAACTCTGAAGCTGCCTTCTCTCCTTCCTACTCTAGCGGGGGCATGAGGGTCTTCCAGAATTTAAATTGTGTTTTGGTGATGACTGAGTGTGTCCTGAGGAGTGTGTCATTGTTTTCATTTGTAACAGAATACATGATCAGAATTTTAATAGCCTCTGTGTTTCAAAGTGTGAAAAATGACATACTGTTAGGTTTTTAAAGATGTTGTCTACTGATCAGATTGGCTTGTATTCTACTGCTCCCCTGCTTACAGCTCTGCAGACTGGTGGGATTTGCCAGCAGACCTGAGTATTTTTTCTGTCCAGAAGCATACAGGAATGAGAGTGTGGGATTCTGTGGCCAGCATTTATTAGACATCAAAATTTGAATACCTCATGCTTGTGACAAAGATGATAATGGGAGTTGAAAATTCCACATTGTGAATCTATTGTCATTACAAAGATTGCAGTGAGAATGGAAAAGCTGCAGAGAAACCCATTCTCATTGTGCTCTGAAGCCTAATTTCCTACCCTCACTATCAATTGTATTGTCTGAGTTTTTAATTAAGAATATTACATTTGAAGAAATTCTATATCTGGCAGAAAAACATAAATTCCACTAAGCACCTATCTCGTAGTCGACTATATTTCCTCATTCAAGTAACCTAATTGAAAAAAAAATTTCAAACAAACAAACTCAAACATCATTATAAAAGTTTAACAGTAGAAGAAAAAAAAAAAATCAGTGTGTATGTATGTATGTGGGTGTGTAAGAGATGATTGAAGCTTATTAAAGACAAACTGATTTAGCAAATTTAAAGCAAAGAAGAGCTCACGTTGCCCTCCCTTATCACAATATTTACAAAGGGCCTGGAGTACATTATCTTGGCCCACATTATTTTGCTCTATGTGTCATAATGCTTTCAGCTGTGATAGTGGGACAGAGCTTAGAAAATGCTGAAATAATGAAAATAATTTCATTTAGCTTTGTCATTGTCACTAAGGTATAGGTATCTTAGATTTTTCTTTTCCTTCTGAGCAAGGACTGACTACTGTTAATAATGCCTCACATTGCTCTAGGCAATAATAAAGCATATTACCTTATTTATTTTACTCTCAGTGTCATTTGGAGAAAATAGGTCAGTGAAATATGCTTGTAGGGAAATACGTGTCCATGTTGAGGCTATGTTTTACAATTCTGAATGTAATAAGGCATCCAATGAAGCTTAGCTTGGAATTCCAGGACGAAAGTCGTTCTCCAAAGCTGGCTCCGTGTCACATTTCCATGGAGAGATTATCCAATTCAGAGCAGAACCTTCTTGAAGCTGCTCTGGACATGATGACAATGAGGGATTGCTAAGTGAGTTCACTGGCATTTCTGATGATGCAGATACTACTGTACAAAAGGAATAGTTAGCTCAAGCATGACTAAGAAAACACAATCTTAATTGGCAGTTTGGAAATCTCATCTCAAGCATGATACCTTTTCTGATATGTTTTCTAAAACGGAAACACTTCTACTGACTAATGTCCATGGCTTCTGCTTCTCAAACTGGTGATACTCACTTTTGGTGTATCCTTAATAAAAAGTTAGTTTATACATATGTACTTGTTCACATAATGTTGAGCTGGTCTTTATGACTTATGTGTAAGTATTTGTGAAAGATAATCGTCATGAAAGAAGCAGAGGATAGGAACATGCAAATGATATTAGGGTACTGGCTTGTTAATATCAGATAGTGCAAAGAAGAGGAATAGCTTTAACAGCACAGGATGGTAATAAGGCAGCACATGTGTGCTTAAAACAAAAGTTTGAGTGGGATGGGAAAAAAGGTTGGTTTAGGGTGTTGCCATCTACATGAGTTGCCAATAGGGGTGGCAGTGAGAAATGATGGAAGGTGGAAAGAGTGTGATATTTGATTAGAAAATAACTTTGAAATTTCTTGACTGCAGAGTAGGGGATTCTCACTGCCACATCTGTGAGAGACTGCTGGATGTATGGTCTTTGAGCCAATCTGTACATATGGTGTGATTTTGTGCCTTTTCCTGCATTATCAACATCCAGAATTTGAAAAGTCAATGTGGTCACATTGAAATCAATATTTCTATTATAGATTAGAAACTCTCTGGAGGGCCTAAATACATTGATCTGTATACAAACAGACACAGATTTAAGAATCTTCTAAAGATAATATTAAGATGATATTACAAATTTAATTTTGAACTTCTACCCTTATTCCAA
>NW_006408529.1:23287319-23289882 GCF_000296735.1 Chrysochloris asiatica | reverse complement strand
AGTTTCGAACCGCTGACCTTAAGGTTCGCAGCCTGATTTGTAACCACTTCGCTACCAGAGCTCCTTTACAAGAAATGATAAATGTATCAATACGATTAAATAACTTTTCTTCTTCATGCTATTTCCAGGCCTAGTTTTAAACCCTTGACTATTTTCTTCCTTCTTTTAGATTTGAGCATAGTAACTTTCAAGGTTCTAAGTTTAGTGGTATAATTTAATGGAAAAATGTATGCTTCATAGCTTTCATTTTTCTTCCCAAGCTTTGTGGCTTCCAATTTTTCAACTAATAGGTGGTTTTTATTTTACATGACTGAACAGAATTTTCTCAACTTTTTGATTCCCTCAAAATATTCAGTGGAAGAGTAGACCAAAAAAGTTCTAGATTCAAAATTGAGTAAACCAAGGATATTATCTCCTTCCTTATTTTTATCCTTGCAGCTGTGGAAATTCAGCTATTGCTATACACATTTATCTAAGTAATAAGCTTAAACATACTTCTTATTTTTCACTACTTTGAATCAAAAGTAAGCTGAAATACAAATAGAATTAAAGCAGTAAAGTTTTATGTACTCAACAATCCTATGCCAAGACTAAATTGTGTAATCCTCAACATCTAGCATTGTTCCCCACTGCCGTGCCCCATGCAACACACTAACTGTACTTTGTTTTATTGTGCTTCCCAGATGTTGGAAAGCTTTTTACAAATTGACTGTGGCATCAAGTTTTTGGTGACATTTTTCCAAAACACATACTACTTTGTTGTCTCTGTGCCATTTTGTAATTTTCATAATATACAAAAAATTTTCATAATGCTATCAAACATTTAATAGCGTACCGTATAGTGTAAACATATACACTGGGAAAACAAAACAAAAAAATATTGTGACTTGCTTTATTGTGGTATTTGCTTGATTTTGGTGGGCCAAGATCTCCAAGGTCTGCCTATATCAAGAAAAGAAGTATGGTCATTGAGAGGTTAATTTAAATGTTAGCTATATGGAAAAGATGTATTACCAAATCCATACTTCAAAATGTAAATGATGGTAATAAATTTACATGCAATTTATTTTTTTATTCCATTGGTATGAAAACTAGGATATAGGATAAGAATCTGGTTTCTGAGTTAACCTCTAGAGGCTGCTAGAGACCATGGTTTGTTTTCTGGAACCAACACCCTCCCCCATCCTCAACTCTTCCACCCTACCCTACCTCAAACCAGACTAAACCAAACCCATTGTTGAGGAGTTATCCCTCACAGAGGGCAGAATACCTTGTTAATTGCCCTTTTGTCATTTTAATTGCCCTCAAGCTGATTGCCTTTCAGGGCAATTCCAAAAGCTGCCAGTAAAGATCCAACTTCTCAGAGCAGTATCTGAAAAGCTGGGATGCCTTGGATCAAAACTGTATCTTTCTCTCTATTCTGTGGGTATTCTGATCTTGGTGAACCAGAAATTTTTGCAGATGCTAAATCTTAAGAACCTTGTTGTTGTTAGTAGCTGTTGAATTAGCTCTGACTCTCTAAAACATTACCTGGTATTTTGCCATATTCATGACCTTTGGTATGTTTGTGATTCCTTGTGGCAACTATTGTGTCTTCCAATGTAGGGGGCTCCTTATCCAGCACTATATTAGGCAATATTATTATGTGATTCATAGTACAGGGTCACTATGAGTTGGAATCGACTCCAAGGCACACAGCCAAGCAGCAGGATAATACACTGAACCACAAAGTCAGTTTGAACCCCAAGGTTAGTGATTCAAATCCACTAGCCACTCCTTAGAAACCGTATACAGGTTCACCATGGGTTGGAACCCACTCTATGGCTTTTAACAACAACAATAAGCTAATCTCACACCAAGAGAAGTTCTCTAATGTGAATTCTATCCTCCTATTTACTGCTTTTAAGTGCTTGTTAAAACTCATGGCAAACTATTCCAATTTACCACTTAGTATGAAGATTAACCTGAAATTGTTTTGTAGTCAATGAAGCAAAGATTTCTGTTTAAGTTATTTTCAATTTTATGGACTAATAAGAAAGTATAGGATAAAATATAATTTTGGTCAGGAATGTGTTCAATGTGCTGTCTCTCAGTTGCATGGTATGACACCTTTTTAAGCTAGAAATAACTTTAAACTTCAAGACTTTAGCCTCAAGATGAGAAAATTGAGGCCCTCAGGGATTAGGTGGAGTCCTGGTATGGCACTATAGGATAAGCACTGGCCTTCTAACCACAAGGTCAGTGGTTCAAATCCATGAGCTACTGATGAAGATCAAAGAGCATAGCCTTCAGTATGGATTGCATCTCAATGTAAAGAAAACAAGAATCCTCACCCCTGGATCATTCTTATCAACAAAGAAAAGACTGAAGTTGTCAAGGGCTTCATTCTTCTTGGATCAACCATCAACATTCATGGAAGCAGCAGCAAAGAAATCAAAAGATGTAATGCATTAGGCAAATCTGCTGCACAAGACCTTTTTAAAGTGTTGAAGAGTAAAGATGTCAGCTTGAGGACTAAGGTATGCCTTACCTAAGCCATGGTATTTTCAATAACCTCATATGC
>NW_006408529.1:23271610-23287059 GCF_000296735.1 Chrysochloris asiatica | reverse complement strand
CATCAATGGGCTCAAGCATGGCAACAATTGTGAAATTGGCCCAGGACCGAGCAATATTTAGTTCTGTTGTGCATAGGGTCACTATGAGTCAGTACCGACTCTATTGTACCTAACAACAACAGAAATTTGGTTGCTGGTACAGCTGTTTAGTATAGTTATTCAACTCAAAGTCCAATGATTATGTCTTTCATCTATTATATAGATGAAAGAAAGTCTTCTGGATGATCCAAGTAATATTAAGACTTTAGGTGCAATGAAGATTTAGTTTGCATTTTGAAATATGGACCGCTTTAGCAGGAAAGAATCTTAAGGGAGTTTTTATGCAGTCCTCTTCCTGTTACTATTTCCTTGGGGTCAAATTGAATTGCCTTCAGAATAGTGACATTTCTTTTTATTGCCAGTTTTTTTTGGACAGTATATAGGCCGTGGTTCCACCCAGTTTTGAAGCACCCTGATTAGGTAGATATATTTATTTTAACAGTTGAAAGAGTAAAGCCATAAATATGAACGTCTCCCACAAGTAGGACACTATTTTATCAACATAGAATTGTGGAAGCTGAAAGCCAAAATGACTGAGAACTTCTTCTAATCTATCTCAAAAGAAGTTCTAGAGAAGAAAATGCCCTTTTCTCAGTGGTTTCTAATTAATGACCCTAAATCTGGATGCAATTTTGAGATGTTTATAAATATTGCAAGTGTAATGCCTTTCCTTTCAGCCAGCATCCCATCGTGTATCTTTCAATCCTTATTTTTTTACCCATTAAAATGATTTAAAAGGAGACCTGTTTTTTTTATTTCATGGAGTGTATTGGAATGTAATAGGCTAATGCTCTCAGTTGCTAATCAAAAGGTTGGAAATTTGAGTCTACTCAGAGGTACTCTGGAATAAAGTCCTGATGCTTTACTTCTGAAAAACCAGCCATTGAATACCCAATGGAGTACAGTTACTCTGAGACACCTGAGGTTGTACTAAGTGATAACTGATTTGAAGGCAACTTTGTGTTTTTTTGTTTTTTTTTTCATGCTTGCAACATGATGGATGTACTTGTTTTTTGGTTTCAAGATATATTGTTGTTGTTAAGTGCTGTCCAATTGGTGACTTACAACAAACCTTTATGGGTTTTCAGAAATGTAGCTGGTGGGCTTGAATTGCTGACATTGCAGTTAGCAGTCCAGTGCTTATTCTACAGTGCCACACTAGGAGTCGGTTTCCAAGAAAATATGTTGTTATTTAGAAGTGAGTGTGCAGAAAGTAGAGTCCTTGAGTGGTACTAACAGTTAATGAACTTAGCTGCTAAATAAAAAATTGTTTTGAATCTACCCAAAGGCACTGTGGGAGAAAGGTATGGCTATCTACTTCTGAAAAATAAGCCATTGCAACCTATGTGGAGCACAGCTCTCTCTACTCTGACAGATATGGAGTCATAATGAGTCAAAATTAATTGGACAGCAACTGTTTTTGTTTATTATTATTATTATTATTTTGGGTACAGAGTATTGGAAAGAAAAAAAATCCATCCTTGCTAATTTTTTTGTGCTTATCCCTAGGTTCAAACTCACCAGCTGCTCCTCAGCAACCCTATACAGGGTCCCTATAAATTGGAACCCATTTGGTGGCACTTAACAACAACAACAACTCAAGTGAGATTTGAAGTCAGTCACATTAGTGTCCTGAAAAGGCACTTAAGATGTGTTTTTTTTTTTGTTTGTTTGTTTTTTAAGGTCTTTCTAAACTAAGATCCCAGAGATGTTTTCTTTGATAGTTTGGAACCCCCCTGGATGATTCTGACACATGTGGTTCCTGGACATTCTGAAGAACACTGTATAAGAATCTGAGTGCCCTTAGAAAAGAAGAATGCTTTTGATGGTTTAAATATTCTTCATTTTTCTAATCATACTATTCTCAGTAACTTGTAATGTCTTATTTCTGCTTTTTTTTAAATTTTAATTTTAGTCCTCATAGTGGAATCTTTAAAAGCAGACTGAAAAAAATGCAAATGTATTGATCATTACAACTCAGCAATAAATTTAGAATTCAAGTTACTTTCTTAGTGTGAACGGTGGAGCTCTTGGGTATTCTTCATGAGGTGGAGAGAGATAAGAAATATTTTTGCTCTCCTTTCCTTCAGTTTGCCTATCTCCTGCCCAATGTGTCTAGTTGCTGAATCTAGTCAGATGCTAGTTAAGTCCTGGAAACACAACCTCCAGGAGTCAAATCCTAGGATACAGAGGAGAGTAATGAAAGGGAAGAGAGTTAATAGACTCTGAGAGATAATATCATATGAGGGACTGTTGGAATCATCTTGGCCTGGTAGAATCTATCTGAGATGACTGGGCAGAAAAACTAACCTTTAAGGTTTTATTCATTTTAAGATGATTCTGGACACCACTGTAGAACTCTCAGCTACGAACTACAGGATCACTTTCCTGTAGGGAAATCTAGCTTTGTTAGTTTTCGTTTCCTTTCAATTTAGCAACAAGACAGGCAATTTTTTTTTTTTAAGTTTTTATTGTGAATTGAGTGATAGTTTACATGGGAGAACATCAGCTTTACATTCATTGGGAGAACATCAGCTTTACATTCATCCTATCGTATTTCATTTCATTGGAATGATTACTATCCCCTCCATGCATCATCATTCAACAGCATTTGCTTCCATTCCCTCTGTTTTATTATTGGGGGGTGGGGTGGGGTGGCGGGCTGTACACCAAAGCACTCAGGAATATATTACCATTCAAACAACCAAAAGACATACCCTGCAAACCTGCTCCCACCCTCCACCACCAGCACACAGCCACTCTCCCTCCTTGAGTCTAGAGTCCCTGCTGCTCCATCTCTCCTTGTCCATATCTCTGCCTCCATCTCTGATGTCCCTGCTTCTCTGGATAGAGTCCTGTACTCTGCTTTTCTCCCTTGATGGTTCCAGGGTCCTCTGCCCCTGGACTGCAAGATCAATCACTCCCCTCCTTTTGTTACAAAATGTCTACCTTTACATTTGCAACTATGGCAATCAGTAAGATAGGCATTTTTAAGTAGAAAAAAGCTTACATATCAAATGATGTAATGATGTTGATGGCTCAGCAGCACCAGTGCCTGGAACTCCTGCCCTCTCTCAGATACCCAGTTCCCATCTAGAGTTTGGAAAGTCTAATCTCTATTTGGAAAATCTAATCTCTCTAGCCTAGTCCTGGTGTGGCGCTGTGGGCTAATGCGTCAGACTGCAAAGTCATTTGAACTGAAAGATCGGTGGTTCAAGCTTACCAACTGCTCCTTGGAAACCTTACACAGGGTTGCAATGAGTCGGATAGACTTGATGGCACTTTAACAACAACAACAATCTCTCTAGCAGTGTGATAAGAATGCAACAGAAAGTTGTGGTTGAATCCTGCAGGGAAATTACAAAAACAAAAACACTGAACAAACTAGCAACCTACAATTACAGTAACTGTCTGTGATGGTAGTTATGTGCTGTGGAGTCGGTTCCGACTCATAGCGACTCTGAATAGGGTTTCTGAGGCTGTAAATCTTTACTGGAGCAGAAAGCCTCATCTTTCTCCTGAGGAGCAGTTGACAGTTTCGAACTACTGACCCTGAGGGTAGCAGCCCAACTTGTCACCACCACGCTACCATAAAGATGAAAATAAAAATGTAGAGCAGGTGTGCCTGGGTTAATGTTTGTTTTCTATGGAAAAATAAACTCAATTTATGTTTTTAGACCCCTCTCTGATGTGGTGCTGCAGGATAATATACTGAACCATAAGGTCAGCTGTTGAAGCTCACCAGCTGCTCCTAGGAAACCCAATACAGAGTTGCTATGTGTCAGAACAGACTCAAAGGTACTTAAAAACAACTGCTGGACAATAACAGTGAATTTGGAGTCAGATGGGGACTAAATGATTAGGATTTGGATTCTTTCAGATTACTAAACTCTAGATATAAGCATGTAATGAAATTTGTGATACAGCCAATTTTGTTGTTGTTAAGTGCCGTAGAGTCGATTCCAATCCATAGTGACCCTGTATAGGGTTTCCAAGAAGCAGCTGGTGAGCTTGAACTGCTGACCTTGCAGTTCAAATGGCTTTGTGGCGTATTAAGCCACAAAAGCAACTAAATGACTGTTAAATAAAATTCAGAAGACCTGGTGGCACAGTGATTAAAGTGCTAAGTTGCTAACCTAAATGCTGGTGTTTCAGACCCACCAAATGCTCCATAGGAGACAGAAGTGACATGCAACTTCTGTAAAGAAATCCGAGATAATTCTATTATGTCCTATAAATTTGCTATGAGTTGGAATTGACATAGTAGCTGTGTTCTATACAAGTCACAATCTGCATGGAACTCTATAAATTCACACCATGGAGACCTGTCTAAAAGGATTTGCACCATCTCTTCACCTTAGACTTGAAAGGTTTCTCACTAGGTCTCCACTCAGCAACTTATTTTGTATTCACAGCCAGAAAAGACAGGCTGCATGTTGGCAACACCTGGACCCCCACCTTTTTGGAAACACTGAGAATTTCTGAAGTAGCAATTATGAGCTGGCCCACATAGCATTTCTTACACTGAGCTTGGTTGTTTTTTACTTTATTTCTTCGATTTTATTTCTGGTTTAACAAGTTCTTGTGTTTCAGACACATTAACCTTTTCCTTTTGCTACCTGACTGAGGACACCAGAGAAATATATCAGCTAACTTTTGTAGATACATTATTAGTTTTTGCTGGTCTTGTTTTTAAAAATCTACATATTACCTTCAGTGTTCAACCCATCTCTTTACACTTGAAAAGGTCATGGTTCTCTCCTAAGGAATCTCTTGAAAAATCCTTTACTGTGATTTATCTGATGTTACATGCCTTGATACAGAATCTCAGAAAACGAGCCCTTTGTACGGTCCTTTATCTGATGTCTACTCGAAAAATGAGGGTCAATTGTGCTTGCTTGAGTTTGTAGCATTCTTTTGCATCATTTAAATGGAGTTGAGTGAATGATTGATTGCTATAAGGGAACTCATTTTGTTTTTGTAGGTGATGTAAAGGAAAGTCTCTCCTAGGTGTTACAATGATAATGAAAGCTCTGATGCTCAAATCTTTAATCTGGTTCACAAAGATAAATATGTCTTAAAATGTTTAATATTTTATTATCTTATTATGGCTACATTCTTTGGTTGTTTAAAAATCCTTTGACATATTAAAAACAAATCTTTTCTTTCTATTTTTTCTTCTAAGCTTCTTAGGGACATTAATCACTGACATGACAAATTAAAGCAAGTTTTGATATTCTTTTTAAAAAACCACAGTGTTTGAATATAATACTCTGTGAATTTCAGTGTAATTATACCTACAATATCTAACACTGGACTCTTTTTAATGCAAATACCAGGCACTTTGGGGAGAAACATAGCACTAAAAAGTTAAATAAATTGTTTTCATATCTGGGAAGATATTTTGAGGGAGAACAGTTTTGACTATATGATTTCTTCTCTGTAACAAGTACAAAATCAGGTAACATAGACAAAACATTTATGATAGCCACTCAATTGTAAAATCCCATCTTTCTACATGCTCAAAATTCTATGCTCTTTCTAAATATATATTTACCACAAATGTAAAATTCATCTAAGATGATTTATTCAACCATTCAGGAAATACATACACCATTTCTCACATGTATGAGGTCTTTCTTAGTTTTCTAGCACTGCCACACCACATATCAAAAGTGGGTGACTTCAAGGAAGTCATTTAAAGACATTTATTTTTTCACAATTTTGGAGACTAAAAGTCTAAATAAGGATATTGGCCATGTCATTTCTTCTGTGGGTCTCTTTCTTAATTCTGGTGACTGCTAGCAATCCTTGGTGTTTGTTTACTTGTAGATGTCATCTGGTGTTTGTCTTTCTCCCTGGTGTGCTAGTTTTTATTCTGTTGTTTTTATAAGATATCACTCAGAAGTGATTAGGTTTAGGAGTCATCTTACTCTGGGGTATGACTTCACTAACATGACTGAAGAAACCCATGATTTCATTTACAGCATCGTATTTCTAGAGGTTATGGCTTCAATACAAATTTTGGGAGGACAAATTCAATTCATAACAAGATTCTACATTGATTGTTGGAAATGCAACACTAATGAAGCATAAAGTGCCCACCCTTAAAGTGCTCCCAAGTCTGAATTTCCTGGTATGAAATCCTGCAAGGGTAGATCCACTTAGCTTACTGCAGAGGACAGGTTTTCAAGAGATGGGACGTCACGGTATAAAGTGTATGGTATATCTTTCATGACATTCTTACTTTGGCCTTGGGTTCTGAGTGGTTAATGAGGTGTGTGAGTTAATTTGACAGTTACCTGAACACTGTTTCCCTCAAGATTATCTTAAAACAATATGTGCAGTTGTAAAGAGGGACTTTGTCATTTGGCTCTATCTTAGTCTATAATAAGAGCCCCAACTCCTGGACTACAACTTACTATCAGAGTTCATAAGCATTTGAGTTAATAAGCATTTGAGTTAATAAGCATTTGAGTTAATAAGCCATATGTTGTTGTTGTAAAGTGCCGTCGAGTCAGTTCTGACCCATTGCGACCCTGTATAGGGTTTTCAAGAAGCATCTAGTGAGCTTGAACTGCCGACCTTGCAGTTCAAATGGCTTTGCAGTCTGGCGCATTAACTCACAGTGCCACACCAGGACTCCAAAAAGCCATATAAATTGCATTTAAGAACTGGGGAAAGAAATGGATGGAAATCTGAGTACAAGTTAAGTAAGGATTACCAAGTTACTAGGAGTCCTGCTATGGCACTATTAGATAAGCAATGGACTGCTAATCTCAAGGTAGGCAGTTCAAACCCCCCAGCTGCTCCTAGGAAACCCTATTTGTTGTTGTTAAGTGCAGTAAAGTTAGTTCCAACTCATAGTGACCCTGTATAGGGTTTCCAAGGAGTGATTGGTGAACTTGAACTGCTGACCTTCCAGTTCAAACCTACCTTGCAGTCCAGTATATTAACCCATAGTGCCACACCAGTTGTGGCACTATACAAGATCACTCACTATGAGTTGGAACCCAGTTGACAGCAGTTAACAACAGCAACAGACCTGATTTGTATGGCACACATGGTTTGTACTCAACAATTAACTGAAAGATTGATGGTTCAAATCTATGTAGATTTAACAAAAGTCCTGTTAATCTACATCCATAAGAATACAGACATTGAAAACTCTAAAGTGTAGTTCTACTCTGGAATATATGGGTTCACCTTGGGTCAGAACTAACTTGACAGCAATGGGTTTGGTTTTAGGCAGGATAAAGACCAATGTATATGGTCAATGTTCCCTGGGATGCTTATGTGGTCCTCATTGGTGACTTGTGACATAATCTTCCCTTTTACTACACTACCTAGAGTCTATATGTCTCTAAATATTACCTTTTATAGTCTCAGTACTTGGCTATGACAGTGATGAAGAGGATACTGGAGTCTGTTAATAAATGACCCTTAGAGCTTATCATGTTCAAATCTACTTTTAAATTAATTAAAAGGACCTTCTATTACATAGTTCTCAGATTATGTTTCACTTAATATATATGATTTAGTTATATAAATGCTGTTGCTCTTAGGTGCTATTGAATCAGTGACCCCATACACAACAGAATGAAACCCTGCCCTGTCCTGTTCCATCTTCATAATTGTTTTATATTTGAGCCCATTGTTGCTGCCATGGTCAATTCATCATGATGGGGATCTTCCTCTTTTTATGCTGACCCTCCACTTTTCCAAGCATGATATCCTTCTCCAGGGACTGGCCCCTCTTGGTAATCTGTCTAAAGTTCAAAAGATGAAGTCTTTCCATCCTCATGTCTAAAATGTACTTCTTCCAAGATAAATTTGCTTGTTCTTCTGGCAGGTCATGGCACTTTCAATATGCTTTACCAACACCATAATTCAAATGCATCAATCCTTCTCCCATTGTTCTATTCATTGTCCAACTTTCACATACATGAGGTAATCAACAATAGCATGACTTGGTCAGGTGTACCTTATTCCTCAAACTGACATCTTTACTCTTGAACATTTAAATGAGTTGTTTTGCAGCAGATTTACCTAATGCGATATGATGCTTGATTTCTTGACTGATTCTTTCATGTGCATTGATTGTGGATCCAAGCAAACTAAAGTTTTTGACAACTTCAGACTTTTCTCCATTTATCATGATGCTATTTATTGGTCCAGTTGTGAGGATTTTCACGTTCTTTACAATGAGGTGTAATCCATACTGAAAGCTGTAGTCTGTGATCTTCATCAGAAAATATGTTATGTCCTCTTAACTTTTAGCTAGTAAGGTAATGCCATCTGAATATTGCAGGGTGTTAATAACTCTTCCATCAATGCTGATCCATGTTCTTCTTCATATAATCCAGCTTTTGGGATTATTTGCTTTGTATACTGTTTAAATACATATGGTGAAAGGATACAGCCCAGGTGCATGCAGGGGTTTCCTTATTTTAAGCAATTCAATATCTTCTTGTTCTGTTCAAATTGTTGCATCTTGGTCTCTGTACAGGTTCCTCATGAGCACAATTGCAATTGGTGAAGAGCTACCTCCTCAAAGTAGAATTGAGCTAATGATGTTGATGAAACAAAGCTTCATTTGCTGATGGGGCACAACTCAAAATGAGAAGAAACAATTGCAAACATTCACTAATAACTGAATGTCAAATACACAAAGTATGAATCTGGGAAAATTGAAAGTCAACAACAACAAAAAGTGGAACATATAAGGATCAATCTCCTAGGCTTTATTGAGGTGAAATGAGCTGGAATCAGCCAGTTTGAATCAGCCCATCATATGGCTTACTATGTTGAGAATGCTAAATTGAAGAGGAATGGATCACATTTATTAACAAAAATACCATTTCAAGAACTATCTTGAAATACAATGATGTCTGTGATAGGAGTCCTGCTATGGAGCTGTGGGTTAACGCACTGGACTGCAAAGTCATTTGAACCACAAGGTCGGTGGTTCAAGCTCACCAGCCACTTCTTGGAAAGCCTATACAGGGTTGCTATGGGTTGGAATTGACTCAATGGCACTTAACAACATCACAAGGAAAATTAGTTCATTTGACTATTATTTACTTTACACACCCACCACTAAAACAAATGATGGAGAAATTGAAATGGATTTCCAAAAAAACAAATAAATTTGTCTTGGAAGAAGTATATAGCTAGAATATTCTTTAGAAGCAAAGAGACTTTGTCTCTAGTACGTTGTACTGTTTTCAGGAGAGACCAGTCTCTGGAGAAGGACACCATGGAGGCTCAATGTAACCGAAGAAGACTTTGAACAAGATGGATTGATACAATGGCAGCAGCATACAGATTTTTAGGTTAGCACAGGACCATGAAGTGCTTCCTTCTGTTGTGTATAGGGTTTCTATGACTAGAGTATAGCAAACGATGAATAAGACTTCAAATACTGAATATTCTAGAACACTTAATTGTGCTCATATAGAACCCATATTTAGACCAAGAGGCAGTCATTACAACAGAACAAGGGGATACTGAATTATTTAACATCAGGAAATATTTGTACCAGGGTTGCATTCTTTCACTATACTTATTCATTCTGTTATGGTGCTGTAGGATAACCACTGGACTACTAACCACAAGGTCCTTTGTTCAAACTCTCGAGCTCCTCCTTGAAAACCCTATACAGGATCGTTATAAGTAGAAATCAAATCGACGGCACTTAACAACAACAATTCAGTCTGTATGCTGAGCAAATAATCAGAGAAGCTGGATTGTAGGAAGAAGAATGTTATATCAGGGTTATGGAAAGAGTCTTTAACAATCTGAGATTTATAGATGACACGACCTGTGTGCTGGAAGAGAAACAGACTTGAAATACTGATGAAACTCAAAGACTACAGCCTTCAGTATGGATTGAACCTCAATGTAAAGGAAACTAAAATCCTCACTACTGAATCAATAAATAACATTATGTTATTTAGAGAAAAGTTTGACGTTGTCAGAGACTTCATTTTGCTTGGATCTATGATCTATGCTCAGGGAAGTATCATTCAAGAAATTGAATGAGTTAATGACACTTAACAACAACAAACTGGCAAATATCTAATGATGCAGGATGCCTCAAAATAAGATGGAAGGAATACATAAAGATTCAGAGTCCTTATACTAAAAAGAATTGGTTGATGTTCAACATTTCAAGTAGTAACATATGATCAAGAATAAATGGTATCAAAGAAGTCCAAATTTCACTGAAGGTATTGGTAAAAAACGAGGCTGCAGGAATTGAGTGAATACCAATAGAAACATTTCAACAGACTGCTGAAGTCCTAGAGGTATTCACTCCCAAATGCCAAGATATTTGTAATACATCAACCTAGCAAAATGATTAGATGAGTTCCATCTTAGAGGAGTGCCTATTTCAAAGAAATATGACCCTGAAGTATGCATTATGCATAAATCATTGAACAATATTATTAATGTAACATGTAAGTAAAATTTATTGAAAATAAGGATCATTATGAATATTTTTAAATGGTTGCAGCAGTACATTGACAGGGAGGTGCCAAAAATTTAAGCCAGACTTAGATGAATCTTGGCTGAAAGCAGAGAATACCAGAAAGACATTTACTTGTGCCTTATTGACTATGCAAAGGCATTCAACTGTGTGAATCGTAACAAACTATGGATAACACTGAGAAGACTGGTAACTCCAAAGCACTTCACAATGTTCAAGAACAACCTGCACATAGACAAAGTGGTGGTCATTAGAACAGAAAAAGGATATACTGAATGGTTTAAAATCAGGACAGGTGTTGGTCAGAGTTGTATCCTTTTGCCTTTATAATTCAATCTGTATGCAGAGCAAGTAATCAGAGAAACAGGATTACATGAAGAAGAATGTGGCATCAGGATTAGAGCAAGATTTATTAACATTAAGATAAGCCCATAGCATAAACTTGCTTGGTGGAAGTGAAAAAGAGTTGAAATGCTTACTGATGAAGATCAAAGACTACAGCCTTCAGGATGGATTGCACCTCAATGTAAAGAAAATGAAAATCCTCACAACTGGACCAATAAATAACATCATAATAAACAGAGAAAAGATTGAAGTTGTCAGATTTCATTTTGGTTGGAAGCAGGCTTCAGGAAACCTAATGTCATATTGCATTAGTCAAATCTACTGCAAATTGCCTCTTCAAAGTGTTACAGAGAAAATATGTCAATTTGAGGATGAAGGTACTCCTGACCTAATCCATGGCATTTGTATAATTGGTATAGCACAGAAAATAATCAATCACCTCATTTGCATATGAAAATTGTACAATGAATAAAGATGGCTGTAGAAGAATCAATGCATTTGAATTATGGTATTGATGAAGAGTATTGAAAGGACTATGGATTGACAGAAGAACAAACAAATCTTTCTTGAAAGAAATAAAGCCAGAATTATCCTTAGTAGTGAAGATGAGGAGATTTTATCTCTTGTACTTGGATGTGTTATCAGAAAGAACCAGTCCCTAGTGAAAGACATCATACTTAGCAATGTGAAGCGTCAGTGAAAAAGAGGAATATATTCAAAGAGATAGATTGACACCATGGTAGACCAATGGACTCAAACTGTCATTTGTGAAGATGGCATAGGACCATAAAGTGTTTTATTCTGTTGTACATAAGGTTGCTTTGAATCAGAGTGGTTTTGAAAATACCTAACAACAATAATAACAATCACTTAAATGACTTGGATTAGTCTTAGTGGCTTTTCCTTGCTAGTTTTATTGCTAATAATTTCAAATCTTGCTATCTGACTGCTTTCCTCTGAATGAAAGAATTTGACTTTCTTCTCTCATTTCCCTCTGTGTCCTCCTTAAAAGTAACTTGGTTGTAGTGAGTCAGATTAATATTTGGAAATATGATTTTAGCTTGATGTCTGATAATTACTCTTAGTAAATGTCTTAGATTTCAATGGTCCCATTTGCAGCATGGAGTTAATAATACAATTTCACACAACTTACAGAGGCTCAAATAGGAAAAGTGAAATACAAAAGAAATTTTAAACTTCAAAGCATCACATCAATGCAAAGTATTGTAATTACTAGGTTTTGACCTAATATAAGGTAATGCATGCACAGAATAATATTCAATAGTTCACAAAGGTGTACAATATAAGATTCTCTTTGTGTTTAGTTTCTCAGTTGGTCTGTTACCCTATTTCACTTCTCAGAGGCTGACCATTGTCCTAGTACATATAAAAAAAATTTAGTAGGACATAATTCTCAGTGTGTGGTATTGCTCAGGGTATAAAGAAATGCAGCTTAATAATTTCTCTTGTTTAAAATAGAGACGAGCAGAACCCCACATGCTGTTACCTTGCTGGATCTGAGTGTTTCTCAGACATGTGTTGAAGTTCACAGAACACCACCTAAAGGGATGAAAATAGTGCTACCCAGGAACATGGCCTTTCAGCAACAGACCCAATTTCACACCACACGTTATTACTTCTTGTAAAAGCTGTTGTTCCCCTTTCTCATCTCTAGATCACTGGATGACAGCTCTGGCAGAAACAAATAGCAGGTGGGATGGCATGTATTTGTGGATTTTAAGTAATAATGTAGCTTTAACATATTGCCATGTCTCTTTTTCCAGACTTGCCTTCCTTTCTTAGGCTCAACACCTCTTTTTAACATAATGATTAGATTCAAGACCTGCAATTCAGTCAAGATGTAGTCACGGGTCACTGTACTCCTATTATCACAGCTGGGACTGCAATTCCACATTGCCTCTTCCAGAACAGTGAGTGTATTCATTTCAGCCATGTCATCCTGGGCAATGTCAAACACTCCTTACATTCTTTCTCAAGTAGCCAGTCTGTTAAGTTTCTTTGTTTTTATTATTTCAGGGCCCAAGCTGTATGTGGCAAATGCCTCCCATATATTTTACCTTTTAATTTACCCATATTTGCCTTAGAGATCAGTCACAACTGGATGTGATTCTAGTAGCTAAAACATAGGATATGAAGACATCAGGAATAGGGGTGTGGAGGCTAGAGATTTGAAAGGGCAACATAACTGGTCAGTTTTCACTTACCATACATGTAAGTAGATCATATTCATCAATTGCTGTTGTTAAGTGCCGTTGAATCTGTTCCCACTCATCATGACCCTGTATAGGGTTTCTGAGGAATTTCTGGTGAGTTTGAACCACTGACCTTGTTGTTAGCAGTCCAGGGTTTATCATACAGTGCCATACCAGTACTCATTACAATCTACCTTAAACTTAGAAATGCTTATGTCGTCTAATGCTTATGTTGGCATTTTGGTAATTAAAGATTCGTTCAGCTTAGGAAAGAACATTGGTCTAGCTGCATAGTCAAGGACCCAAGGTGGCACTGTAGCATGAGCACCAGACTGCTATCTGAAAAGTTGGTAGTTCAAATGTACCAGCCAATCCATGAGGTTTTCTTCTACTGTATAGATTTGTAGCATCAAAATCCCAGGGTCACTATAAGTCAGAGCCAACTCCATGGCATGTAACCACAATGACCATGAGTAGATGGGGTTGTATTGTTTTATTACACTCATGGTGACTCTTCCCCTCCTACACAGAGACATTAGAGTGCTGCTTTAAGGAATGAATTATTTTGAATCTATGTTATGCCCTTCTTTCAAAGCTATATTGAAAATATTTTTTGCTTGTCTATCTAAAGCAAGGGTGGGGAATGTCCTGTTGGCAGACCTTATGAGACCCACAAAGTCATTTGGTCTCTCCATGCCAAGGTAACCTTAGTTCCAGTTATCACATTAGGAGCGAGCTAATTAAATGCATGACCAAATAGACTATCTTTTAAGTTGATAATTTTGTGTGGCCCATGAATGATATTATCAATTTTGGCTGAAAAAAGTTTCCAACACCTGATCTAATGTTATCTCTTTTGTTGTCTTCCCATTTGATTTTCTGATGTTAAAATTATCACAATTAGAGTGACTATAATTATGTATCTACTGAAAATAATATTGCTACAATTGTTTAAATTGTTTACAAAAGCATATTTAAGCTTATTAGAGATTTGTGCAAGAGGAATGATTATAATGGCAATAAAGTTATGATGTTTTATTAGTGCTTACTGTCTGCCAAGCACTGTTAGGTACCCTTGAGTTGGTTCTGACCCATAGGGACACTTTTCATAAGGGAACAAAATACTGCCTGGTCTTGTGCCACCCTAAAAATTCCTGTTATGCTTGAGCCCATTGCTACTGCCACTGTGCCTATCCATTTAATTGGAGGTCTTGTTCTTTTAGGCTGACCCTTCACTTTGCCTAGTATAATGTCTTTCTCCAGGGACTGGTCCTCCTGATAATATGTCCAAAGCATGAGAGATGAAGCCTTGCCATCCTGGCTTCTAAGGAGCATTATGGCTGTATTTCTTATAATACAGATTTGTTTAATCTTCTGGCATTTCATGGCACTTTCATACTCCTCTTCAACACCATAACTCAAATGCATTCTTCTAGTTTTTCTTCCAGAAAGATGTTTATCTGTGCCTTATTGACTATGCAAAGGCTTTTGATTGTGTGGATCATGACAAACTTTGGAGAACATTGTAGAGAATGAGTATTCTGCAACATTTAACTGTGCTCATGAGGAACCTGTACGTAGAATAGTTGTTCTAACAGTAAAGGGAACACTGAATGATTTAAAATAAAGAAAGGTGTATACCAAGGTTTTATTCTTTCACTATACTTATTCAATCTGTACGCTGAGCAAATAATTTGAGAAGCTGGATTACATGAAGAAAAACATAATATTAGGGTAGAAGGAAGACTCATTAACAACCTGCAACATGCAGATGATGCAACCTTGCTTGCTAAAATCAAAAAGGACTTAAACCTCTTACTTATGAAAATCAAAGACCACAACTTTTGATATGGATTTCACCTCAATGTAAAGAAAACAAAAGTCCTCACCACTGGACCAATAAATATCACCACAATAAATAGAGTAGAGATTGAAGTTGTCAGAGGCTTCATTTTGCTTGCATCAACCATCAATATTCATGAAAGCAACATTGAAGAAGTCAAGTGACATACTGTATTTGTCAAATGCTGCACAAATCCTATTTAAAGTGTTGAAGAGCAAAGGTGGTCAGTATGAGTACTAAGGTGTGCCCAAACCATGGTGTTTTCAATCACCTCATATGCATGCAAAAGTTGGACAGTGAATAAGAAAGACCATAGAAAAATTGACACATTTGAGCTGTGGTGTTGGAAGAGAATACTGAAAGCACCATGGACTTCCAAAAGAACCAACAGATCTGTATTGGAAAAAGTGGCCGTACTTGGAGAGCTCCTTGGAAGCCAGGATGGCCAAACTTTGTCTCTCATACTTCAGACATATTGTCGGGAGGGACGAGTCCCTGGAGAAGGATATCATATTTG
>NW_006408529.1:23255760-23271510 GCF_000296735.1 Chrysochloris asiatica | reverse complement strand
CAGTGAATAAGAAAGACCATAGAAGAATTGACACATTTGAGCTGCGGTGTTGGAAGAGAATACTGAAAGCACCATGGACTTCCAAAAGAACCAACAGATCTGTACTGGAAGAAGTGGCCGTACTTGGAGAGCTCCTTGGAAGCCAGGATGGCCAAACTTCGTCTCTCATACTTCAGACATATTGTCGAGAGGGACGAGTCCCTGGAGAAGGATATCATATTTGATAAAATGGAGGATCGAAGAAATAGAGGAAGACCCCCACTGAGATGGATTTACACTGTGGCAGCAGCGCTGGGTACAAATGTAGCAATGATTGTGAGGTTGGTGCAGGACTGGGTGAAAGGTCACTATGAGTCGGTTGTGCATAGGGTCACTATGAGCTGGTACCAACTTGTGGCATATAGAAACAACAACAAGTCTTCCTTATTCATTGTCCAACAGTCATATGTATATGATGCTATTAAAAATACCATGACTTTGGTCAGGTGCACCTGAGTCCTCAAACTTTGCTCTTGAACATTTTAGAGAGGTCTTGGGCAGCAGATTGCTCCAATGTAATAATAAATCATTTAATTTCTTAACTTCTGCTTCCATGAGTGTTGTTAATGGGTCCAAGCTAAATGAAGTCTTTGATAACTTCAATCTTTTCTCCATTTATCATATTATTTATTGGTCCAGCATTGAGGAGTTTTTTTTTGTTTGTTTGTTTACTTCAAAGTGCAACCTATACCAAAGGTTGTTGTCTTTGATCTTCATCAGTATTTTGAGCACTCTTTGCTTTTAGCAAGCAAAGTTGTGTCATCTATATACTGCAGGTTGTCAATGTGTCTTCCTCCAATCCTGATGCCATGCTCTTCTTTAAATAATCTATCGTTTTGTATTATTTGTTCAGCATAAAGATTGAATAAGTGTGGTGAAAGAATACAGCCCTGGTCCATACTTCTCATGATTTTAAACCATTCAGTTTTCCCTCATTCTGTTCAAAATGACTGCCTCTTTGTCTAAGTACAGGTTCCTCATGAGCACAATCAAGTGTTGTGAAGTATCAATTTTCACAATGTTATCCATAGTTTGTGATGAGCTACACAGTCTAAGGAGAATTCTGGTAGTACTTCTTCCAGACAGATTTGCTTATTCTTCTGATAGGCCATGGTATTTTGACTATTCTTCACCAACACCGTAATTTAAATGCGTTGATTATTCTGTGATATTTCTTATTTGTTGTCCAAGTTTCTCATGCATATGAGGTGATTGGAAATGCCATGGCTTGGATCACGTGCTACTTAGTCCTTAATATGAAATCTTTGCTCTTAACACTTTAAAGAGGTCTTTTGTTGGGCATTTGTGGGTTTTCATTTTTGTTTTCTTTTTGCCTATTATGAAGAAAGTTGTTATAAACATTTTCACATATATCTTTTTGTGGAAGCATGCATTCGTTTTTCTTGGGAATATACCCTAAAATGGAAATGATAGATCATAGATTCTGGTGTAGCACTATAGGATGTGCACTGGATTGGTAACCACTAGATCAGTGGTTCTAACTCACCAGCCAGCCACTCCTCAAAAACCTTATACAGGGTTACTATGAGTCAGAATCAACTCCAGGGCACTTAACAACATTAGTGCACACTATACACACTTAACAACATTAGTATACTCTACACACATAGGATCTTGAAGACAATAACAACAACACTAACAGTGATAACAAAAAGAAATATAAATATATGTTTATCTTTTGTATAAACAGTTTTCCAAAATGGTCAAATAAAGTGCATTTCTACCAGTAACATACTAGAGTTTCTATTGTTTCATATTCTTGCCCAGTCTTTATCATTTTGATGGGTTTGTAGTGGTATCTCATTTTGGCTTTAATTTTCATTTCCTTTATGAGTTACAAAGCTGACCTGTTTTTGGATACGTATTACCTATTTGTTATATAAATAAGCCAAAGATGGTCGCTGTGTCCTGGTCTTTGGTTATATCTTCATTGCAAGCTAAGGCCCCTTTGCCCACAATGACTCTCAATGCCAAACTCTAATTTTTATACATCAAATTACTTTTACAATAGGTCACAGAAACAGATTTTTATCCATTTTGAGCATGACTGCTTTGCATAACCCATGGAGCTCCATCCAACATCTGCTACTCATAGATAAGATAAAGTGGGTGGCTAATGTTCAGAGCTCTCTGGCCCAAGGAATCTCCATATTGTTGCTGAAAGTCATTACTTGGAAAAGTGTGCCCCTTCTCTGCCTCACCTGTGTCCTAGGAGTTCTCTCCCCCTTTCCCCTTTGGTATCTCTTAGTCTTCCTCCTGCCTTCCATACTATACTGCTTGCATTTGGAGTGTCTCCAACTATGAGGGACAGCCCTGCATGTAACATTTCAATAAATAGCTTGTCCCCAATAAATAGCTTGTTTTGTAGCACTGTCCCTTTATAGTCAAATCTTTTTCCTTGATCAATTTCCAAATCCTTCAAATTCACAGCACCATTTCAATGTCCCATTTGCTCAAGTATTTGTTCAAGTTCTTTGCCTATTTAAAACAAATGATTCATTTGTATTTCTTGTTGATTTGTGGGAGTTCTTTATATATTCTAGACATGAGTTCTTTTTCATAAATATGTATTATGGCTATGTTCTCCAAGTTTATGGCTGGCTATTTCTCTCTTTAAATTTTGACTTGTATAAATATAATTTCTTAATTTTAATGCAGTCCCTTTTACCAGTAATTAAAAAAATATATTTTTATTGTGAATTGAGTGAAAGTTTACAGGGCAGATCGTCAGTTTTCTATTCACCAAATCATATACCTTGTTTCATTACAATGATTATAATCCCCTCCATGTGCCATCACTTAACAATATTTCTCTCTATTCATTTTAGCTCTTTTTTATTTTTACTTATTTATTTTTTAACACTCAGGCATATGTAATAATTTATACCATCAAAGGACACATTCTGCAAGTCTGCCTCCTGGCCTCCAGCTCTCAGTCCCTCTCTTCCCATGAATCTAGAGTCCTCAGCTGCTCCCTCTCTCCATGACCCCTCCTCTGTCTCTATCTCTCGTGTCACTGCTTCTCTGGATAAGATCTCTAAGTTCCATAGAGAATGATGTGGTAGTCTGCTTCTGTAAGATTGTTGTTGTTATTAAGTGCCATCAAGTCGATTTGGACTCATTCGACTCATAAGGATCCTATATAGGATTTCCAAGGAGTGGCTGGTGAGTTTGAACCACCTTCCTTGTGGTTAGTAGTCCAGTACTTATCCAGTGCCACATAGTACAGCCATGGAAACCCTATGGGACAGATCAACTCTGTCCATATGAATTGAAATGAACTCAACACTAATGGAAAAACTTGAAAGAGAAAATGCCTGCAGACCCAGTCTTATGAAGGCCCCCACACTTTCTTGTTTTGCCTCTATGAACTCCACCAAGTTTTCATTGTGAAACTCAGAGAAAAATCCTGCTTCTGGTGCCTGGAGGGGAAAAGCAACCAGTTTGAAATAGTGTTCTGTTTTCTTTAACAAGAATCTGTTTTTAAGGGAAACAACTATACCGGAAACTAACCAAAGGATATGAAGGGAAATAAGCAACTCCAGTCCCTATTAACTTTCTTGTTTCAACTAAACAGAGAGAAAAAAGCTGAAAAGTGCCTGTGAAGGTCACAACCAGGGGCATATGCTCACAATAAGACTGAGCTAATTTTAGGATTATAGAATGCTTCCCATGCCCCTACATCTCACTACCACATTAACATCAACAAGTCTTTACAGGGAATTACCACGGAAAGAGTCTCAGTTCCTTTAAGTCAATCCCATTATGTCCAGCGTTCAACAGCAACAAAAAGTTGTGAGGCATGTTAGAAGGCAAAACAAAAACAAAGTTACACAGCCTGAAAAAAGAGACAGGGCAAGCCAAAGAAGCATTCATATATGGAAAAGAAACATATACCATGCAAACACTGATCAAAAGAAAACTGAAGTAGTTGTATTCATTTCATACAGAGCAGACTTCAGAACAAAGATAAATATGAAGGATAAAGAGAGGCATTACATAATGATAAAGGGGTCAATTCTCCAAGAAGACAAAATGGTCCTAAATGTGTGCGTGCCTAATAACAAAGTGTTGTTAGATGAGGCAAAAATTGATGTCAATGCAGACAGAAATAAACAAATCTACTATTGCAGTTGGAGACTTCATTCCCCTTCTATCAGTGATTGACAGATCCAGCAGTGAAGCTTATTAGCACTAATAATAAACTAGATGAAATTGACATATAATGGAAATGTCACCCAGCAACAGAATAACATACCAAGCTAGATCACAACCTGGACTGAAAAACAAACCTTAACCATTATAATGGAATAGAAGTCATATAAAGTATGCTCTGATCACAACAAAACTAAACTAGAAAGAAATACTGAGAGGTTAAGCGACACATTTCTACAAAACATGGAGTATACAAAAAGTTTGAGGAGAAATAAAAACAAATACTTTTGACTGAAAGAAAATGAAAATACAACTTATCACATTTATGGGATCAGTAAAAGCAGTGCTTAGCGAGAAACATAGCATAGTGCTTATTAGAAAATGGGTATATTTGAAAATATTGAAGTTCTAAAATCAGTAATATAAGCTTTCAATCAGAAACCTCAAAAAACAGCAAATTTCATCTGAAAGAAGCAGAAGATAACAAAAACAAAGAAGTCAATGAAACTAAAAACAGGAAATTAATATAGAAAATCAATGAAACCAAAAGCTAGCCTATTATTATCATTTTAACGTCTATAGGCTTAGCAATATGTCCTATTTTACCTTGAATATAATTTATATATTTTTGGAATCAGTATTGCTAGCAGTTCATTAATTGAAATAATATTGTAGATTAACTTTTGTTGTTTTTTTGTCTGTTTTATGTAGGCTTTCTTATTTACTGATTTCAGTTTTTATTCTTAGTTTCTTATATCATATTCGTTATTCTTGAAAACATATATTATTGATATTCAACTTTATTTCTTTCCTGATATACACATTTAAAGTTACTGTTTTCTTTAAAGATTATTATATCTGTAATCCATGAGTTTTAGTATATTTTATTTATTTTTCTGTTCAAAATATATTTTAATTTCCATCATTAGCTTTTGAATCAAAGATTACATAAAAATATATTGCTTAATTCCTAAACCCTGGGGATAATCTAGTTAATTTTTAAATTGATTTCTAATTTACTCTCACTATATTGTTATTGTTAAGTGCTATCCAGTCCGCCCTGACTCACAGTGGCCTAGTATAGAGTTCTGAGAAGCTGCTGGTTGGTTTGAACTGTCAACTTGTGGTTAGCAGTCCAAAGCTTATCCTACAGCACCATGCCAGGACCCTTCTCACTACGGAGTATGATTTCAATGTTCTGACTTCCTTTATAGCCACATCTGTACATTTTACAACTAATTCTGAAACTCAATTCAACTCTTTGCTTCTGTTTGATTTCCAATCTAGTTAGAACTAAATGTTACTGTTATGATTTTAAAATATACATCTGGGAGAAGATAAAAGGTCCATCTGCTCTGTCACATATCCTCTTTTCTTAGTGATAGTGACTTCCAGTGTGTTTTGGGGAGTGTATTCAATTTTGCCACACAAAGAGATATGTTCAAGTCCTAACCCCCAGTACGTATGAATGTGACCTTATTTGGAAAGATGGGACTACACTGAATTAGGATAAGCACCGGACTGCAAGGTTGATTTGAAATGTAAGGTCAGCAGTTCAAATCCACCAACTGTTCCTCAGAAACCCTTTAGGATCACTAGGACTCAAAATCAACTCGATGGCACTAAACAACAACAATCCGTAGAACTGTGTTCTTAGAAATTGGATTGGTTTGTCTACAAACCAAGAGCTGAGGAAGCCCAAAAGCTAAGAGAAAGACATGGGACAAACTCTCCCTCAGAGCCTTCAAAGAAAGTATGATACTATAATGGCAACTTAATTTCAGATTTCTAGCCTACAGAACTAGAAGAGCATAAACTTAAATTGTTTAAATAACAGTTTGTTTTTTCAGTTTCTGTTATTGCAGTACTAGAAAATTAATACTGGAAGAAGATGAAAAATAATAACCATTTCCTTAATTAAATTAAAAGTCTACTCTTTGGTTAATTGTTCCTTCTCATTGCTCAGTGCACTTTGGTTAGGCTTTGGGGACTCTGAATAGTAGGCATCTCTGTGTTGGATCCCTCACTGGGGTATGTACATGTAGTCTCTAATAAGTGCCATCCACAGAGGAGAATCTTCTCACGGCACCACTTCACATTGATCTTGTCTGCATTATACTCAACCACTACAAAATTTGGCTCTCTCCTCTTCTTCTTCCCTTTGCCAGCATCTTCTTAGCTGCTGGGTTCATTTCCCCAAAGGATATCTTGAGTAAAATATCCTCCATCTCAGCTGCTTTTTATAGTCCCACCATACTCATAGAGTATTCATGTTTACCTTGACATTTCTATCTGCTCTTATTTTCTGTTTTTCTACCTTCTGATAGTATAGAAGATAACTGGTGAGTACACTGATTAAGAAGGAGCTCTGGTAGTATAGTGGTTACGAATCGGGCTGTGAACCTCAAGGTCAGCTGTTCAAAACTACCAGCTGTTCCGTGGGAGAAGGATGAGGCTTTCTGCTCCTGTAAAGATTTACAGCCTGGTAGTACAGGGTGCTATGAGTCGGAACCGACTCCACGGCACATAACAACAACAACACTGATTAAGCAGACACATAACCAGGGAACAAAATGCTAATATCCTCTTCCTACAAGATGGACAAATATGAACTGAACTTTAGTGATTAGTGACTTATTTAGAGCTTTGAAATTCAACTGCAATCTCCCAATTCCCACGCCCCCCCCATCATAACAACAAAGCAGAAACAAGAAAATATAACAGCAACAAAAATTAATTTCATATCCTGTTTTCAGTCCAGAATTCAGATCTAACTCTACAAGAACTTTCTTATGTAGTTGTTAAGTGTATTAAAATGGGTTCTGACTCATAGTGGCCCTGTATTAGGCTTCTAAGGAATAGTTGGTATGTTTGAACCATTGACCTTGTGGTTAGCAGTCCAGTGCTTCTCCTAGCACCCACCAAGACTCCTACCTTTTTATTGTTGTTATTGCTGTTAAATGCCTTCAAGATGGTTTCAACTAATAGAAACCCTATATTGGTTTTGAAGGAGTGCTTATTCTACAGCACCACACTAAGACCCCTTTCTCATACTTGCCTTAAAAGCTTATTTCATTTTAATAGAAAAGGTTTTGTTTGTTTGTTTGTCTTACCAGTTTGATACCTGGTTTTTGAAGTTGCCAATGGGACCCAGCCTTTCATATTCAATAAACGTTTATAAGCAAACACTTTGTGCTCAGCACTTTCTAGCTACTAGATCTGTTCTCAGTGAAATCTGATTTAATCATCACATGTCTGATAAATAGGAGTTATTATAGTTCTAACTAAAAGAGAAAACCAAAAAAACCACAAATAACCACAACAAAAATACTTGAAGAATACTGGTCTTCAGGAGGTCCCATTGGTTTGTTGGGTTACCTTTAACTTTTCCCCCAAAGTAAGTACTTCTTTATTAGGACAATCAGGAAGAAAATGTCAGGTGTGCATCCATCTGGAAAAGAACTCAAAATACAGATAACCTAACCTATATTGATTTATCTATTGTCATCTTTTTAAACCAAAGAAAGAACACTGTGAAAGTCTGAGATGTTTGGATATCAACCATATATGATTTTTCATGGAATGCTCTATGGACTGCCTACTAAACCATTATTAAGTCAACTGTAGACCAATAATTCACTTTTATGTTCCTGGAGTTATTTATTCATTTGATCTGGCAAAATGATGAGTGCTAGCCTTAAAGATAAATGAGGGGAAAACAAAGAAACAAAAAGTTTATTTGGTTGTTAACTTTCAAAAGTTAGGAAAATCTCTAAAAAGTATATATATCCCATAGTTTGATTGTGTTCAAACTTGGAAGTGTTTGGAGAATTGGCAAGCATAAATTTCAAGGTCAAAGATAAAGATCAAACTAATAGATGGTTGGTGTTAGGTTCTGTCCAGTCAGTTCTGACCCACAGCAACCCTAAGTAATAGATGTCTTCTTATTGTTGTTGCTAAGGTGGTTTTGACTCATAATGACCCTGTAGAAGTGTGGCACTGTGGGCTAAAGCACTAGACCTTAAGGATGGTTTGAACCACAAGATCGGCAGTTCAAACTCACAAGCTGCTTCTTGGAAACCCTATACAGGGTCACCATGAGTTGGAACTGATTCAACAGCACTTAACAACAACAACATAGGATTTCCAAGGAGTGGTTAGTGAGTTTGAACTACCCACTTTGAAGTTCAAACTCACCTTGTTGTCTAGTGCTTATCCTACAATGCCACATCATGCCTTAGGTGTCCAGAAAAATCACATTATTTTATTCTTTTTTGACAGTAGCACCTAGTGTTTTCATTAGGTGTTCCAATGTTTTTTCCCAGATTTTTTGGTACTTCTAAATAAAACTTTGTTTTTCAACATTAATGTAATGATTATGTCACAGTTTAGCACATGCTTTACTCTGTTTGAGAGTCATTAGAATTTCTACTTTGTGATTGTTTGTTTTAATGTCACGTAAACTATGAAAACCCTAACCAACCAGGTTCTGATTTGAACTGTAATCAGTTGAGGTCCATCTCTTCGTCGTTAAGGTATTGAAAAGTTTGTGTTTATATTCATTTCAATGTATAATTAACTTGGTTTTACTCTTTGATACAAATCTAAGTTATGTTTTATTCATATAAGAATGTGCAGTAAATCACTTTAATTTTATCACATGGAGCAGATGGCTAATATCATCAAAATTTATAGGGTAAGTTAAAGCCATTTTTTAGATACTCAGACAAAGTTGATAAAGGGTCTTTTCCCTGAAATTGGAGAGAAAAGGAAAACGTAGTGCCAATGAATTTTTGTTGTTCTTAAGTGCTGTCCAGTCGATTTTGACTCATAGTAACAAAGTGTAGGGTTTCCAACAAGAAACTGGTGGGTTTGGACTGCAGATCATGTGATTCTCAGTTCAGTTCTGATCCTATAGTACCAGTAATTTGATGACTCAGAGTCCTAGTGTAGCACTGGAGCATCAACACTGGGCTTAAACTGAAAAATTAGTGGTTCAAACTCACTAGACACTCTTCAGCACTTAACAACAACAATGTGATGACATGAATTTGAAGATAACCTATATAGCCATCCAGTTTCCAGATTTCTTTATACATTGTTTTCTTTCCTAAATGTTGCTGTTGTGTGATATTGAGTCAATTCTGAGATCTTCTTAAGCTACATTTAAAATTTTTAAATTGAATGTCATGTTTATGTGTCTATACTGCAATTTATTTGGGTCTAATTAGAGTGCTTATATGGAAGCTATCTCAAATAGATTTTTTCATTTCATAGCCTTTAAGCTAGAAAGTGCTTTCAAGTTTCACATATTAGAAATCTTATGTGAAAAACTTCTGTGGAAGTTTTTTTATTTTTCCCTAAAGGGCTAATTTAAATGATTTAAAAATTATGTGCAGAGAAAGATCATTACTCTTAATGATTGAACAGAAGATATCAATTCAATAACAATTGAAAATATTAATCAAGAACCTGAATTAAAAACTGTTGTATAGAATTTTTTATCTAAATTCCAAATGAAGTGTAGTTTCTTTAACCCATGCAGAAATACAAGTGTACTAAATCCAGATGTTTCTTCTATGGTATTATTTCTGCTTTTCTACTTAATCTCATAATATTTCTTCTCACCCAAAAGTCACATGCTTGCAGCTAAATATACATTTTTTTCCCATGTCAAATGGAGGTAAAAGTGTTGCTTAGGTTCCCACTAGATTATATAATTATAAAAGAGATTCAGAGCTAAATAATTCAGGAAAAATAGCATTATTGTCTGCTCTACACATAGAAAATCTTGACAAAAAAGTTGTTCAAGACAAAGGGAGGAGTGCAAGAGTTAAAGGGAATAGAGGTTATATATCCAATTTTGTAATAACAATGATACACAGGTTGAATGGAAGTGAGAGGAATAGTGGGAGTTTATCCATAAATATATAAAGGTTTGACAGAGGAATGGTACAGGGGTATCCATGAATGTGGTGGAGCAGATAGGGGACAAAATTATGAAAACTTCTTAGACTTTACCAAACTCTTTAAGGAAATGAATTGCTGAGCTTGGAGGATCAAGACCATACTCTCAGGGGATGCCATGGTCTATTGGCATAACACAGTCCACAAAGGTAATGCTCTACATCCTATTTTTGTGAGTTGTGAGTAGTATCTTAAAAGCTTCAAAGCAGCTACCTAAAGTGCAGCTATTGGTCTCTCCATGTGTGGAAGAAATAGCAGAAGCTTGGGAGACAATGTGGAAAAAAACTCAAAATTATAAAAAAAGTATAGACTTACTGTTCAGAAAGAGACTGGAAGAACCTGAGACTTTGCTCCTTGGTCATTCTTCAGGTCTATAACTGAACTTATCCTGGTAGCTCAATTTTCAGAAAGCAGTAGATAGGTCTATAGATGAGACACCAATATTAGTGAGGTATGGCCAGCATAGAATGGTCCACCATTTGAGATTAAAAGAGTAGCATTTACCTAAGGACAAAATTCAGACAGGTTGGGAAACAAGGAGTAATGGAAACAAGAATCACAGGGATGAAGTGGGATAAGAGTTGTTACATTGTAAAGATTGTAATCATTGAAATGAAATGCAGTGTATTATTTGCTGAATGTAAAACTGATAGTCTACTCTGTAACCATTTACTCAATTCACAGTAAAAAGAAACAAGTCAACTGGTCAGCTTGTGCTCAGAATGAATTAAGAAAATGAGGAATACAATCCTTTAAATTATTAACTGTTTTTCAATTTGCAGAGATGCGAGAGAAAGAGAGAGAGAGAAACTAAGGTTAATTTAATTTTGTCTTTTTAATTTTGGTAATGATTGTGATAAAATTTAATATTTATAGGCTACATTAAGCTGTAATTCTCTGATGGTTTGCATGTTGCTGTGATTCTGGAAGCTATGCCATCAGTATTTCAAACATTAACAGTTTACCCAAGATAGGGAAGAAGAATTTGGTGATTTACTTCTGAAAAGCAAGCTAGTAAAAACTTTTGGAATAGCAGTGGAAACTTGTCTGAAATCATTCTGGAAGATGAGCTCCTTAGGTTGAAAGGCATTCCAAATACAACTGAAGAATAGCTGTCTCCTCAAAGTAGAGTCAACCTGCTATTAAGCACGGATCGAATAAAGTTTTGTGGGCTTTCATTTGCTAATGTGATATAATCCAAATCAGTAAAAACAGTTGCAAAAATTCATTAGTAACTGGAATGTGGAATATATGATTATGAATCTACAAAACTGGAAGTTACCAAAAATGAAATTAATGGGATGCTTGAAACTCAATATCCACAGCATTAGTGAGCTGAAATGGACTGGTACTGACGGTTCTGAATTGGACATTCATATGGTTTATTATGACTGGAATGAAAAATTGAGGAGAAATGGCATCCCATTTATTGTCTAAAAGACTATTTCAAGATATATTCTGAATTATAACACTGTCAGTGATAGGATAATAGCTATACCTACAAGGAAGACCAGGTATTCCTACTATTCAAATTATACACAACCACTGTATTATAGATGAAGAAATTGAAAGTTTTTATCAACTTCTGCAGTTTGAAATTGATCAATTCTGCAATCAAGATGCTTTGGTAATTGCTGGTAATTTAAATGTGAAAGTTGGAAAGAAGGAAGGAGAATCTGTAATTGGAAAAGATGGCCTTGGTGATAGAAATGATGACCCTGGACATCACATAATAGAATTTTACAAGACCAAGAACCTATTCATTAGAAAGACTTTTACTTCAACAGCAAAATTGGTGACTATATAGGTGAAACATGCCAGATAGAATACACAGGAAACAAGTCAATTACCTGTGATGGAAAAGCTCAATATCTTCAGTCAGAACAAGGCCAGTGGTCAACCACAGTATAGACCATCAAATTCTCATACTGAAGAAATTGAAACGAATCCCCAAGACCCAGAATATGATCTTGAGTATGACCCACATGAATTTAGAGACCGTCTCAAGAAATGATTTGATGCATTGAACACTGAAGACCAAAGATATGACAACTTTTAGGATAACATTACACATAAAAAAGCAAAATCAAAATATATTAAAAAGGCAGGAAATAAAGCAAAGACTATCATGGATATCAAATGAAAATCTGAAACTTGTTCTTCAACTCACATTAGATAAAGCAAATGAAAGGAATTATAAAATAAAATAGCTGAATAGAAGTTTTCAAAGAGTGTATCGATAAGACAAAGTAAATTATTATAAAAAATTGTGGAAAGAACTGGCATTAGAAAAATAAAAGAGAAGAATATCTGTAGCATTACTTAAGCTGAAAGAACTGGGGGAAAATTCAAACCAAGAGTTGAAATATTAAAGGATTCCATGTAAAAGAGCAAATATATCAGAACTAAGGTGTGCCTGACCCAAACCATAATATTTTTAATAGACTCATATATATATATATATGAAAGTTAGACAAAGAATAAGGAAGACCTTAGCAGAATTGATGCATTTGAGTTATGACACTGGAGAAGAATATTAAAACTACCATGGACTGCCAGAAAAAACAAACAAATCTCTGTTGGAAGAAGTACAATTGAATGCTCCTTAGAAACGGGATGGTAAGAGTTTGTTTCTCATACTTCAGACATGCCATTGGTGGGACCAGTCCCTGGAGAAGAACATTGTGCTTGGTAACATGAAGTGTCAGTGAAGAAGATGAAGACCCCCAACAAGATGGATTAGCACAGTAGCAGCAGCAATGGGCTCAAACTTAACAACAGCTATGAGGATGGTGGGGGACCAGGCCATGTTTTATTCTATTGTATATAGTGTTGCTATGAGGTGGAACTGACTCGACAGCACACAACAAAAACCACAACAGACAAAACGTTGAACAATGCAGGAAGCATCAAAATAAAATAAAAAAAAAAAAAAAAACACACTCTACCTAAAGCGATTGACCAGCATTCAACCATTTCAAGAGGTAGCAAGTGATCAACAACCGACAGACCTGAAGGAAGAAAAAGTCCATGTTACATAGAAGGTGTTGACCAAAATCAAGGCTCCAGGAATTGATGCAGTACCAATTTAGATGTTTTAACAAACTGATGCAACACTAAAAATGCTCAATTGTCTATGTCAAACAACGAAGTCAACGTGACCAGAGGAAATCCATATCTGTAACACCCATTCCAAAGAAAGGAGTTACAACAGAGTATGGATCTTATAAAACACTATCAATATTACCTGCAACTAAAATTTTAATGAAGATAATTCAAAAATGTTTGCAGCAGTACATTGACAAGGAAATGCCAGAAAATTTAGATTGAATCAGAAGAACAAGTGATATTCTGGCTGTCGTCAGATCGATCTTGGCTGAATGCAGACACTATCAGACAGATATACGTGCATTTTACTGACTATTCACAGATATTTGACTTTGGAACATAACAAATTATAGATAACATTTTGAAGAATGGGAATTCCAAAACACTTATTTGTGCTCATGGAGAACATGCACATAGACCAAGAGGCAGTTGTTCTAACAGTAGAAGAGGAACATAAGGAAAGGTGCGCATACGGATTGCATTCTTACACTATATTTCTTCAATCTGGGTGCTGAGCAAATCTGAGAAGCTTGACTATGAAGAAGAATGTGTCATGAGGATTGGAGGAAAATTCATTAACAACTTGTGATATGTAGGTGACACAACCTTGCTGGCTAAAAGCAAAGAGGACTTGAAGCACTTAATGATGAAGGCCAAAGGCTACTTCCTTCAGTATGGATTAATCACACCGTAATGCAAAGAAAACAAAGATCCCCATAAAATCATGCTGTTGTTGTTGTTAAGTGGCGTCAAGTATATTTCGACCCATAGTGAACCTGTATAGGGTTTCCAAGGAGCAGCTGGTGAGCTTGAACCACTGACATTGCAGTTCAGACAACTTTGCAGTCTTACGCATTAGCCCACAGCTCCACACCAGGACTCTTCCATAAAATGATAAGTGGAGAAAATATTGAAATTGTGAAGGATTTCTTTTTACTTGGTTCCCCAATCAATGCCCATGGAAACAGCAGTCAAGAAATCAAACAATGTATTGCATTGGGCATATCTGCTGCGAAAATCTATTTAAAGTGTTAAAATGCAAAGAAGTTACTCTGAGGACTAGGGTGCACCTCACTCAAGCCATGGTATTTTCAATTGCCTCATATGTATAAGGAAGCTCACCAATGAATAAAGACCAAAGAAAAATTGATGTATTGAATTATGGTGCTTACAAAAAATATTAACTATAACAGGAGCTGACAGGAGAATAACAACTCTGTTTTTGAAGATACAATCCAAGAATACTCATTAGAAACAAAGATAGTGAGACTTTGTCTCATCTACTTTGGGCATATTATCAGGAAGGATCAGTCCCTGGTAAAGGACATTAAGCTTGGTGAAGTAGAGGGTCAATGAAAAAGAGGAACATCCTCATTGAGATGATTGACAGGGTGGCTTTAACAATAGGCTCAAATCTAGTTTCACTTGAGTGGATGGTGCAGGATTTAGCAGTCTTTCACTTTGTTTTCTCTGTACATAGGGTCTCTATGAGTCAGAACCACTTGATGGCACCTAATAACAGCAAATGAAGCATCCAGATTTCCTTAAATTTTTTCCTTTATTTGTCTATCTGTCTCTCCCTCTCTGTTTTATAGACGTTGTTGTTGTTGTGTGCCATTGAGTCAGTTCCGACCCATAGTGACTCCGTATAGGGTTCCCAATTAGCAGCTGGTGAACTTGAACCACCAACCTTGAGGTTCAAACTGATTTTGCAGTCCAGCGTGTTAGCCCACAGCACCACAAAATTTAGGATGTTAAAGAAAATTGGGAGATGAGTATAAGAAAATCTATTTTATCATATGAAACATGTTGTGTGAAAATGTAACCAGCTTTTATTATTTAAAGGAGAATGAACTGGGATAAAATAATAGAGAATTTAAATCTACTTTACTACACGTAAACTGCATTTGTACTTAAATGTGGTGATACATAAGAAGTGTAACATTTTAATGGAAATAAGAGATCTATGTTGCTGCTAGATGTCGTTAAGTTGGTTCCACCTCATTCCAATCCCATGAACAACAGTGGCCCAGTGCCATCCTCACAACTGTTGTTATGTTTAAGTACACTGTTGTTGTCAATGCATCATTCCATCTTGTTAGGAGTCTTCCTCTTTTTCACTGACCCTCGAAGTTACCAAGCATGATGTCCTTCTCCAGGGATTGGTCCTTCCTGAGAACATGTCCAAAACATAACAGTTGAAGTCTCATCATCCTCACTTATAAGGAACATTCTGGTTTCTTTGTTTTAGCATTCCAATATTCTTCACCAACACCATTATTTAAATGTATCAATTCTTCTGTGCTCGTCCTTATTCATTGTCCAACTCTCATATGCATATGGTGGTGGTTGTGGTTATGCGCTGTGGAGTCGGTTCCAACTCATAGCGACCCTGTACAGGGTTTCCGAGGCTGTAAATCTTTATGGGAGCAGAAAGCCTCATCTTTCTCCCATGGAACA
>NW_006408529.1:23242012-23245430 GCF_000296735.1 Chrysochloris asiatica | reverse complement strand
CCTGACAACAACAACAATATATATATATATCTTAGGATGTAAAATTTCTTTTTTATGTAAGTTTTTATTTTGAATTATGTGTTAGTTTACATGGGTGAACATTATCTTTACATTCATCCTATCATATTTTGTTTCATTGCAATGATCACAATCCCCTGCACGCATCATCAAACACTCAAAGGGCACACCCCACATTCCTGCCTAACCCCCGGCTGCCATCTCACAACCCCTCTCCCTCCCTGAGTTCAGAGTCCCCAGCCACTCCTTCTGTCCACATCATCTTCTCTGTCCCCATCCCTAGTGTCACTGCCTCTCTTGACATGGTCTTGCATTTCACTTTTCTCCCTTGATGGTTCCAGGGAACTCAGCTCCTAGACTGCAAAATTAGCCACTCCCCTCCTTTTCTTACCAAACATTTACATTTACCTTTCCAACACTCAACTGTCAGACCTGATAGCAATCATTCCTTATTGATCCTCACTGTAGAGTTATGTCCAATCCTTTGTCATACTGCATCCACAAGCATAGGTCAAGATCATCCCTTATAGAGGGTTACTCCTTTTTTTTTCCCCCTCTTCTTTCTTCCTCTAGTCGTGTTCTGATCATCCATCCATTGATGCCAGGTCAAATGGGTACTATCTGCAAGTGTGGGTGTTCTTGTGCATCCCCCCTCACTTTATATCAGCTGGATGCTTCACATTCCGTTCTAGTCCTCAGGTCTCATCATACTGCTGGTTAACCAGGTCTCAATCCAGGTTAACAGGAGTCTATTGAATGTGTTTGGACTTAGTTCACATTTCATTGCTATTTTTCCCCCTCTTCTCCTTATCGGTAACCACTGTGGTCAGCAGCAGGACCATAGGCCTGGTAGTGTATTCCATTTGCATTTCAGTCTTGGAAGGGGGTTTGCCTTGAAGGGAGCTGACCACTTGCCTTGAGAGGAACAACTTGCTTGTTCTACCAGTAGTCAATTAGACTGCTGTTATTGTGTTGTTGTTGTTGTTGTTTTTTTCTGCTGGTCTTTCTTTCAAGAAGCATATTCTGTTCTTCTAGCTGATCCAGACTGGTCTGCTTGTCCTTTCACGTGGAAATGTCCCACCTCAGAAGAGTCTGGATGAGGATCAGAATTCTACCTATGGTCTTGTGCAATGAAAAGGCTCCATAGGGAGCCTCCTTCACTAGGGAAGTTCTAGCCCCATTTTAGTTAATCCAAACAGTTATAGGCTAAAGACAGACTTACAAGCTTTCTTTGGTATGTTTCTGGCTATTCCTCTCTCTCCCCTTCAAGTGTATATTTTACAATAGTAGGCAAGGGAAACTAAGATTCAACAGACAGACAAGCATCTTAACATCATTCCTCCACTCTTACCCATTCAAACCATGCCTAATCTTTGTATCCACAAGCTCTGTTGTTCCACGTTTGTGCTTAGATCATTATTTACCTCTGTCCCATTTAGCACATGTAAACCTGCCTAGCTATTCTCCCATCTGCCTTATTTTTCCTTTCCCCTTCCTCTTCTAGTGTATTGCCACCCCTCTCCCTGAGCACCAAACTATCCTGTGTCTATTCCATACCCTGTGCTACACTTTCCCCTCCTTCCCCCTCACCCCATCCTATACACCCCGGTAACCACCACCAACAAATTAATTAATTAATTAAATAAAAGATTAAAAAAAAAATTCCCCTTTTAATGTGGGTTCTTTTTCTTAATCTTTTACAATAATGGCTATATGCCAGTTTTCTCCTATTGTGACTGACTGATTTCACTCAGCATAATGTCCTCAAGGTTCGTCCATATTATGCAGTGGCTTACTGCTTCCTTGTTATTCTTTAGGGTAGTGTAGTATTCCATTGTGTATATGTACCAAAGTTTGTTTATCCATTCTTCCATAGATGGGCACTTAGGCTGTCTCCATCTTTTTGCTATTGTAAATAGTGCTGCTATGAACATTGGTGTGCATATATCCACTCACATTATGGCTCGTATTTCTTGTGGGTAAATATCAAGTAGAAGAATTGCCGGATCATAAGGTATCTCTATTTCCAACCTTCTGAGGAAGTGCCATACTGTTTCCAGAGTGGTTGGACAATTTTGCAATCCCACCAGTAATGTAGGATGGTCCCAGTCTCTCCATATCCTCACCAACACTTATTGTCCTCTACTTATTTTAGTCTTTGCTATTATTGCTGGTGTGAGATGATATCTCATTGTTGTTTTGATTTGCATCTCTCTAATGGCTAGTGATCGTGAACATTTCTTCAGATTTTTGTTGGCTACCCAGATCTCCTTCTTGGTGAAGTGTCTATTCAAGTCCTGAGCCCATTTTTTAATTGGGTTATTTGTCCTTTTCTTGTAGAGGTGTTGTAGGTTCCTATATATTTTGGAAATTTGTCCCTTTTCTGATGTGTTGATGCAAAATATTTTTTTTCCATTCTGTGGGATCCTTTTTTACTCTTTTGATGAAGTCTTTTTATGCACATAAGTTTTTAATTTTTCATATTCCCCATTGATCTGTTTTGCTTATTTTTGTTTGTGTAAATTTCAAAATGTTTGGGGGTCTGTGTATGCCCTATATCAGAGCTCTCAAAAATTTCCCTACTTTTCAATTGATGACCTTCATAATTCTGAGATTCATATTTAGGTCTTGAATCCATGCTGAGTTGGTTTTTGTATAAGGCATGAGGTAAAGGTCTTGTATATATCTTTATGTATATCACTTTTGTATATCACTTTCCAATTCTGCCAGCACAATCTGTTGAAGACACCATCTCTTCCCCATGCAATATACTTAGGTAATTTGTCGAAAATCAGTTGGTTATATGTGGATGGGATAATTATCTGGATTCTCAGTTCTGTTCCATTGATCATGTATCTTTAATTGTACCAGTACCTGGCTGTTTTGACCACGGTAGCCGTGTAGCAAATTTTGAAATCAGGGAGTGAGAGGCTTCCCACCCTGTTCTTCTTAAGCAGTGCTTCGCTTATACTTGCTCTCTTTCCTTTCCATATAACATTTGTAGTTGTCTTTTCCATCTCTTTGAAGAATGTCATTGGAGTCTGGATTGGGGTTGTATTATATGTGTAAATTGCTTTGTGCAGTGTTGACATTTTCACAATGTTAAGTCTTCCTATCTAGGAGCATGGTATATTCTTCCATTTTTGTAAGTCTCTTTTGGTTTCTTGTAGTAGTGTTCTGTAGTTTTCTTTGTATAGGTCCTTTATTTCTCTTGCTACATTTATTCCTAGATATTTTATACTTTGGGTGGTGATTGTAAATGGTATTGTTTTCCTAATGTCCTTTTCAGCACTGTCCTTAAAAGGTATGTTGTTGTTGTTGTTGTCAGGTGCCATCAAGTCGGAACCGACTCATAGCGACCCCATGCACAGCAGAACGAAACAATGCTCGATCCTGGGCC
>NW_006408529.1:23234164-23241912 GCF_000296735.1 Chrysochloris asiatica | reverse complement strand
ACTCATAGCGACCCTGTACAGGGTTTCCGAGGCTGTAAATCTTTATGGGAGCAGAAAGCCTCATCTTTCTCCCATGGAACAGCTGGTAGTTTTGAACTGCCAACCTTGCGGTTCGCAGCCCGATTCGTAACCACTATGCTACCAGAGGCCCATCACATGCATTTGAGCAATTGAAAATACCATAGTCCTCAAAGTGACATCTTTGCTCTTTCAGATATTAAAGAGATTTTGTGCAGCATATTTGCCTAATTCAATGCATCATTTTCACTGCTGTTTTTATGAGTGTATATCCAAGCAAAATAAAGTCTAGATGACTTAAATTTTTCTTCATTTATTACATTACTTATTGGTTCAGTTGTAAGGATCTTTTTCCCTTTACATTAAGATGAAATCCATACTAAAAGTTTTAGTCTTTAATATTCATCAATAAGTATTTCAAGTCCTCTTTTCTTCGCTATTATCAATTAACTTAATGACTTTGAGAAATAATGCTTAACTCTCTAGCATCTACTATCAATATTGATCAGCTTGTAGAACTACAATGTTTCTAGAGAAAGCGTACAGTGATTATTATTTTCATAATATATTTCCTGTTACTAAATAGTGATAAATCAAAATTATCATCATTAAATTTAATATTTATGTTAATTTTCTTTATCATATTTATTCCAAGGGATCAAATTTACAACTTTCAAATTACTGTAGCCTTAGACCAAGCTCCAAGGTTATGCATTCTAATACAAAAGTTTTTTCCTATTTAGAGATTCAGTGTTAGGGTTTCAAGAACAAACGTATGCTCAAATATTAACATTTGAATTTATTTTTGTAGAAAAATTTAAATAAATGTATTTCTAATTCACCTATTTATAAAATCATCTATTGAATTCCCAGGGACTAAGCCTTGAAAAAAAAAAAAAATTAAATAGATGTGTGTAGCCATTGAAAGCATGACTGATATAATTTCCTAGTTTTATAAAAATTCAGCTTTTCTGATTGCACTTTTTTGAACCTTACTAATTTTTAATAAACTTTAGCTTTTAGAACAGTTTTAGATTATAGATATATTAAGAAGATAGTACAGAGAGTTCATATGTTTCTCTGCACGGCGTTTCATCTATTATCAACATCTTATATTACTTTGGAATTTTTCCTTGCAATTAATGAACCAATAGTTGATACATTATTAGTAACTAAAGTTCATAAGTTTCATCTTTTTATCTATGGTTCCTAATCTGTTTCAGGATCTTATTCAGAATGCCACGTTACATTTAACTATCATGTCTCCTCAGGCCCCTCTTGACTATGACAGTTTCTCAGATTTTCTAATGACAGTTTTGAAGATGAATAATTATTTTATATTGTAGAATACAAAATGTTTTGAAATTTGTCTTATTTTTCCTTAGACTTACACTGGGGTATGTATTTTGGAGATGAAGATGACAGAGGAACATCTCATTTTCATCACATTATATCAAGGATATATACTATGAGCATCATTTATGACTGTTGATATTGGCCTTAATCACCTGGCTGGAACTGAACTTGTCAGATTTTTCCTTTGAAAAATTACTAATTTTCCCCCTTTTAATATCATACTCTTTGTAAGGAAATCACCATCTGCAATCCACATTTACAGGGAAATTATTATTTTTATATAAAAAATTAATTAGTAGGTTTGGAAAACAATGATCTCACCCTGATTCTGAATCCCCCACTTATCTTGTCTCCAATACCATAGAAAGATGAGATTTCTGCTTCTGTAAAGATTTACAGCCTTGGAAACCCTGTACAGGGTCGTTGTGGGTTGGAACCAACTCGACAGCACTTAAAAACAACAACAAACCATAAAATCCTCAGAGATGATGAATAACATCACCCAGAATTCCTAGAACACACAGAGTGTCAGTATTGAAACTTTCAAATCACTGTGAGAGAGAAATAAAAAGCCCTACAAATTCCAGCAGAAGGCCAATATCTTCCCCCATTCCCACCACCCCTACTCATTCACACCCAAGGATGCAAAGAATTGGGAAGGTAGCTTTGAAATACTTGGTAATGAAAGAGTAGAGTGAAGTGAGATTTAATTAAAACACAATATCAACCCTAGCAAGAAAATGTAAAACAAAAACTGCCAAAGTTCTGAGAAAGGAAATAGGAAACGAACTTGAAAATATATAGAACTAAAGTCTTATTAAAGTGTTACTTCTGGAGAAGAACAGATGCTTGAGAATGACATTGCTTGGAGAATAGGAAGCAAAAGAGAAAAAAAAGTAAATTTGAAAAAAATAAAGGATTTTGTCATAATCTCATCTTTTCTTCTTCCTCTTGCTACCACCACTAACACCATCCATCAAAGGAACTGCTTTTTTAGGTCATTCTCAAATTTTGTTTCTGAAATAAATGTGATTGTTGTTGTTAGGTGTCATCAAGTCAGTTAAGACTCGTAGCATTCCTGAGTCCAAAAGAACAAGCTATTGCCTGGTGCTGTATCAGCCTCGCAATCACTGTCAAGTTTGAACTCATTGCTGCAGTCACCATGTCAATCCATCTTATTGAGAGTCTTCCTCTTCTTTTTGTTGACCCTTTATTTTACCAAACATGATATCCTTCTCCAGGGACTTGTCCCTCATGATAACATGTCCATCTTTGTTTCTAAGGAGTATTCTGGTTGTATTTCCTCCAAGACAGATTTGTTCATTCTTCTGGCAGTCCATTCCTGATATTGCATTATTCTTTATATAGTTCATCTTCTTTATTTTTTTTTTTTTTTGCTCAGCATATTGATAAAGCTCAGATTGAATAAGTATGGTGAAAGGATATTACTTGATAAATTCTACATTCTGTTGGATTACCTTTCTTTGGAATGAGAACAAATATAGATCTCTTCCATTTGGTTGGCCAGGAAAAATTTGAAAATCTTTCAAATTTCTTGGCATAGAAAATGAGCTCATCCAGCACTGCATCTGTTGTAAACATTTCAGTTGGCATCCATTGCTTCTTGAAGTCTTGTTTTTCACTAATGCCTTCAGTGCAGCTTGTACTTCTTTCAGTACCATAGATTTTTGATCATATGCTACCTACTAAAATGGCTCTTTTTGTTTTGCACATGGAAAGACCAATAGTTGCACCTTAGATTACAGCTGATGAACTTTTAAGTTCCTACTCGCTATTCACCAAATTATGATGTAGAGTGAGTCTTGAATTTTTCAGTTAGTTCTTCCACCTTAATAAATGCTAAACATCGTCTTCCTTTTTGGTTTATAACTCCAGTGCTTTGCACATTTCGATATGATCAGTCACATTTCAATGTGATGTACTGAGGTGGCTTGCATGTTACTATGATTCTAGAAGATATGTCCTTGGTGTTTTAAAAACCAGCAGGGTCACCCAAGGTGGACAGGTTTCATTAGAACTTCTAGACGAAGATCAACTTGGAAGAAGGTCTTGGTGGTTTACTTCTGGGGAAAAAAATGGCCACTGTAACTTTATTAATAGAATACTGTGCAACATTAATAAATAAACAAACAACTACGAATCTGCTAAACATTTCATGACATTAGTGAACCTTTCAGACATTGTGCTGAGTTAAAGTAATCAATTACAAAAGGACAAATATTGAATCAGACCACTACTATAAAAGTTGAGAAAAATTTTTTCACAGAAAGAAACATTTATTTAAGTTTAACAGGCATGGGAGGGAAGAGATGATAAAATCACTAACTAGAGGGATGTTGTTAAGTGCCTTTCGGTCGATTCTGACCCATAACGACCCTGTGTAGGGTTTCCAAGAAGCGGGTGGTGAGCTTGAACCACTGCCTTGTAGTTCAGATGACTTTGCAGCCTGACACATTAGCCCACAGCGAGGTAGACACATATTAACATGGCTGATCATAAGGCAATAGATGTAATAAGAAGAGGTCAGCACAAAACCATCAAAACAAAATAAAGCACTGGAGTGAAAGTGTAGGGCACACGATTTAAAGTCAACAGAGGAAATATTATAATACATAATACTATAACATATACAATATGGCAATTTCAGTAATAACAGTAATCTACTTGTTAATACACATAAAGAGACAGGCATAATGAACAGGAGAGAAAATGTGAATGGGACTGCACCCATGGATCTATATAAGTTTGATAGAGGATATTTCTACATGTGCATTTATATGTGCTGTAAACATATCCATGACAATGTTTTAGCCATCATTAAGTACCTAGCGGGAATGAGTCACTGGTCTGGAGGTTCAGGACCATAGCCTTGGGGGGACATCAAACTCAATTGGCATAAAACAGTTCACAAAGACAATTGCACTAGAGGTTAAGAACTTGAACACCAGGTCAGTATGATCCGTAGGGTCCCCAGTTCACACTCACCAGCTGCTCTTCAGAAACTCTATACAAGGTCTCTCTGGGTTGAAACTGACTTGATGCCACTTAACAACAACTTTGGTGAGTAGTTACTGGGATTTTAAAAGTGTTTGAATGGCCATCTAAGGTGCAACTATTGTTTTATTCCCCATCTGAAACAAAGAAGAATGAAGAAAATCAAAGATTTCATGGAAATAATTAGTTCAAAGAACTAAATTAATGACTCAGACACCATCCTCCATGACCCAGAAACCAGACAAACCAGGTGGTGCCCAGCTACCAGTGGTGACTGCTCTGAATGGGATTGTAATCAGGGGACTAGGATAAAGTAGAAATTAAATATGGGAATAAAACAACCCTCCAAATAATTTTTAAACAAACGAACAAAAAACAACAGGCGTACTGGTCTGATAAAGACTGGTGGGACCCCAAAAGTATGGCGCTTAAAAACCATTTAAGCCTGAAACTCACCTCACATCCATGGCTCAATTTTCAGCCAAACAACAGACAGGTCCATAGAGTGAACAATAACACCAGGGAAGTAATCACTCCCTTGAACAACCAACCATATGAGATCAAAGGGATCAGAAAGATGGACAAATGACTCACAGAAGGAGGAAGTGGGGAGAGTGCTATTATATTTTTTGGAAGTTCAGTGTCATCAATCAAAATGCATATGAACTGTTAAATGAAAACCAGTTCATTTTACTAAACTTTCACCCAAGTCATAATAAAAAGTTAAAAAGAAAGAAAGAGAGAGAGAGAGAGAAGAGAGAGGGCCTAAAATTCCATAATAATAAATAATAATAAATGCCTTTCAAGGAAAATGAACAATTATCTTTGAGGCACATTACCACAAATCTGTTAAACTTCAGTGATGAAGACAAATTTTTCAGGATTTCCAAATTGAAAGACAAATCAGTAAAATAAGATAGATATTTGTTGTTAGGTGCAATCAAGTTAGTTCCTACTCATACCAATCCTGTGCACAACAGAGCAAACCACTGCCTAGTCCTGTGCTATCCTCATGATTGTTATGTCTGAGCCCACTGTTTTTGCCAATGTGTCAGTCCATCTCCTTGATGAGCTTGCTAACCCTCCTCCTTACTAAGAATGGTGTCTTTCTTCAGAGACTGGTCCATTCTGACAACATATTCCAACGCGTGTGACACAAAGTCTTTCCATCCTCGATTTTAAGGAACATTCTGGCTGCACTTCTTCCAAGACAGATTTAATTTTTTTTTTTTTGAAAGTCCATGGTACTTTAAACATAGTTTACAAATAACATAATTTAAATACAATAATTCTTCTACCGTCTTCCTTAATCATTTCTAACATTCCCATGCATATGAGACAACTGAAAATACCCTGGCTTCAGTTGTTAAGTGCTGTCTAGTTGGTTCCCACTCATAGCAATCTTGTACAGGGTTTCCAAGGAGCAACTGGTGGGTTTGAATGGTTGACCTTGTGGTTCACAGTCCAGGACTGATCCTACAGCACCACATCCAGTGTCCTTGGTTTGGGTTAGTCACACATTTTCCCTCAAAGTGACATCTTTGCTCTTTAACACTTTGATGAGGTTTGCAGCAGATATGCCTATTCCAATAAGATGTTTGATTAGTTGACTGCTACTTCAATAAGTGTTGATTGTGGATCCATGCAAAACAAAATCCTTGACAGTGTGCCTTTTCTCCATTTATCATGACATTGTTTACTGGTGCAGTTCTGAGGATTTCTTTTTTCTTTTTTTTTTTTTTTTAGATTGCGTTGTAATGCATACAGTGGTTGTATTCTTTCAACCTCATCAGCAAGTGCTATAAATGTTGCTCACTTTCAGCAAGCAAAGTTGTGTCATCTGTGTTTTGAAGGTTGTTAATGAATCGTCTTCCATCCCTGATGCCACATTCTTCTTCAGACTCCAGGTTCTTGGATACATATTGAATACAGGTTGAATAAATATGGTGAAAGGATACAACCCTGACACACACATTTCCTGACTTTAAACCGTACAGTATCCTATGCAGTATCTATTTTAATGACTGTTTCTTAGTCAATGTACAGGTGCCTTAGGAGCACAAATAACTGTTCTGGAATTCCCATTCTTTGCAATGTTATTAATAGTTAGTATGATCTACACGGTTGAATGCCTCTGTTTGGTCAATAAAATATAAGTAAACTTCTTTCTGGTATTCACTGATCCACCTGATTCCAGTAATGGATTTATGACTGCTCTCTGTAAATGCACTGCTGCAACCATGTCTTAATTCATTCAGTAAAATTTTATTTGCTTATGATATTAATGATATTGTTAGGTGATTTCTGCATCTCTTCCAATTGTAGCATAGTGGTTACGAATCAGGCTGCGAACCTTAAGGTCAGCGGTTCGAAACTACCAGCCGCTCTGCGGGAGAAAGATGAGGCTTTCTACTCCTGGTAAAGATTTACACCCTCGGAAACCCTGTACAGGGTCGCTATGGGTCGGAACCGACTCAACGGCACTTAACAACAACAACATCCAGTTGGTTAGCCAGGTAGCGATCTTCCAATTTCTTGGCATAGACAAAGTGCTTTCCGAGCTGCATCAGTTTGTTGAAATGTTTCAATTGGTTTTGCATCAATTCCTGGATCCTTATTTCTCACTAATGCCTTCAGTGTAGCTTGGACTTCTTCCTTCAGTACCATAGGTTCTTCATCATCTGCTAACTCCTGAAATGGTTGAACATTGATCAACTCTTTTTGGTACAGTGACTGTGTATTTGTTTCATCTTCTTTTGATACTTTCTGAACCATTCAATATTTTGCCCACGTTATTGTTAAGTACTGTCAAGCCAGTTGTGACTCATAGTGAATCTGTATAGAGTTTGCAAGGAGTGGGTTTGAACTAGCAAACTTGTAGTTAGCACTCTAGTGCTTATCCTATAGCACAGGACCAATTTTACCCATAGAATCCTTCAATATTGCAAATGGAGGCTTAATTTTTTCTTCTGTTCTTCCAACTTGAGAGTTTTTGGTTTTCTAACACCAGGTGTTGGCATATTTCCTTGTAATACTCTAAATATTTATCTTTGTCAACTTGAACGATCCTTTGAAATTTTCAGCTCCTTTGAAATTTTCAGCTCCTTTACTTCGTTATTTCTCCTAGTCACTTTAGCTACTATACATTCAAGTGTAAGTTTCAGAGTCCCTTCTTACATCCACTTTTTTTTTTTTTTTTTTTGTTTTTTTTTAATTGCCTTTTTTTTTTAATGTTTGAATTTTATTGATTTATTGTTTTCTTTTCCCAAAGAATGATATATATATCATTCTTTGGGAAAAACGGCCACCACTCGTCTGTCTGTCGTGCTGTGGTGGATTGAGTTGCTGTGATTCTGAGG
>NW_006408529.1:23220792-23227608 GCF_000296735.1 Chrysochloris asiatica | reverse complement strand
CACCTGGCCGATCCATCTCGTTGGAGGTCTTCCAACTGATTTTTGGGTGCTGATCTTATAACCTGCCACTTTCCTGAATCCCCCAATGAGGTCTAGTAGCTTTTTTACTGAGTCTTTGGGGGTTTTCTATATATAGGATCATATCATCTGCAAATAGAGAGAGTTTTTCTTCCTCTTTGTCAATTTGGATGCCCTTGATTTCCCTACCTTGCCATATAGCTCTGGCTAACATTTCGAGCATAATATTGAATAGGAGTGGTGACAAAAGGCATCCTTGTCTGGTTCCTGTTCGCAGAGGGAAGGCTTTCAGTTTCTCTCCATTGTGAGTAATCAAGGCTGTTGGTTTTGAATATATGCTCTTGATTATGTTGAGGACTTTCCATTCATTTCTTACTTTGTTGAGTGTTTTTATCAGGAATGGATGTTGGATTTCGTCAAATGCCTTTTCTGCATCAATCGATATGATCATGTGTTTTTTTTTTCTTTTTTCTTGTTTATATAAGGTGAATTAGATTGATTATTTTTCTAATGTTGAACCATCCTTGCAGCCCTAATATGAATACAACTTGGTCATGATGTATTATTTTTTTCATGTGATGCTGGATTCTGTTGGCTAGGATTCTGCTGAGAATTTATTGCTGTTAGCTTGGTATATTTTTTTCTATCCTTTAACTTTTATTCTGTTTTTGTCTTTGTGTGTAAGGTGTGTCTTGCAGGCAGCATATGACGGGTCATGTTTTCTTATTCATTCAAACACTCTCTGTCTTTTCACTGGTGCATTTAACCCATTGACGTTCAGTGTGATTATTGATAAGTATGGATTAACTGCTGTCATTATTATAATTTTTTGACGTGTTTTTTGTTTTTTGTTCTGCCTGCCTTCTTGTGCTGCATTCATGCTTTTTGTGCTATTTCTTGTTGGTTTCTTCTTAGTTTTAATGTTTCCTTAGATCTTCATTTTCATGGTAAGTTGTGAAGTATTAATTTTCTTTGGTGTTGCCCTATTGTCTGTTAAGTTTTCCCTCGTTTAAGACAGTCTATTGTATCCTGCCATCTACTCAACCTCCTCACCACCTGGATCTCTGTTCCTATATTTTTCTCTTCTTTGACATTGTTAATATTTTGATAGACCTCACATGTCCTCCGAATTCATTGCTGAAATTTTGCTCCATTTTGAACTCTGCTATACATCGACCAAGTTCCAGGTGGTGTTGTTATGTCTGTTAATCTCTGGTTGTTGTCTGTTCTTGCTGGTTTTCATTCCAAAGAACTCCCTTTAGGATGCTTTGAAGAGGTGTATTGGATTTAACACAATCTCTTAGTTTGTGTTTATCCTGGAATGTTTTGATTGCACCATCATATTTGATTGACAGTTTTGCTGGGTAGACGATTCTTTGTTGGCAGTGTTTTTTTTCTTTTTTCTTTTAGGTTTTACATATGTCTCCCCATAGCCTTCTTGCCTGCATGGTTTCTGTTGAGAAGTCAGAGGTTAATCTGATTTGCTTACCTTTGTAGGTAACACGTCTCTTTTCCCAGGCTGCTCTCAGGATTCTCTCCTTGTCTTTGATTTTGGAAAGCTTGATTATGATATGTCTTGGTGATTTTCTTTTGAAGGTCTATCCTTCCTGGGATTAGTTCAGATTCTTGAATGTTTACTTCTCATCCTTCAAGATTTTAGGAAAATTTTCTTCCTGAAGCTCTTCAACTGTCTTTTCTGAGGACTTCTGTGATTCTTCCTATTCTGAAATGCCAATAATTCTTAAGTTATTCATCTTCATTTTATCCATAAAGAATCTTGCACTCTCTTCAGATTTTTTAATCCTTTTTTCTGCTTTCTCTTGTATCTTAGCAGTATTGAAAACTTGTCTTCCAGATCACTGGTTCTGGATTCCATATCTTCCATTCTGCTCCTTTTCCCTTTCAGTGTATTGTCCATCTCTGATATTTTATTATTAATCATCTGGAGTTCTTTTTGTAGGTTTTGGATTGTTTCCAATGCTTTATCTATCTTGTTTGATTGCTCCTGTAGCACTTTCCTGACTTCTTCCTTATTTTCCTCCATTTTTTCTGAGCATTTGAATTTGTTTCCATATTATTCTTCTGAATTCCACCTCATATAGATCCAGAGCCTGCTCTTCTACTGGAAAGTCTGTGTCTGCTTCCAGCTCACTTGTCTCAGTTACTTTTTTCTGTTTTTGGATATATGTTGAGATCTTTAATTGTGTTTTCTTGGACATTTTCATCAGTTATGTGAAAATTTAATGCTTAAATGGATGTATGTTGCTTTGTTGTTAAGCTTGCTGAGCATCGCCTGGTGAATATGATCTGGAGATAGGCTTCCCTTTTTGTGTGTAGTGCTTATCAGCTGTTATTGGCTCTTTTTTCCATGGTGGAATATTATGGAGTAGGCTTGTAGCTTGGCTAAGTGGCCATGATTGCTGTCTTTTCCTGGATAATGTAGGGAGAAAAAGCTCCCACCTCCAGGAAAAATGAATGATCAAAAGGTCCAAAAGCAGAAGCAATATAAAAGCAGAGACAAAAACCATCACTTTGAAACAATAATAAAATGTGGCCGACTGTTCAGTCACCTTGCTACACAGGCAGTGTGTGCACCATAGAAGCCTCCAGCAGTGGGTGGGGGTGTCCGCTTGCTTTGGCCCCTCCTCTAGTCACCACTGTAAAGGTGTACAGATAGATATTGAGAAGTTAATGGGAGAAAGATTGTCTACTATTTTTGCCTCTGAAGGTCAGTTAGGTATCTGCATGTGCACAGTGTAATTCTCGAGATAGTTGCATCCTTTTATGTTGGGGTTTTACAAACTGTTCATAGGTTTGTCTGCCAGACCTGACAGTCCTGCTTTTTTCTTGCTGGATATGCCAGAGTAAAGGGTCCCGCACAAGTTAATTTTAGGGCTGCAACCCAGAGGCTGACGTCATAAGCAGCCTCTAAAGAATTTGCCCTTGTGACCAATAGGGCTCTTTCTCTCTGTGACTTGGGAAAAACTGTGGGCTTAACACTGGACTTTTTTTTTTGAGGGGGTGCACATCCACCCACCTGAAGGCCTCCAGGCTGGGCAATGAAGGCACCACAGAGAAGAGGAGGAAAAAATATGTAGAATCCCCCCTTTTGCAAATGTCACTGCACTGCTTTTAGCGCAGGTTCCCTGTGCCAGTCTGTCTGTAGCCCTGCCCTCTGAACTCTGCCAGGTCGGGTTGGGGTGGCTGCAGAGGGAGTCACGTGTCTTGAGTGATTCCTAAATTGCAGTATTTTCCTTTATAACATGATTTTTCCACTTGTGTGTGGGAAACTGATACCCTGCGCCTTATGCTAGATCCAGAGCTCTGGTGCTGTTCTGTGAAAGCAGCTTTTCTGGGTTTTAAGTTCCTCCCCCACAGACCCTGTCCTACCTGACTCTGCCTCTTCTGCCACCAAAAACCTCCCTTATGCTGGTTTTTGCCTTTAAGTTTATTTGATCAGATATTAGTATTACCACTCCTGCTCATTTTTTATTGCAATTAGCTTGGTATATTTTTTCCATCCTTTAACTTTTATTCTGTTTTTGTCTTTGTGTGTAAGGTGTGTCTCTTGCAGACAGTATATTGAAGGATTTTGTTTTCTTATCCATTCTGTGACTCTCCATCTCTTAACTGGTACATTTAATCTGTTGATATTCATTGTAACTATTGATAGGTATGAATGAATTGTTATCACTGTGTTTGTTTTTTGTGGTGCTGCTGGTTTCTTTGTTCTGCATGCCTTCCTGTATTAAGTTAATGTTTTCTGAATTCTTTATTGTCAGATACTTCTTAGTTCTAATGTTTCCATGTTCTTCTTCGATTTTCATTTTCTTGTTATGTTGTGAAGTATTAATGTTCTTTGAGGTTACCCTATATTCTATTAGCTTTTCCCACCATTTAAAACAGTCTATTTTATCCTGCAATCTACTTGAACATCTCACCACCTAGATCTCTGTTCCTATATTTTTACTTTCTTTCACATTGTAATTGTTTTAATCAAGATTATCTCCCAGATCCTCTGAATTCATTCTTATAGTTTTGTTCTGTTCTGGAATTATCCATTTGTTGACTAAGTTTCAGGTGGTACTGCCATGTAAGACAATCTTTGGTTGTTATCTGTTCTTGTTGGTTCTCAGTCCTAAGAACTCCCTTTAGGATGTTTTGAAAAGTGGGATTGGCTTTGGCAAAATCCCTTAGCTTCTGTTTATCTTGGGATATTTTTATTACACTGTCATATTTGTTTGACAACATTGTTGGGTAAACAATTCTTGGTTGGCAGTTTTATTTTTTTGGGGGGGAGGTTATATGTCTCCCCATTGCCTTCTTGCCTACATGGTTTCTGCTAAGAGATCAGGGCTTAAGCTGATTTGCTTGCCTTTGTATGTAACACTTCTATTTTCCTTAGCTGCTTTCAGGATTCACTCCTTGTCTTTGATATTGGAGAGCTTGATTATGATATGTTTTGGTGATTTTGGGGGGGCACTCTATCATTACTGGGGTTTGTTCAGCTTCTTTAATGCTTAATTTTTTTATTTTTCAGAATGTTAAATAATTTTTCATCCAGAGGCCCTTCAAGTATCTTCTCTGTGGACTTGTATGATTCTTCCTATTCTGGAATGCCAATAATTCTTTAGTTATTCCTCTTTACATTGTCCAACATGAATCTTTTACTTTTTCAGATTTTTTTTCAATCCTTTTTTCTGCTTGCTCTTCTATCTTAGCAGTATTGACAGATTTGTCTTTCAGCTCACTAGTTCTGGCTTCCATCTCTTCAGTTCTACTCCTTTGCCCTTTCAGTGTATTGTCCTTTTCTGATATTTTATTATTAATCATTTGGGCCTCTTTTTGCTAGTGTTGAATGGTTTCCAGTGCTATAATCTATCTTATTTGATGGTTCCTATAGCACTTTTCTGACTTCTTCTTTATTTTTCTCAAACCCTCTGTGGAGTGTTTGGATGAATCTCAATATCATTTTCCTGAGTTCCTTCTCAGGCATTTACAAAGCCTGCCCTCCTTCTAATCTGATGTCTTGATCTATTTCCTGCTCATTTGTCTCAGTCACTCTATTTTGTTTCTGAACAAATGCAGATATGGTCAGCTATTTCTTGGGCATCTTCAATAGTTACCCATGATTTCAATAACTAGATGAGTGTATGTTGATGTTTTGTTATGCTTTCTGATTGCCTCCAGGTAGATGCAATCAGGAGATAGGCTTTCCTTTTCATTTTTTTTATTACTCAACTCAGAGTAACTGTAGCAGTTGTTGCCTGCCTATCTGGTGTATAGCAGCTGTTATTGACACTTGACTGTATGGTGGGATTTTATAGGGTGTGGTTGTAGCTTGATTATATAACCATAGTTGTTGTGTTTTCTTGGGTAATATAGGGAGAGAAAGAGCCCACTAAAGTTAAAAAGGGGACCAAAACACAAAACAGCAATAACAAAACAAAACAACAAAAACAGATTACATACTGCATAATAGCCGAAAAGGGAAAAGAGAAAATAAATTCTGTAGCAAAATATGAGTACGACTTTAATGTCCCTCTCTTGGCTTCTTGCCTTCAAGGCCGCCTGAGAAATTTTGAGATGTCACTGTTGGTCCTTATGATGTAACTCAGGATTTAATTTTCAGCCTGTTTCCTTTTCAGTCTGTCTCTTTCCTACTTTATAAATACCATTCAGGACTTTTTCCTAGTGATGAACAGATCAGGGCCAGCTATATCCATTTTGTCCTGCCATGTGGTGTTAATCTGTGTCTTTTATTTTCTTAGGTTTTAAATATTCGATCTGTACACATGTGTAGTAGAATCCTCTGTGGGTGGGTGGGTGTCCACTCACTCATGCACCACTGCTTTCTACCAAAATGGAGGTATGCAGACAGTGAGAGACCAAGGAACAGAGAGAAAAAAAGAATGTCCATATCTTTATCCCTGAGCATGGGTCAGACATCTGCAGTGGGAGAACTGCTCTCATATTTCACCATGCCCAAGATGGCCACTCCTGGAGCCACTGAGACCAACCTATCAGAAAATACCAGTTTTCTTGCTTCTGCTACACATTCCACTGGCTATAAGCCTTCAAACTTTCTAAATATTCCTTTACATGTAATTTAGAGTTCAGGAATGTTCCCTGAACCTGCTTTGTCTGGTATTCTGTGTTATTGCTGGCAGAGGTCTGCACCACACTTCTCTCCATTAAGACCTGCTCTTGAATACTTTATTTGTTTATTTTTTGATTTTTTATTGTGAATTATGTGATAGTTTACATGGGAGAACATTAGTTTTACTTTCATCCTATCGTATATCATTTCATTGTCATGGTTACAATCCCCTCCATTCATCATCAACCAACCAAAGGTTATACACTACAAGCCTGCACCCCAGTCATCAGCACACAGCCCCTGTACCTCTCTGGGTCTAAAGTCCCCAGCCACTCCATTTCTCCACATCATCATCCCTGCCTCCATCTCTGGCATCACTGTTTCTCTGTGTAGGGTCCCGCTCTCCGCTCTTCTCCATTGATGGTCCCAGGGACCTCTGTTCCTAGACTGAAAATTAAATACTTTTAAAAGTTCTTTTTCTGGGTAAAATTAGTCAATCACAAAAGGACGAACATTGTATGAAACCATGATTGTAACCATACTAAAAGAAGTATTTTTTTTATCATTACCAGAGGATAGCAATTCATTGGCTAGAGGGTAGACAAACGTTAGCTAGAGTGATGATTAGGGTGATATTCAAGAAGAGGGAAGGCAATACACAAGAAAAGGGAGGGTAACAGAAGAACAATGAAGATAGA
>NW_006408529.1:23208839-23220534 GCF_000296735.1 Chrysochloris asiatica | reverse complement strand
CTGTGGGTTAATGGGCCAGACTGCAAAGCCGTTTGAACTACAAGGTCGGTGGTTCAGTTGCTCCTACACAGGGTCGCTATGTGTCGGAATCAACTGGACGGCACTTAACAACAACATATATATATATATAGGAGTGGAGTCCTGGTGTGATACTTTAGGATAAGCACTTGCCCACAAGTTTGGTTTCAACAGCAAGGTTGGTTGTTCAAATTCTCCATTTTCTTCTGGGAAATCCTGTACAGGGATTCTATGAGTCAGAACCAACTTGATGATGGCATTAAACAATATATATGTTTGTTGTTAGGTGCCATTGAGTTGGTTTGATCCAGAGCAACCCTGTATAGCATTTCTGAGGAGTGGTTGGTGAGCTTGAACTACTGACCTTGCAGTTCAAACTGACTTTGCAGTCCAGTGCATTAAACCACAGCAACTCCATATGTATGTATGTATGTATATATATATATATATATGATAGCTTAATAGAAGATAGTTGTACATGAGTAATTTACCTTTCATGCAAACACTACTATGAGTGTGGTGGAGTATACAGCAAGCAAAATGATGAAAACTTCCTAGATATTATCAAACATTTTAAGGCAATGAGTTCATGGTCCTGGAGGCTCAGAACCATAGTCTCAGGAACATCATGGTCAATCGGCATAGCATATCTACAAAGACACGGATCCACATACTACTAGGTTGAGTAGCATCTGGAATCAAGAAAACTCATGAGTGGCCATCTAAGGCACCACTGTTGGTCTCTCCATGAGCAGAAGAGTTAAAAGTAATAAGAATTGAAGATGCTTGGAATCAATTAGTCCAATGGAGTAATGAAACATGTGAACATTAATCTGGATAACTCTGAGACCAGAAGAACTAGAAGGAGTCCAGGTATCACTACCAACTGCCCTAAAAGAGATCGCATTAGAGAGTCCTGAATAGAGTAAGAGAAATTGTGGAACAAAACTCAAAATTATTTAAAAAAACAAAACCAAATAAAACTAGTTTTACTAGTCATAAAGAGAATGGAGGAACCTGAGACTATGGCCCTCAACCACCCTTTAGGTCGGGAAAGGAACTCACCCTCATGGCACAATTATCAGCCAAGTAGCAGATAGATTTATAGTCGGGACAACAATACTAGCAAGGTATGCTTACTGTGGAATGGTCAATTATCCAAAATCAAAAGGGCAACATTTTCCTAAGGACAAATTAAGACAGGCTAGAAATGTGGGTAGAATGCAAATAGGAACCATAGGGAGGAGGCAGGATAACGTGTGGCATGGAGGGAGTTACAATCATTGAGATGAAACAAAGTGTGTGATTTGTTGGATGTAAAGCTGATGATCTTGTCTTTAAGTCACTCCAATCACATAAAAAGCTAAAAAAAAAAAAATCATAAAGAATAAAAAATAAAGCTGAACTGCATGATAAAAAATAATAAAAAGGTCTTTTGTAGCAGATTTGTTTAATGCAGTCTGTCTTCTAATTTTTTGATTGCTGCTTCCTTCCATGGGTGTTGATTGTAGATCCAAGCAAAATGAAATTGGCAAGTTCCCAGGGTGGGATGCTCTGGACTTGAAACCTGGTTCGGTGTTGGAAAGAGATAGAGCTAGCAAGTCTTATCTCCTTGCAAGATTAAAGATTAGTAGACCAAAGTATTCAGCAAAGCACTAAATTTATTCTAGCATAGAATGTTCCCAGAAGAGTGGGGACAGATCTACTGCTTCCATGAGGACAGACCCTTTACAGTCAGAGGTTTGAGTGTTAAGTACAGTTTTCTCTTTCTGGTCCCAGATGCCCTCTCACAGGGGCAAGTTCACTGATTATATCTTAATAAAGGGGAGGAATATTTGTTTGATTTTTAGTAAAGGGGTAAAGGCTTCTCAAAAACGGGGTGCTATATGTACCTTTCTGTTTCTTTGTGGTTGACTACTCCTGGTACAATTTTCTCTGATTGACTGATTCTGCTTGGTGGCTTGTCCTTTAAGCTTCCTTCTCTAGATTATATCCCTTTATGGTTGATTGTTTTTCACACAGCGGTGTTATTTTCTCTACCATGCTCTCAGGTACTGCTTCCTATTTCCTTGCCCCTAGGCTGTCCCTATCAAGCTCTTTGACAACTTCAATCTTTTCTCCATTTATTGTGATTTTTTTTTTATTGGTCCAATTGTGAGGATTTTCTTTTTACATTGAGGTTCTATCCATACTGAAAGCTGTAGTCTTTGATATTCATCTGTAAACATTTTAGGTTCTCTTCACTTTCAGCAAGCAAGGTTGTATCATCTGCATATTGCAGGTTATTAATAAGTTTTTCTCTAATACTGATGCCATGTTCTTCTTCATATAATCCAATTTCTTGGATTATTTGCTCAGCATACAGCTAGGCTAAGTATTATGAAAGGATACAACCCTGGCACACACCTTTCCCTGATTTTAAACCATTCAGTATCCCATTGTCTAGTCTGACAACTGCTTCTTGGTCTGTAGAGTTTTCTCATGAACATAATTAAGTATTCTAGAATACCCTTTCTGTGGAGTGCTACTCACAGTTTGTCATGATCCACATAATCAAAATCTTTTACATAGACAATAAAGCACAAGTAAACATTTTTCTGCTATTCTGTTTTCTACTAACTTCCATCTAACCTCAGCAAACTGTTAGTTCATGTTCTCTTTTGAATATGGCTTGAATTTCTGGCAGAACTATTCATAACATATTTATAAAAATGCAAAATGAAATGATATGGATTAAAATTTAAAAGAGAACAACGAATTAGTGCATAAGTAAAAAAGAGGAAATATAGGCTAAAATCAGAAATTAATGTAGTAGGGAACAGAAAAACAGTAGATAAAATTATTAAATATAATTCTGATTCTTTAAAAAATGACAAAGTAGAAACATGACTAGCTAATTTAGGAAAGTGGGTAAAGCAAACATACACAAATTTATTAATATCAAGGGGAAATAACTATTGATAAGAAGAAAATTACAAAAAGAATGTACTTTGGATATCTCTATGCAACTAGATTTGAATATCTAGAGGAGTTGATAATGTCTTAAGAAATCTAATTTGCCAAAAATACATCCCAGTAGAGACAAAAAGCTTAAATGGAGGAATTCCTCCAGAAGAAAATGATAAAAGCAGCACAGCTGGATGTTTTTGAAGTGGGATTTTATAAAATCTTCGTTGTTGTTAAATGTAGACTAGTTGGTTTCTATTCAGAGGGACCCTATGTTATATGTGATTACAATAGAACAAAATACTGCCCAGTCCTGCACCATCCTCACAAACATAGCTGTATTTGAGCCCATTATTGGAGGCACTGTGTCAGTCCATCTCCTTGAGGGGATTCCTCTTTTTAAATGATCCTTTACCAAGCATAATGTCCTTCTCTAGAACTGGTCCCTGCTGATAACATATCCAATCTATGTGAGATGTAGTCTTGCCAGCCTTGCTTCTAGGGAGCATTCTGATTGTAATTCTTCCAACACAGATTCGTTTGTACTTTTGGCAAACCATGTTATGTTTAATACTCTTTGCCAACACCATAATTCAAAGGTCTGAATTCTTTTCTAGCCTTCCTTATTCAGTCTATCTTTTATATGCTTATGAGGAAATTGAAAATATTTTGCCTTGGTTCAGGTGTAACTTGGTCTTTAAAATACTACCTTGACTTTTTAACACTTTAAAATGTTTGTTAATCAGTATGTTGTTTGATTTCATGACTGCTGCTTGCAGTTGTTGATTGCTGTTGTCCTTGTTAAGTACCATTAAATAGTGACCATGTATAGGGTTTATGAGCAGTGGCTGGCAAGCTTGAACCAACTTTGCAGTTCAAACTGACCTTGCAGTTCAGTATATTAACCCGCAGTGCTATACCAGGACTCCATTGTTGATCAAGGATCGAAGTAAAATGAAATCTTGACAACATCAATATTTTCTCTGTTTATCATGATTTGCTTATTGGACCAGCTGTGAGGGTTTTTGTTTTCCTAATCCTGATGTGTAATCTATACTGAAGTCTGTAGTCATTTATCTTGATCAATAAATTCTTTGAGTCCTCTTCACTTATAGCAAGCATAGTTGTGTCATTTGCATATCATGTTTTTAGTGGGTCTTGATCCAGTCCTTATGCTGTGTTCTTCTCCCTATTGTCCACCTTTTAAAGACCAAGTAATCTCAATGATAGTTTCAAAGTATAGAAAATTATGAAAAATTTTAATGAAATAAACATAACATATATGCTTAACTCTGATAAACTTCAAAAATATTCTAAATAAATCCTGTTCCCCCTAGGTTTCCTATATAATTTTTCAAGTTGCTGTTGTCAACTTGATCTCATAGAGATATTTCTGAAAAGAACACAATACTCAAGACAGACTTTTTTTTTTTTTTTTTTTTAGCAGTGAAGTTAAAGGATTGTTTGATTTTTAAGAATACTTCAGAGAATATTTTTGGCTGAAGGTTTAAATATTATGTCAGGGTAACAGTTTTCAGGTTTCACTCATCCTCCATGACTCCAGAAATTCTGGATTCCATGGAAATTTGAAATTCTATTGTTCACTTTCTCTTTTTGATCAGGCGTTTTCTACAGAAACTTTGATCAAAACATTCAACACCATCAAGTTCTCTAGGTTTTATGGCAAAAGGAGACAGTTGTTGCATATATATTCTCATGAGCAACAATAAAAAATTAAAATAAATTGTATTAATGCCAAATAGTGAGGAAGTGTTTTAAAAATATGACAGAACATGTCACAAGGATAGAGTAACCTCACTGAAGAAAATTCCAGCAGCCTGTGATTGGAGCAATTGAGCACTAAAATAATTAAGAACAACAGCGAATTTTAAACCATTGAGAAAATGGGAAGTCGGGTCAAAATAGATGATAACTCAATAGATAAAACAAAAAGACAAAAATAGTGGAATGATGTTTTATGGAAGACTACTATGGAGGGAGTGTTACAGTTAGAGAAATATTCATTTTGTAGCCATTTAGTGAAAACTGGATCAGGCAAAAATTGCCATTGGTGATAAATCTAGGTGCAACATTTTGATGAGAAACAATGGATTTGCATACTCTTAATATGTTTATCTCCCTATATGTTAATTGCAAATGAAACAGAAACTAATGTAATTATAGAGAAGCCAGAAAACACCTTGATCAGCCTATCAAAATTGTCATCATTAGTCTAGTGATGGGCACTGTGTGAATTCAGATGCGATACTCTGAAACAAATATCACCTTTGTGTGATTTTAGGTGAGAAGGCATACTGTTAATTAAATCATGAGTAAATGTCAGACCAACAAAAAAATGAGGACAATTCTATTTATAAAAAGCTGGGGATTATTCTTTAAAAGTGTTAATGTCATAATAGAAAAAGGTGATAGGAATTTTGTAGATTCAAGTATATAGAGATATGATGATGAAATGCAATTTCTGATCCAGGACTGGGTTCTCAACAGTAGAAGAAAATTGCTATAAGGTATAATACTGTCTCAATTAAAAAAAAAAAAAGGAGTATGAATGGACGTGTGGCTTTGCAGGATAAGTACTGAACTGTACACCACAAGGTCGACAGTTTAAGCCCATCAAGTACTCTGAGAGAGAAAAATGAGGATGTCTGCTCCTGTAAAGATTTACAGCCTCAGAAACCCTATACAGAGTCACTGTTAAGTCGGAACAGACTCAAGGGCACTTAACAACAACAATCTTCTAATTGTATCTAATGATGTTACTACTGCGTGCAAGGAATTTATCAATTTACTAAATTTTAAAATTGTACAGAGACTAGTTAAAAGAATGTTCCCAGTTTTAGAAAAAAACTATATTAAAGTATTTAGGGATAAAGTCCACAGTGTATGAGACCTGTTGTAAAAATGGCAAAGACGTGGCATCTGACTTCTACTGACTTCACCAAAGTGTAAGGATTGTCCAGTTAAATGGTCAGTTCCAGGCTGATTCCTATAAGGTTGAGGTCAGACATGCCGTAGCCCTCTTCCTTGTTTACTAATTCTAGTACCAACTGTGCCTCCAACAATACTTTCAGCTTCTCATCTGTGTTTGGTAACTCAATTCAATGGCCACACAGAACTCATAGACCATACTTTTATTAGGTTTATTAGGGAAATTAATAGGTTACAGTTCAGAATCAGAAATGTTCAGGATACAGTTCCTTGGTTAGGATAGCCTCTTCTCTGCTATGCTCACATGAAGGTACCTCTCTGGAGCTTAACCCCTTCATCTGGCCTCTGCCTTGCTCAGGTAACATTACAACTTTCTTTTAGGACTGCTGATTAAAGCCCCAAAGGCATTCCATTCTGTCATAATCCTTAGTCCTTAGGTGCTCACCTCTTGACTCTGAGGGTCAGCAGACCTAGCTCCTCCAATTAAGTACTTGGAGGAACCCGACTCTTCAAATGAGTTTCCAGCTTCACTTCTTCTGTGGGCTAAAAGTCCACCATTCTGTCACGTGCCCTTGTTCTTGGTTCTGATACTGCCACTTCTCTGCCTCTCCTTTGCTGCCTCTCTGGTATCACAGCTTTCTGTCACTGGGTTGAGGAGGTTCAATGCAAAGGGATTTTGGAATTCAAAGGACACACTCTACTCCTGACTTTTTCCCCTTGGTGGTAGTGAGATCCCTGATTCCTGCTTATAATATGGCTCATTTAAATTAAATAGAACACAGAGATCTGTACTCTAGCTGTGAATGAGCTGAAATAGATAGGCATTGACCATTTTCAATCTAATTATCATAAGTTTTACTATGCCAGGAATGTAAATACAAGGAGAAATGGGTGGCATTCATCATCAAAAAGAACACTTCAAGAGATGTCTTGAGATTAATGCTACCTGTGTAGCATAATATTGTATGAGCACAAGAAAGACCAGTTATTACCACTATTAGTCATATTTGAGCCGAACCACTAAAGCCAGTGATGATTAAATTGAAAAATTTTACCAATTTCTTCAGTCTGATATTGATCAAAGAGTATCAGAATGAAGAAATTGGTAAACTCAACACACTCAACAACAACAGCAACAAATGGGAGTCCTGGTGTGGCATTGTAGGATAAACACTGGACTGCTAACTGCAAGATCAGTGGTTCAAATCCACCAGCTGCTACTTGGAAACCCTATACAGGAACATTATGAATCAGAACCCACTTGAAGGCACTTAACAACAACTCAGTTGTAGAGATTTGTATCTCAAATTACTCCTATGTGATAACATCGAAGTACTTTCTTAGACAAACAAACAAAAGCAAAACAAAAAACAAACCATGCAAAACTCTAATTAATGTATCAACTGATGAAATTTTGAATAGTTACTTCAAGACGTCTTTAAAGCATAAAAGATGTCACTTTGATGACTAAGATGCATCTAACAAAAACAAACAAAATGAAAAAAACTAAGCACAGAAAAAGAAAAAACAAAAACCCAAACCAATGTAATTTAATAGACTCCAATATATTGCAAACTCTAAGACAGAGTAAAACCATCCCTTAAGGTTTTCAAGGTTGTAATCTTCATGGAAACAGGCTATCATGTCTTTCTCCCCGAGAGTAACTGGTAAGTTCAAACTGATAAACAGCTGAGTTTTTAATCACTCTGCAACCGGGGACTGACTCAAACCATGATATTTTTAGTTACTGCTTATGTATATTAAAGTTGGACAATGAGAAGTAAGTCCAAAGAAAAATTATGCATTCATATTGTGATGCTGCTAAAGAATACTGAGTTTAACATGTACTGACAGAAGAACAAATTAATCTGTTTTGGGGAAAATACAGCCAGCATACTCCTTGGAAGCAAGAATTATGAGATTTTGTGTGTCTTACTTTAATATGACATTAGGAGGGACAAATCACTGGAAGAAGACATCATGCTTGGCAAAGTAGAGGGTTAGTGAAAGAGGGAAACCCTTAATGAGATGGATTGATACAGCAGCACAACAATGGGCTCAAAATTAGCAATGATGGTGAAGAGATCTCAGGATTGGGCACTCTTTTTTTCTACTGTTTGTAAGGTCATTATAATTCTGAACCGATTGAGCAGCACCCAACAGTAACAATAACAGGCCATACATTTATATTAATATATCCTCATGGTGCAAAATTTAAACACTCTTGCTAAATGAAAGATTATCAGCTCCATGAGGGAAATGCTCTCATAAATATTACAGACTAGGAAACCCTATGGGGCAGTTCTACTCTGTTTTATAGTCACTATGAGTGAGAATCCACATGTTGGAAAATAATGACAACAATGACTGATGAATTCAAACTGCTTACCTTGTGGTTAGCAGTCCAACACTTCATCCACTACACTACTAGGGCTCATAGACATAGATATAAGTATAGAGATTGATGTATGTTGTTATATTAAATGCTGTTGCATCAATTCTGTTTCATAGCGACCATATACAAGGTTTCTGAGGAACAGTTGGTGAGTTTGAACTGCCGGCTTTATGCTTCAAACCGGCCTTGTGGTCCAGTACATATATATGAAACATTAAAAAAATGTGAGCTTTTATTATATTGTTATAATTGTAACTCAAATTTTAATCTTATTAATAATAGTAACATTGATTATTGTGGAGTTGAAAATAGAAACTAGGTATTCTAACTTTAGGCTTTTTGCTTTTCCTGCTCCTTCATAACTTCTTTATATCCCACTGTCTAGCTTTTGAGGCAGGTTGAAAAAGGGTCTTTTGCAGCTTGAGTGGTGGTTTTAAAAGACAAGAAGGATGCCTTTTTCAAAGTGTGTACCTGAAATCAAATCATGGTTGCAGAAGTCCTGGATCCAAATTCTTGCCACACATGGTAAGATGCAGTTTTATTTGAAGTTATGATCAAAGCTCTGCATGGTTCATACTGAGAGGGAGTTTTTTTATTTTCCTTTTTTAAAAAATTTTTTTTACCCCCATGTGACTCTTGCTCTCATTTTGCTCAGCTTAAAAACATTTGTTCTATTTACATAAATGTATTCAACAGGCAGATTGTTCCTTGCCTGAAAATTCTTCCCATGAATGCAAATAACATTTCTTAATCTCTTACAGCTGGTTTAAGAAGTATGCTTGATGTATCACCTAGAGGAGATAAAAAAATAAAAGGATAAAGGAATGAAAAACAAATGCAGAACATTATACAACCCTTGAGCAGCACATTAACGATTTAACTTATGCAAAATATGCAGTGCATGAAGAAAAGCTTTAGCTAGAAGCCACAAGGCTTTCTCTTGGGCTATGGAAAGACAAGGTCAGACCTTTGATGCTTTAAAAATGCAGAAAGACTATGATCAGATGAGATTTCCATGCCAATCTTGTGAAACAACTTGAGTTAAAAAACAAAACCAAAAATTGTCTTCTTGAAGCTATAAATGCTCCAGATAAATCAAAAACCCTTCCCCTATTGAAGACAGAAAGTATTTTTCTAGAGATACATGGACTCACATCCCTAGGATAAGCACTGGACTGATAACCATAAGCTCTGGACATTGGACTGCTGCTATTTGGAAGTTCTATACAGGGTCGCTAGGAGATAGGACTGATTGCATGACACTTAACAAAAACAATGTAGAGATTTGTTCACACACTGTTGTTGTTGTTAAGTGGCAGGAAGTCTGTTCCGACTCATAGAACCCCTGGTTAGGGTTTCCAGGGTGCAACTGGTGGGTTTGAACTGCCAAACTTGTGGTCTAGTGCTGATCCAACAGTGCCACACCAGGAGCTTGTTCACACATTAGCAGTTTTCAATTTATTCAAAAATTAAAATAAGCAAGCAAACATTCTAGATTTGTTGCTCTTTCCATCAAGGAGTTCTTAGAAAACTGCCATAGGCTACAATATCATTGTCAGCAGTGCAAAAGAGCTAGGTGACATATTTGCACACTGATGGTAAAAAAATGCATGTCCTACTCCCTTGGGGCTTCCATTCCAATATATAAATATGCTCATGACTAGGGAGGAGATCAGCAGCTAAGAGTGACCAAAATGTCAAAAAATGTTATTATCAAATGCAAAATAAGTAAACAGTTCTCTGTGTCTTCCTATACAGGTGTTTGTGGTGCATCATCCAGCTGATTCAGATTCATAGTGACCTTGTCTAGGGTTTTTGAGGCTGTAAATCTTTACAGATACAGAAAGCCTAGTCTTTCTCCTACAGAGAGGTTTCTAGATTTGAACTGTTGACCTTGAGATTAGTTGTCTTAAAACGCCTTGTAAACCCTATACTGTGTTGCAATGAGTTGGAACCTACTCGAAGGAACTTAACAACGACAATGGTTTTAAAAAGCACAAAGTCTCGGAGTAAAAAAGAAGTAGTGCTCGAAGGTACATACCAATTCCCCTGGAGCCTCCTCCTCTGCCTCCTGCTTCACCTTCTCCTGGCTTCATTCACACCAAACCAGCAGTAATACAGTCTTTGACTTTCTGGGCAGGGCAGTGCACACTAAGCTTCTCATCTTTTGCATCAGGCGCTGGTAGTCGGATCACTTGGTCGTAGCAGTGTCTGCGCATGATCAGGAAGTGACTGTATTAACAGGGTGATGGCAGTCAGAGTTTCCACTGCCAGCCGCACTGTAAGCACCGCAACCTGCCCCCTACTTGATTCTCAGACACCTCTTCTTCATTTCCATATCTGGACCTGCATCCAGATGTGTACAAATGCTGGCACAATCCTTGGTCACCTCAGCCGAACACCAGGCATGGCTGCCCCCTCATATGCAGTGGGTACAGCTCTCAGACGTCTTCTGGTGCATTCTAATTAGAATTTTTAATACAGTAGGTTTTATGGGGATTTAACAATGGATTGTGCAGCAAAGCCTGCATGCAATAGGTGTTTGCATGTCAAAATTATGGAATATCCTATTTCACAGAAAGTATGGTAGACATTAAGTGATGAATTTCAAGACGTAACTCTAGTTTGGAATTCCTGGACAGTGCAAATTACCAATGTGTTAAACTTCAACAGAAAACTTGCATTTTTGAGTTCATCCATGTTGTTGCTTGTTAAACGACACTCAGTTGGTTTTGACTCATTGTTGTTGTTGTTGTTATGTGCCGTGGAGTCGGTTCCCGACTCATAGCGACCCTGTACAGGGTTTCCGAGGCTGTAAATTTTTATGGGAGCAGAAAGCCTCATCTTTCTCCCGTGGAACAGCTGCTAGTTTCAAACTGCTGACTGTGAGATTAGCAGCCAGATTCGTAACCACTACACTACCAGAGTTCCCAGTATAAGGTTTCCAAAGAGCAGGTGGTGAGCTTGAACTGCTGACCTTGCGGTTCAAACTGACTTTGCAGTCCAGAGCATTAACCTGTGTTCATACACAGAATCCTGGACAAAATATCTGGTGATGTACTTCCAACAAAATAACCAATGAAAAGCTTATGGGGCTAAGTTCTTCATAGACACACGTAGGGTTAATCATAAATTGAAATTCATTGGATGACAACTGAGTGGTGGTGATAGTAGAACGCTATGTTGGCATATAACTCTCCTCTCCCACTGAAGTCTGAATGTAGAAAGAAGTGGGTTATAAGGTGTGGAAGGTGTTGGGTTTCATATTGCAGAAAATGGCAATGATCAGATGATAATGACAGGAGATACACAGATTGCTCCTTATGCTATAGAGTTGAATATCAATCCTAACTACATTATTTCACTGATTAAAACCCTCCAGTGTAT
>NW_006408529.1:23205590-23208634 GCF_000296735.1 Chrysochloris asiatica | reverse complement strand
CACAGCCCCTCTCCCTCTCTGGGTCCAAAGTCCCCAGCCGCTCCATCTCCCCACATCATCGTCTCTGCCTCCATCCCTGGCATCACCACTTCTCTGGGTAGGGTTTCATTTTAAGGTCTTCTTCCTTGATGGATCTAGGGACCTCCGGTCCTAGACTGCAAAGTTAATCACTCCCTTCCCTTTGCCACAAAACATCTACGTTTACATTTCCAAGCCTCACAATCAGTCCTGATAACAATTATTCACTATTGTATCACAAGAGACTTATCTGCATCTCCTTCCATCAGCCCCAACCAGACAGAAATGATACTACTCAGTGGAGATTCTACCTTTCTCCACACCCTCTGGATCTAGGTTCCCTCTTGACAGCTGGTAAGCTAGTCATTTCTTGCCTCTGTAGCCACCCCCATTCTGTGTAACCAATGTCCAAGTTGCCCAATCCTGTCCTCTCCATGTGTGGAGAGTGTAGGAATGATCTTCACTGTGAAGATTTGTTCCCTCTTTTGAGCTACTGCTTCCATAGGTATCAGATTACTCTTTTTTTCCTCTTCTTTCTTCTTCTGGTTGAGCTCTAATCATCCAGTTGTTGAAGCCAGGTAAAGTGGGTATTATCTGCAAGTGTGGGTGTTCTTATGCATATGCCCTCTCTTCTTATCAGCTGGACACTCTAGTCCTCTGTGGCCATGTTGCTGACTCTGGATCCAAGAATCCCCTGGACTTGCCACACTGCTGGCCAACCAGGTCTCCTTCCAGGTTCACAGGAGTCTATTGAACATGGTAGGGTATAGCTCGCAGCTTCATTGCTTCTTTTCCCTCACTTCCATTTATCGGTGATGAATGTGGTCACCAATCAGAGCGTGTATTCCCATTGAGTCTTAGTTTTAGATGGGGGTTTGCCCTGAGGGAGACCCGACCACTTGCCTTGATGTCTCCTAGGTGAGCCACTTGTTTGTTCTTGTAATAATCAATCATCAGTCTGCCTATATTGTTTTGTATTTTTCCTGTCAGTCTTTCTTTCAAGAAGTATCTTCTGTTCTGGCTGCTCCAGGCTGGTCTGCTTGCCCTTTCAAGTGGAAATTTCCCCTCAGAAGATTCTGAATGCTGTTCAGGATTCCACCTATGGTCTTGTGTAATGCAGAGGCTCCACAGGAAGCGTCCTTCACTAAGCATGTTGTAGCCCCTTTTTAGGTATTCCAATCAGTTATAGGCAGAAGACAGACTTGCAAGCTTTCTATGGTGATACTTCTGGCTATTCCTTTCTCTCCCCCTCCAGTGTCTATTTTATAGTGGTATGCCAGGGAAACCAAGATTCAAAAGACAGCCAATCTTAACATTATTTCCCCCCTTTCCCCCATTCAAATCATGTCGGAATCTCTGTATCCCAGAGCCCTGTTGTTCCAAGGTTGTGCACGCATCATTATTTGCCTCTGTCCCACTTCAGCTTCACATTCATCCTATCACATTTCATTTCATTGCAATGATAACAATCCCCTCCATGCATCATCAAATAACTAAATCAAATAAGACAGGCCCACCTCATCCCCCCTGCCCCCCACCAGCTGTCAGCAAACAGCTCCTTTCCCTCCCTGAGTCCTGTGTCCCCAGCTACTCCATCTGTCCACGCCATCATCTCTCTCTCCATGCCTGACCTCACTGCCTCTCTCTGTAGGATTACACTTTCTGCTCTTCTCGCTTGATGGTCCCAGAGACCTCCACTCCTGGGCTGCAAAATCCATCAATCGCCTCCTTTTTCCAAAAAAAAAACAGAAAAAAAGAAAAGAAAAAAAAAAATCTGCCCCTACATTTCTGACCCTCACAGTCAGTCCTGGAGGCAGGTATTCACTGTTGTACCACAAGAGTCTTATCCCCATTTCCTTTCGTCAGCCCAGTCCCAACAGATTGGAAATCATTCAGTGAAGGTTCTGCCTACCCCTTCCCCACCTGGAACTAGGTGACCTCTTGAAAGCTTGTAAGCCAGTCACTTCTTGCCTTTATAGGCCTTCCCCCAACTGCCCATTTTGGGTCTGGGCAATTTCCAGCCCCCTTCAAGGTATTTCAGTCAGTTATAGGCTGAAGATGGGCTTACATGTTTTCTGTTGTGATATTTCTGGCTATTTCCCCCTCCCCCCCTCAAGTGTCTATTACACAATGGTATGCAAGGGAGACCAAAATTCAAAAAACAGTCAAGCATCCTAAAGTTATTCCCCTCTTTTCCCCTTTCAAGCCACGCCTCAATCCCTGTATCCTGAAACTCTGTTATTCCAAGGTTGTGCATACATTGTCATTTACCTCTGTCCCACCTAGCCCATGCGAACTTGCCCAACCTTTCTCCTGTTGCCTTATTTTCCCCCCTTCCCCTTGTTGTGAATTGCCAGCCACCCTCCCCCCAGCTCCCCAGCCCTCCTGTGCCTATTCCCTACCCTGTGCTCTTTCTTCCCATCCTACCCTCCCCACCTCTCATCCCATACATACCAGTGATCAGCACTTATATATATATAGATTACTCTCCCCCCACCTTTTGGGTGGGTTACTTCTCTGAGTCTTTTACAATAATGGTCTTATGCAGTATTTCTCCTTTTGTGACTGACTAATTTCACTCAACATAATGTCCTCAAAGTTCATCCATGTTATGCGATGGCTTGCAGCTTCCTTGTTATTCTTCAAGGTCTCGTAGTATTCCATTGTGTGTATGTACCACAGTTTGTTTATCCATTCTTCAATTGATGGGCTTCTTGGTTGTCTCCATTTTTTTGCTATTGTAAATAGTGCTGCTATGAACATTGGTGTGCAAATATCTACTCTTGTTATGGCTCATATTTCTTGTGGGTAAATACCAAGTAGAGGAATTCCTGGGTCATAAGGTATTTCTATTTCCAACCTTCTGAGGAAGCACTATATTGCTTTCCAGAGTGGTTGGAACATTTTGTATTCCCACCAACAATGTAGAAGGATTCCAGTCATTCCATATCCTCACCAACATTTGTTGTCCTCTGCTTTTTTGATCTTTGCTGTTAATGCTGGTGTGAGATGATATCTCATTGTTG
>NW_006408529.1:23197060-23203610 GCF_000296735.1 Chrysochloris asiatica | reverse complement strand
AAATCTGTTTTTGAGATGATCTCTAAATTCAGGTGGGATATAGTCATATATTTTGACACTTGCAGACTTGTTTTTATTTTCTTTATTTTCAGCCTGGATTTGCATATGAACAACTGATAGTCTGTGTCACAATCAGCCCTGGCCTTGTTTTGGTGGATGATATTGAGCTTTTCCATTGTCTCTTTCCACAGATGCAGTCGATTTGATTCATGTATATTCTATCTGGTAAGGTTCATATTTATAGTTGCATTTTATATTGTTGAAAAAAATGTATATTTGCAAATATAATTTGCCTTGCAAGATTCTATCTTGCATAAAGATTGCATCTGTAAACATTGCAGCCTAAGAAACCCTAGGGTTCAAGTCTATTCTGTCCTATAGGATCACTATGAGTCAGAATAGACTTGACAACACATAGCAACAAAAACTTTATTTCTAGGGAGAGGTTGCAGGTGGATTCTGATCTTAATGTCTTTTTAATATTTATTAGGACTAGATTTGCTAAGATGTGTTCCATTGTCATGTGTGGTCAATTGGCCAAAGATCCTTGTAGTTTATTCCTTTCATGCAAGAAAGACTCCAGAATATACTGGTACCATTGAACATGAAGGGATGTGGAAGCCTCAACTTCTTGCTCCTTGTTTTAACATCTCACTGAGCCTAGTTTTTCCATGGGTAACCATCAACACAGCTCACAGCAATGTTCCAGCAGAGATATGGAGTGCTCTAACCCTGTACAGTGTCTCTGTGTGCCGACTCCATGGCACATAGCCACCACCAACATCAACCAATTAGTGGATTTTCTAATAAAGGCATTTTCAGCTTCCTACATTGACTCCTGGTGTGATCCTGTAAGATAAGCACTGGACTGCTAACTGCAGGATCAGCCATTCAAACCCTCAGCCACTCTCAGAAACTATATAAAGGGTTGCTATGAGTCAGAACTGACTCAATAGCACATAGCAACACCACTAATAACATGATGTATTAAAAGGAGCTGTAGTGGCATAGAGGTTAAAGCACTCAACTATCAATTGATATATTGACCATTTGGACCCACCAGTTGCTCCAAGAGAAGAAGATATGGCAGTCTAATTTTGTAAAGATTTCAACCTCAGAAATCCTATGGGGCGAGTTCTCCTCTGTACTACCGTGTCACTAGGAATCAGAATTGACTCAATGGCAATGAGAGTTTTTGGATAATGCATTAGAGAAGAAAGTCCATCTGGGGAGTTCCAGCCTGCTCTTTTATGGTTTTAATCCCCAGCTTTAGTGGAACTGTACTCCCCTTGGCAGGAGTATCCCTGTCCTGCTCCCTCCAATTGTCAGAGTCCGAGATTTTGGTGAAGTATATGCTTTTCCATCCTGGTGTGGTGCTGTGGGTTAATGTGCTAGACAACAAAGTCAGTTTGAACTGCAAGGTTGGTGGTTCAAGCTCACCAGTCCCTTCTTGGAAACCCTCTAGAGGGTTACTATGGATAGGAACTGACTTCATGGCGCTTAACAACAACAACATATGCTTTTCAGCAAATAATGTGTACATCAAGGGTCAGGGGAACTCAGAAGTACTTAATTTTCCCTCCCTGCTATCCTACCTGCTCAGGAACTGGTATGTAATTCAGTTCCTGAGACTAGCTTGAAAATATTGTTCCCACGGTAGTTAGTTATGCAAAGTAAATTCTAATAATGATTGCCTTTGCTTTTGCTCTTTACACCAGTGTGAATTTAGAAAAGAATTCATGAGTAGGCACCTGTGGTGTTTACTTAATTCTTGTGGTGAACTGAATTATCTAATGTCTCCTCTATACAGGCTCACTATGGGTTGGAACTGATTCAAAGGCACTTAACAACAACAACTTCTAGTCATAGTCTGTAACTCCTGCTAAACAACATTTCTGCCATTTGGTCTGAGTAAAAGATGGTAGGGGAAGATACTCATAGAATGACATGATTCAGTTGTAGACATTAGCAGAGTTAATTGCAATTGTCAAAACTTTACACTAGAGCATGGGTTTACAATGAGCATCTCAGAAACAGAAGTGAGGATCTCACTGTCATCCAGAAACTAGAGCCATGAGTGGAGAGCATCCTTTGGACTCCAAGATTCCAGTGCATTGAATCTCCTTGACCCAGAGTGTAGTGGTTACAAGTCGGGTTGCCAGCCTCAAGGTCAGCAGTTCAAAACTACCAGCAGTTCCGTGGGAGAAAAATGAGACGTTCTGCTCCTGTAAAGATTTACAGCCTTGGAAACCCTGTGCAGGGTCACTATGAGTCGGAACCAACTCCACGGTACTTAACAACAACAGAGACAGAAAGCCATGGCATTGGAGGATTGGCAGAAGGGCAGCAATGGCAGAACCAAGAACCAGAGCATGAGACAGAGCAGAGAACTTCCCAGCCCATGGAGCGAGTACAGCAGAGTGACTTTGGGCAGGAAGCTTGCTTGTAGAGTGTACTTAAGTAGGGGAGTTAGGTTTGTTGACTCCAGGAGCTAAGCCTCCACTTTAGGTAAAGAGGTGTGTCCTGTGGGCATTTATCAGCATCTGACTGGAACAAAGATGCCCTGAGCATTTCTAACTCCAAATTGTTAACTGTTAACTTTCCTAATAAACCCCATCACTGTGAGTATGGTGTTTGAATTCTGTGTGCCCATTGTAATAGATTATCAAACCCACTTGAGTAGAGAGGACTATGAAAGGCATGGTTGGTGCTTCATATTTTTGTAGTTCTCTTTTCAGTTTCTTCAGTCCTTATGTAGAGGTAGGGGCAATGTAGAAGTTTATAAATTCCAAGGCAACACGTTGAGTTCAGAAAGTAGGCTCTAGGTGAATTTAATAGAACTATGTATTATCTATGTTGTTTTTGCTTTAGCATCACTACACTGGAAATACATTTTCAGAGTCTCATTCATTTTTGCCTTTTCTTTCTATCCTGGTTTTTTTTTGTGTGTGTGTGTGTGTGTGTGTGTGACCTTCTGTTTTCTTCCTGTTTGATGTTGTTGATGTCATCCCACAATTCTTTGGTCACTAGTGTCTAATTCATCAAATCTGTTCTTCAAATGGTCTCTAAATTCAGGTGGGATATGTTCTAGGTCATAGTTTGGCTTCTGTGGACTTGTTCTAATTTTCTTCAGCTGCAGCCTGAACTTGCATATAAACAATTGGTGGTCTGTTTCACACAGTCTGTCCATGGCCTTATTTTAACTGATGATATTGAACTTTGCCACCATCTCTTGCCATAGATGTAGTCAATTTGATTCCTGTGTATTCCATCTAGTTACACCCATGTGTACAGTCATCTTTTATGTCTTTTTAAAAAGATATTTGCAGTGAACATGATCTCCAGCATAATTTCAATGGCATGTTTTGCAACTGATTGGAAACTGATTAGAAGAGATCTATATTTGTGCCTGTTGCAAAGATGGGTGACCTAATGTAATGCAGAACTAATCTAGCATATCATTAGTACATGGAAGTATAATTTTGCTGAAGATAATTCAAAAGAGTACATCAATAGGTAACTTCTAGAGGTTCAAATCAGAGTCAGACAAGGATGAAAACTAGGGCTATCATTGCTGACAGATGGATCTTAGCTGAAAGCAGAGAATACCAGAAAGATGTCAGACTGACTTGATGGCATGTAACAACAACAACAATGTTGTTGTTCTCATAGTGACCCTGTGTGCAGTAGAACGAAACACTGCCCAGTCTTGTGCCATCCTCACAATTGTTTCTATGTGTAAGTCCATTGTTTGTAGCCACTGTGTCAGTCTGTCTATAAAGGTCTCCCTTATTTTCATTGATGCTTTACTAAGTATGATATTTTTCTCTAGGGACTGTCCCTCCTGATAACATGTCCAATCTACATGAGATTAAGTCTTGCTATCCTCATTTCTTGGAATTACATTTTTGTTGTAATTTTTCCAACACAGATTTGTTCGTTATTTAGCAGTCCATGATACATTCAATATTCTTTGTCAACACCATAATTCAAAGGTATGAATTCTTCTTCTTCATTTGTCTATATTCGTTTTTCAGATTTTGCATGTATATGAGGTGATTGAAAATACCATGACTTTGGTACAACTCACCTTAGTCTTCAAAGTGACTTCTTTGTTTTTAACACTTTAAAGATATCTTTTGCAGTAGATTTGTCTAATGCATGAGTCATATTAAATCTATATTAGCACTGAGAGGAAGGTAGCTGCTGTGAGAAAAGTGGAGCATAATCTCTCTAAAGCACAGACTTGTGACTCGATTCCTCTGTAATGACCCCAAGGAGTTGTAGAAAGAAGTGGTGTCTCCGTGCCTGCTTTGTTCTGTAGAAATGAATCTGTATAAGGAGGTGCCAAGTAAATCCTTCCTTTCAGGGATGCCTGGGGACTTGTACGGTATGCCAGAGGGTTATAAAGCATAGAATTTTTAAGTAGAGCATTAAAAAATACCTCTCACATTTACACGCAGAATTAAAAGCATTTCCTTCCTGGTCATTTCTCCCACAACAGGGACAATTGTTTTTCGGTTGGAACATGAAAGCTACTGAGACCTGAGTACATCACAGAAATGAAGACACTCAACTGTGGCTGAGCAACATTGAAAGGAACCCCAGTCTACTGAAAAAAACATCTCCTACGAGTTTTACATCGCAGTCATAATGTCTATAATATGCATCCCTACAGGGTAGGGACTAATAAGCCTTAGGGCAAGTGTTCATGTAAACTGTTTAAATAACTGTGTAAACAGGTGTTTCAAAGTGTTCTCAGAAATTTGTTTTTATCCATCCATTAAAACAGTTCTTGATCAAGGCAGTCCCCAGGTATTACAGCGATATATCAGATGTTCACAAAATAATTACATATGATGAAAACAAGCCCTGAAGGTTTCACATTGCCTAACATATGCACACACCAGTTGCCCTCCAGTTGAAACTGTGCTCCATAGGACTTTCAGTGATGAATTTTCAAAAATGGCTGTTAGGGTTTTCTTCTGAAGCACCTGGGTAGATTCTAACCATTAGCCGTTGGGCTAGCAATGAAGTGTGTTAACCATTTATACTACGAGGGACTTCAGCCTGACATATAGTAAGTGCTGGATCAATGTTAAACACTGATATTATTGATGGCATTTTTATAAGAAGGGATGTTGGTACTAAAAGAGCCCTCCTTCATGGTAAAATAGTTAAATGCTTATCTGCTAATCAATAGATTGTCAGGTCAAGCCCAGTAGTGACTGGATCCATAGAAGAGAAATGTGGCAATTTGCTTGCTTAAGAATTACAGTGCAGTTCTATCCTATTGTAGTGCAGAACTATTGAGTTCTGCAAGGTTGCTTTGAGTTGAAATCAACTTGATGGCAATGGTTTGTTTTATTTTGTTTTGTTTTATAGGCACCATAACTGAGGCACTCTCTGCTTTCTGAGTTGAGTTTCTTGTGGCTGTTCTCCTTGAAACAGAAGATATTTTCCTCCTGAGGCAGTCATAAACTTGGCAGCACTAAACACAGGACTTCTATCTGCCTGATCACTAGTTTAAACCCATCAGCCACTCCTCAGAAACCCTATACAGGGTTGCTATGAACCAGAACCAAATGACTCTATGGCACTTAACAACATGCTACCTCCTGAGGAGGAATGCTTCTGATAGATGCCTTAAATATAACATTTTCTCCTTCATTCTCAGTTCTCTGTGGTAGGAGGCTTAGGAGGAGAGATCTGCATAGACATCTTTCATGTGGATTAAGCAAATGCTTTATTTACTTATTTAAATAAAAAATGTCTGGGAAATATTGCACAAGGTCTTAAGACATATTACGAAGATATTTTTATCAGCATTTTGCAAACTTGAACTCACCAAATAGATTGGATTATGATTAAATGAAACTTCAACTATCTGTAAATTTATATTAACATTTGGCTAAATTACCTTTGTTCATGAGGTGAACTTTGAAGACTATCTCTGGACATCTAAATCTTATGAGCTATGGATAAAAGTAGCATAACCTGTCCATTAGTTTTTAAACTAGTTGGCCAAAAATTAAAACAACATAAAACCTCCAGCCGTGTCCAAATCAACACTGAATTTTTATATATATCGAACTTATTCTATTTATTCAAATGACAGGAGCCCTGGTAACAAGTCAGTTAACCGTTGGACTGTTAAACAGAAGGTCACACATTCAAACTCACCAGCTGCTTTCTAAGAGAAAGATGGTGCTGTCTGTTCCCATAAATATTTACAGTTTCAGAAATCCTAAGGAGCAGTTTTACTCTGTCCTTTAGCATAGTTTTTGAGTGAGAATCGACTCAATGACAATGGCTTTGGTTTTCTGATGTATTCAAAAGAAGCAGAGTCCCTGGTGTTGCTTGTGTGCCTTCGAGTCAGTTCTGACTCATAATAAACCTGCATGGGCTTTCCAGGGCTGTTAATCTTTGTTGTTGTTATTGTTAGGTGCCATCAAGTCAGTACCGACTCATAGCGACGCTATGCACAGCAATAAGAAACACTGCCCGATCCTGGGCCAACCTCACTACTGTTGCCAAGCTTGAGTCCATC
>NW_006408529.1:23175839-23195970 GCF_000296735.1 Chrysochloris asiatica | reverse complement strand
CTTTCTCCCGCGGAGCGGCTGGTAGTTTCGAACCGCTGACCTTAAGGTTCGCAGCCCGATTCGTAACCACTACGCTACCAGAGCTCCTTTAAATAGAGCCATGAAAATTCTATGTAGCAGTTCTTTACTCTGTACCACATGGAGTTGTCATGAATCAGAATCAATGTGATGACAACTAACAAGAACATTGAAAAGGCAGTGGTTTACCATGATGAGTTCAACAGGAATCATCCCTGGCAGAAAAGTAGATATTTTAAAATCAAGTTTGCATTCTTTAAGTTGTAAAGATTGTAGCTGCTTTTTCCCTTCCGTAGTAACTAAATCTGAGCCTGAAATAGAATTTTTATTTGATCAAAAATTTTAATTTATACAAGTTTAATATTAGTCTCAAAAATTTATACAGAAATTCTCTTGTGTTATAAGGTGACTTTGAGACCTGTTATGCCTAGATCTGTTTCAGTTTGCCTGAACCATTCTGGATTATGCCTTGTGTCCAGGTGTATTATTGAAAATAGTCCTTTCACTTTCAAAAGCGTACTGCTTGAGTCAACAAATGCTATGGTCACCATATTTATCCATTACCAGTTACTGTTGTTGTTGCTGCTAAGTACCATCAAGTCATAGTGACCCTGTATACAGTTTCCAAGGAGCAGCTGAGAAGTTTAAATAGCCAACCTTGTGGTTTGCAGTCCAGTGCTGACTCTACAGCCTTATACCAGAAGTCCATTCAATACTGGAAGATGAAACAGAATCTGTAACAACATCACTATCAATGGCATTAACAACAACAACAACAAAATGCTTGTAGAGTAACAAGGAAGAAAATGGTTTCAAGCTAGCCACTAAATAAAGAATAGCATTTGTCTCAATTTTATTGTTGTTGTTAAGTGCTGTGGGGTCAGTTTCTGACTCATAGTGACCCTGCAAGGGGTTCTGAGTAGCAGCTGGTGGGTTTGAACTGCTGAACATTGTAGTTCATAGTCCATCACTTATCCTATAGCATCACACCAGTCGTCTGTTTAGTTCAATAGGGAGAGATTAAATTAGATTACTAGAGCTATCCTAGTAATTCAACATGATGATGAACTAATCCATAACTCCCATTATACAAATCAGATAAGGTAAGGAGCCCTAATGACTCAGTGGGTTGAGATTTGGGTTGTTAGCAAAAGTGGCTAGTACAAACCCATCAGCCACTCTGCATGGAAAAGACAAGGCTATCAGTTTCAGAAAAAATTTACAGCTTTGGAAACCCTGTCAGAGAAGTTTATGAGTTACATTCAACTCTAAGCAATGTATGGTGGTCACATAATCATCCTAGAAAGTCAAGTAGTATCTGAGTTGGTAAAGTAAAAAAGGGGTCATTGATGAGGGTTTCTGAGCAGATATGTGACAAATTAAAGTCTATTTTAAGAAAGTTATTGTGGCAATAACATATGGAAAAATTGCAATGGTAAGTGGTATAATTCTTAGTTAAGAACCACTGAGTAGAGAGTCTTTTGAGTACTCTTAAGTGGCAGTCTTAGAGCAATAAGCAAGCAGAACAGCTGGTATAGCATCCAAAGGAGTCAACATTCTGAAGGAACTGGAAAGAGGTATGCAATTGTTGCTATGGTGCAGTGAATTATTTAATATGGTACTTCTATCCATATTCTTTGTAACTCTCACTAAATAACTCTTCTTATAGGTCTTGGTATAAGAATTTTCTGCAATAGTACATTAACAGAGAGCTGTCAGTGGTTCAAGCTGGATTCAGGAGAGGATGAAGAACAACAGATATCATTGCAGACATCAGATGGATCTTAGTGAAAACAGAGAATATCAGAAAGATATTTACCTGTGCTTTATTGACTATGCAAAGACTTTCAACTGTTTGGATCATGACAAGCTATGAACAGCATTGTGGAGAATGAGTATAGCGGATCACTTAATTGGGCTCATGAGGAACCTGGACATAGACCAAGAGGTAGTCATTCAAACAGAACAAGGGGACACTGAATGATTTAATATCAGGAAATATGTGCACCAGGGTTGTATTCTTTTCCCATACTTATTCAGTCTGTATGCTAAGCAAATAATCTGAGAAATTAGATTATATGAAGAAGAACTTGGCTTCAGTATTGGAGGAAGATTCATTAACAGCCTGTGAGACTTAAAATACTTACTGATGAGGATCAAAGATCACAGCCTTTGGTATGGGTTGTACCACAAAGTAAAGAAGACAAAATCCCTCACCACTGGACCAAATAACAACATCCATATAAATGGAGAAAAGACTGAAGTTGTCAAAGACTTCATTTTGCTCAGAAACATCATCAACACTCAAGGAAGCAGCAGTCAGGAAATCAAACAACATACTGAATTATGAAAAGTTGCTATACATGACTTCTTTAGAGTGTCAAGAGCAAAGATATCAGTTTGAGGACTAAAGCGTGCCTGACCCAAGTCATGGTATTTTCTATAACCTCATTGGCATGTAATAGTTGAACAATGAATAAGGAAAACCTTGGAAGAATTAGTGCATTTGAGTTATGGTGTTGGAGGAGAATATTAAGACTGCCAGAAGAACAAACAAGCCTGTGTTGGAAGAAATACAACCATAATGCCCCTTAGATGCCAAAATAGCCAGTTTTCATCTCCCGTACTTCGGACATATTATCAGGAGGAACAGTCCCTGGATAAGGACTATGCAAAGTTATTCAACTGTGTGGACCAGTCAACAAAATACACATAATATTACGAAGAATGAGAATTCTAGAACATTTAATTGTGCTCTAGAGAAACCTGTACACAGACCAAGGTGTATTACAACAGAACTAAAGGAAACTGAATGATTTAAAAATCAGGAAAGGTATATGTCATGGTAAATACTTTCACTATACTTATTAAATCTGTATTCTTAGCAAATAATTTGAGAAGCTGAAATTTTTAAGAAGAATGTGGCACCAGTACTGGAGGGAGACTAATTAACAACCTGAGATATACAGATAACACAACCTTTTTTTCTGAAAGTGAAGAAGCCTTGAAATAATTAATGATGAAGATCAAAGACTACAGCCATTATTATGCATTGCACCTCAATGTAGAGAAAATGAAAATCCTCACAACTGTACCAATAAATAATATCATGATAAGATTGTAGAGAAAAACTGAAGTTGTCAAACACTTAATTTTGCTTAGATCCACAATCAATGCTTACAGAAACAGAAGTCAAGAAATCAAAGGACATTTTGCATTGGGCAAATCTGCTACTAGGGACTTCTTTGGAGTGCTAAAGAACAAAGTTATTTCTTTGAGGACTAGGGTCCACCTAGCTCAAGCCATGGCATTTTCAGTTGCCTTATATGCGTGTCAATTTGAGGACTAAGGGGTGCCTTAGTCATGGTATTTTCAGTAGCCTCATATGCATATGGAGTCCTGATGTGGTGCTGTGGGTTAATGCTTCATCCTGCAATGTCATTTGAACTTCAAGGTCAGTGGTTCAAGCTCACCAGCTGCTCCTTGAAAACCCTATAAAGGGTAGCTATAAGTCATATTTGACTCAACAGCACTTATCAACAACACCAACAGCATATGCATATAGAAATTGGACTATAAACAAGGATGATTATAGAAGAATTGATGCATTTCAGTTATGGTGTTGAAGAATAATATTAAAGGCACCATGGATTGCCAGAAAAACAAACAAGCCTGTGTTGGAAGAAGTACAACCATAATGCTCCTTTGAAGCCAAGATGTCCAGACTCCGTCTCTCATACTTTGGATATATTAACCAGTCCCTGAAGAAGGGCATCGTGCTTCATAAAGTGGAGAGACAGTGATAAAGAAGGAGACCCCAGAAGAGATGGAGTGACACAGTAGTAGCAACAATGGACTAAAGTGTAGCAGCAATAGAGGATGATGCCTGTCTTGGCAGTATCTTGTTCTGTTGTTTATAAGATTGTTATGGATTAGTACAGACTCAACGGCACCTAACAGCAACAACAACAACAGCATACATGTAGACCTTGCCACATGGAATACACACGAATCAAATTGATTACATCTGTGGGAAAAGATAATGGAAAAGTTCAATCAGGCCAGAGACTGACTGTGAGAAACACCATCAATTGCTTGCGTAGAAATTCAGATTGAATCTGAAGAAAATTACAATGAGTCCATAGAGCCAATATATAATTTTTAGTATATCCCACCGGACTTTAGAGACCATCTTAAGAAGATGTTTGATGCATTAGATAGTAATGACTGAAGCCCAGAAGATTTGTAGCATGACATCATGAAATCCTACATGAAGAAAGCAAAATGTCATGAATAAGACAATAAACAAAGAAAAGATCAAAATGGATGTCAGAAGAGGCTCTGAAACAACTCTTGAGCATAGAAAATCTAAAGAAAAAAAAGAATGGGGGAGTAAAATAGGTGACCAGGAAACAGGATTTATGAAGATGAAGATTTTAAATCAGCTACTATATATATAAAAGGAGCTCTGGTAGCGTAGTGGTTACGAATTGGGCTGCGAACCTTAAGGCCAGCAGTTCGAAACCACCAGCCGCTCTGCGGGAGAAAGATGAGGCGTTCTGCTCCCGTAAAGATTTACAGCATCGGAAACCCTGTACAGGGTCGCTATGGGTCGGAAACGACTCGACGGCACTTAACAACAACAAAAACAACATTATATGTATGTTCAAAGAACTAAGAAATCCATGTTTAAAGGATATAAATAAAGACAGTTAACTATTTTTCAACCAAGCTAGAATACCAATAAGTAGATAGAAATTATATATAAACAATTAGAAATTCTGGAGTTAAAAAAGTACCGTAACTAAAATGAGGAAGCCACAGAGAGGCTTATCTGAGAATCTGACGATAGCTCAACTAAAATTATCCAGTATTACAAGCATGAGTTAAGAATAGTTAATAAAGCTTCAGAGACTTGTTGGATGCCGGCAAGCATACCAATATAGACATAATACATATTCCAGAAGAATAAGAGGGAGAAAAATAACAGAAACTATATTTGAAGAATTAGTGGCTACAATTTTGCCTCATTTGATGACAACTCCTGATGGATATATCCAATTAGCTCAATAAAGACAAAGTAGGATAGACTCAGAATTTCCAACTCTAGTTACATGAGAGTTAAAATATGAAAACCCAAGGACAAGTAGGAATCTTGAAAGAAACAAAAGAAATATGATTTATCATGCACAAGAATCCATAATAAGATTAGCAGTTGATTTTTCAGAGAAAACTACTTCTCATCAAGATAATAGGATGATGTATTCAAATTAGATGGTAACTTTCCACACAAAGAAATACAGAACACTAATGAAAATAACAGGATAGATAAAGATAAGACAATATTAATGTACATTTTTGTTAACACTTTTTCCTCCTCCCTCTCTTCTTTAAATTGCTACAGCATTAGTAATAAAGATGTAGCTCATGTAACTATAATTTAACAGAGAAGAGTTACATTGGAACAAGGTTTCTGTATACAATTGAATTTAATGTATAAATTAATACATTAGTACTCTTTTGAAATAGATTCTTTTAAGTTAAGATATTGATTGAAATCATCAGGGCAGCCACCAAGAAAGCAGTCCAAAAATATAGAAAGAGAAACTACAGAGCATCAAAATTGTGCAATAGTGGTGGTGGTGGTTATGTGCCGTGGAGTTGGTTCCAACTCATAGAGATCCTGTACAGGGTTTCCGAGGTTGTAAATCTTTATGGGATCAGAAAGCCTCATCTTTCTCCCTCTGAATAGCTGATAGATTCAAACTGCTGACCTTGTGGTTCACAGCCTGATTTGTAACCACTAGCATTATATAATAATAAGGAAATCAAGACATATAACATATAGAAAATAGATAACAAAATGGAAAATGTGAACTTACTTTTCAGTGTTTTCATTAAAGATAAATGTATTAAACCATTCAATAAAAGGCAGAAATCATAGACTATTTAAAAATAATAATAGTAATAAATACATAAAAAACAAAACCTGAGCTCAATAGATTTGAAGTAAAAAGATAGTAAAAGATATACTAGGCAAGCAGTAACCAAAATGGAGTTAGAATGGTTGTAGAAAAGTAGACTATAAGAGAATTTTTACTAGAGAGAAAGAGAAGCATTTTATAGTGACAAAATTATCTTTAAGGAATTTATAATTAAAAACACATATACATCAAATGGTGTGGTGCTGTAGGACAAGCATTCAACTGTAAGATTGATTATATGAAGAGAGTTGTGGCACCAGGACTGGAGGAAGACTCATTAACAATCTGTGATATACAGATAATAAAACCTTGCTTGCTGAAAGTGAAGAGGCCTTAAAAAGACTGATGAAATCAAAGACTGGAGCCTCCGGTATTGATTTTTCCTCAATGTAAAGAAAAAATCCTCACCACTGGACTAATAAACAAAAACCATATATGGGTTTTGTTTATTGGTCCAATGGAGAATAGATAATTTGAGAATAGTGGTGGTGGTGGTTATGTGCTGTGGAGTCAGTTCTGACTCATAGTGACCCTATACAGGGTTTCTGAGGCTAGAAATCTTTACGGGAGCAGAAAGCCTTATCTTTCTTGCACAGAACAGCTGGTAGTTTCAAACTGCTGACCCTGAGGTTAGCATCCCAATTCATAACCACTATGCTACCAGAGCTCCTTAATTTGAGAATTGTTGTTGTTGTTAAGTGCCTTCGAGTCGGTTCCGACCCATAGCGACCCTGTACAGGGTTTCCGAGGGTGTAAATCCTTACGGGAGTAGAAAGCCTCATCTTTCTCCCGCGGAGCGGCTGGTAGTTTCAAACCGCTGACCTTAAGGTTCGCAGCCCGATTCGTAACCACTACGCTACCAGAGCTCCTTTAATTTGAGAATAGAATTTGTTAAAACCTTCACTTTGCTTAGATAAATCAACAACACTTATGGAACAGCAGTTTAGAAACCAAATGAAAAATTGCACTAGGCAAATCTGCTGCACAAGACCTCTTTAAAGTGTTGAAGAGCAAAGATATCAGTTTGAGGACTAAGGTCTGCCTGACCAAGCCATAGTGTTTTCAATAATCTCATATGCATGTGAAAGTTGGACAGTGAATATGGAAGACTGTAGAAGAATTGATGCATGTGAGTTACGGTTTTGGAGGAGAATATTAAAAGTACCACGGACTGCCAAAAGAACAAACCAACTCCAATCTGTGCTGAAAGACAAAAGAACAAACAAATCTACTAGGAGATGGACTCTCTAGTGACAGTAGCGTTCGGCTCAAATGTAGCAAAAATTGTGAAGTTGGCACAAGATGGGGCGGTGTTTCATTCTGTTGTTCATAGTGTTGCTATGAGTCAGTAGCAACTATGTGGCACATGAAAACAGCATTTGATGGATTGTTTGGTTGGTTTTATGATTCTCAGTTGGCAATTTTTTTTCTTTCGGTGTTTATATCGTACTATCACCTTCTTACCTGTATAGTTAGTATCTGAAGAGAAATAGGAGTTTAATCTTTTGGGGACTCTTTTATAGCTAACTTTTAATTTTTCCTGAACTGCTCTCAGAATTCTTTCCTTCTTTTTGATTTTGGAGAGTTTAAGTATCAAACGTCTTGGTGATTTTCTTATTTGTCTAGCCTGTTTGTGTTTGTTCAGCTTCTTGAATTCTTATCTTCTCATGATGTAAGGCCAGTTTACTTCCAACAGTTCCTCCGATATTTTTTCTGTGATTTTGTTTCTTCATGTTCTGAAATTCTGATCACCTTTAAAATCTTTCTCATGATGTCCCACATCAATCTTAGGTTTTCTTCAGATTTTTTCCTTCTTTTCTCTTATTATTCTTGTAGCTTATTAGTATTGAGAGATTTATATTAAAACTCACTAATTTGAGCGTCCATTGATTCAAATATACTTCTTTTCCTTTAAGCATATTGTCAATTTCAGAAATTTTAGCATTAATCTTATGGGTATCTATTTGCAGGCTTTGTGTTTTCTCCAGTACTTTATCTATTTTGTTAGTTTTGTTGTTTTTTATTCTGAATTCTTTGTCATTTTCCTCAAACTTTCTGTCAGTAATTTGTTGTTGTTATTAATAGCTGTTCAGTCAGTTCCAATTCACAGTGAACCTGTATAGGGTTTCTAATGAGTTAGTGGTGGTTTTTAATTGCCAAACTTGTAATTAGTAGCACAGTGCTTACCCTACAGTGTCACACCAGGACTTTCAGAGGTACCTACTGTCATTCTCTTGAATTCTTTTTCAAAGAGTCCCAATGCCTAATTTCCTCAAAAATATTATCTACTTCTGATTCTTGGTCACTTGTTTGAGCCACTCTATCTTGTTTCTTCATGTGAACAGAAATGTTTCTAAGGCACTATGATATTGTTATATTTGTATTTAATTGATGATTGTATATTGGTATGTTCTTAGGCCCTCACCAACTGCCTCATGGTGGGTGTGATTAGCAGATGGAAGTTTGTGCCCGTTCTCTATTCATCATTTATGGTTTGCTGATGTTGGTTGTTGTCACCGATCAGGTGTGTAAAAACTCATTTTGACTTTTGCATGCTGAGTGGGGTTGTAGATGACTTGGTTGTGGCAAGATGTATGAGCACATTGCTGTCCCCTATTAAATGAGGCATGTAAAGAAAATACACACAAGAAGACAAGAAGCAAGCAAGCATGCAAACAAATACAAACAAGTGAACAACAGTGGAAAAAATAGTAAAGGAAAAAGAAAACAAGCAGGCAACAACTAAAACAAGAATACAAAAATCAAAAACCAAAAAGGTAAAAGAGGGAGAGAGAAAAACATTAAAACAAAACAAAACAACACAAAACACGGAAGAGCAATATATAAGAGACTATGAAAAATAAATAAATAAAAGAACTAAACACAATTAGGGAGAGGGGTGAGTAAAACAGAAGATCAGAGTGTAGTAAAGAATAATCAAGAAGAAAAAAAGGGAAAGGACCAACAGCAGACGGTGAAGGAGGGTAAAAGGAAGCAGAAAACAAAAAGAAAACAATGAAAGTGGAGCTAGAAAGGATAAAAAGTAAGGGAAGGTAAAGAATTTTAGAAGTGGAAGAAAGATGAAACAAACAAAAACAATGAAAGGTAAAAATACCATAGGTGCCAGACGCAAAGAGTAGAAACTTTGTTGGTCTTCTGTGAGTTAAGAAGCTCATATTGTGGGTGTGCAAGGGATGAGATGGTCACACTCTTAGCCTTAGATTGTTGTTGTTTTTGTATGCCATTGAGTTGGTTTCAACCCATAGCGACCCTGTATAGGGTTTCCAAGGAGCAGCTTGTGAACTTGAACCACTGACCACGTAGTTCAAATGATTTTGCAGTCTGACGCATTGGCCCACAGCACCACACCAGGACTCCTAGCCTTAGATGAAGTTCCTATAAACCTAGGTGCTTTCTTGTCCTGAGCACCCAATCTGGAAATAGTTTGTATAGACCCCAAATAAGCTGGGGGATCAGAGTATTTCTGTCTCTAGGGCATAGAGGGCCAAAATTCCTACAAGTCCAGTACTCCCCCAAACCAGCTCTGAAGGTCTTGAGTAGGCCACACCTGATTCCAGGCATCCACGTTGGTATTGTTAGCTCCCAACTCAGTCTGCTGGGACTTACAACTGTGTATCACCACCATGTGGCTCTGATCACAAAGAGAGTAGGAGCTTCACTGGCAGTGTAGGTAGGTGGGTGTTGGCCACATTTCTGATCATCAGGATAATGTGGCGTACAAAAAAACTTGGCCTCTTTTTCTTTGCCAATAACCAGTATACCTCTGCACCACTAACCACCCTCTATCTTTGAAGCCCCCTGAAAAGTTTCAATATGGCTGTGCTGCACCTGGCACAGCCATATTGAAACTTTCTTATCTACTTCATTCCCCCCGCCCCATGTCTGTTCAGTTGCTTCTCCTAGTTAGAGTTAGTGCAGGGCTGGCCACGGCCAGCTCTGCAGTTGTGGAGCACGAGTCACCAGAATCCAAGCACAGGTTCCAATTACTGATGTGGCTCACAACTACATCCCTCCGTACCATGAGGCTGTGACCACATGGTAGGGTGGGAGGCTCAGTGGGGTGTATGTTGCGAGAACTGGTCACACCACTGGTCACCAGGGGAGTGTGGTGAACAAGATAAGTATTACACCTTTTTGTCTATGAGATTTGTCTCTAGAGCCACACTGAAAAATAAAGTAGTCACACCACATTTGGTTGACTGGTCACTTGCCTGTCTCCTTTTTTTTTTGCTATGTATGTTCAATTTTCTCTCCTAGTAAGCATTCAATTCACTTCTGTAGCTTAGGGTTCATCTGAAGCTTAGGGTTCCAGTACTATCGCCTGTATCTGATTTATTTGAGTTTCTGTATCTTTCTTGAAGAGGGTTTATACAGCATTTCTAACTAGTCTACCATCATGCTGCCTCTCTGAAAAGAATATTTTTTATGACTATAGATGCAAAAATCCTTAACAGAATGTTAGCATACCAAATCCAATAAAATGTAAAATTCATGTTATATCATGAACAGAACATATTTATCCTAGGAATAATAGGTTGGATGAACACTTAGAAATAAATCTTTGTATTACAACACACCAACAGAATAAAGTACACAAGCCATCTCATTAAATGTAGGTAAAACATTTGACAAAATACAACATATGTCACAATAAAAACTATGAAACAAAGGGAACTTTCCCAATATGCTAAATATAAATTAAAAATGAACAGCTATCACCACATATGATGAAAGTCCAAATAGTTTTTTCATAGATGTGGTATAACTTAAGAGTCCAGAAATAAATGCTCATATTTTTGGCCAATAAATAAATGTTCCATAAGAGATCAGTAAAATTCAATTGGTAAAAGTAATCTTTTCCAAACACGGGGTTGGACAACTAACTACCTAGATGCAAAATAAAAAAAATGGTTTCCTACCTCATGCTTTGTTACAGAAACTAGTTCTAAATGGATTAATGACTGAAACATAAAAACTAAACCATAAAATTCTTACAAGAACACATACAGAAAACTTTCATGATTTTGGATTTGGTAGTGAATTCTTAGATATGACACCAAAAGCAGCAGCGAGAAAAAATATGGGTAAATTTACATTTTTCAAAATTCAGAACTTTTGTGCATCAAACAACATTATCAGATAAGTAAATAATACAGTCTACAGAATAGATTAAATTATTTACAAGTCATATCTGATATATAAGGAACTCATAACTGAACAACAACAAATTATCCAATTAAATAACGAGCAAAGGTTTTGTGACTCTACTAAGATAAAATATAAATAAAAAAACCAGAATAAGGAAAGACAGGAAAAAAACACACATCACCATTCCAAAACCCAAACCAAATCCTATTGATTGCTGTCTTGCTGTGCTTTCAATTCAGACTCATGGCAACCCTACAGGACAGAGTATACTGTTCCATAGGGTTTCCAAGGTTCTTTATGGAAGCAGACTGCCACTTGTTTCTCCTGAACAGTGACTGGTGGGTTCAAACAGTCAACCTTTCAGTTAGCAGTCAAGTCATTTACTACTGTGCCTCCAGAGCTTCTTCATTAGTCATGGTTTTGTTGTTAGGTGCCTTTGAGTCAGTTCAGACTACTAGAGATTCTATGCACAACAGAACAAAGCACTGCCCTTAGTGTTTATTTGTCATTATTGTTGTTGCTAAGTGCCTGGGAGTTGGTTCTGACTCTTAGTGACCCTGTATAGGGTTTCCAAGGAGCAATTGTTGGGTTCAAACTGCTGACCTTGTGGTTAGCAGTGCAGTGCTTATTCTATAGTGCCACTAGGATTATTGGGGATGTTGCTAAATATTGCCAACCTTGCAGTTCAAATCTACCTTGCAGTCTAGTGCATTATCCTACAGCACCACACCAGGATTGTTTATGCTGTTGTTGTTAAGTGTCATCGAGTCATTTCCGACCCATAGTGACCCTGTATTGGGTTTCCAAGGAATGGCTGGTGAGCTTGAACTGCCAACCTTGCAGTTCAAACAGATGTTGCAGTCCAGCGCATTAAGCCTACAGCACCACACCAGGATTCCATACTAGGATTGTTGTTGTTAAGTGCTGTGGCGTCGATTCCGACCCACAGCGACCCTGTAGAGTGTTTCCAAGGAGCAGCTAGTGAGCTTGAACCACCAACCTCACAGTTCAAACGAATTTGCAGTCTGACGCATTAGCCCACAGCGCCACACCAGGACTCCAAACCAGGATTAGGGAAGTACAAATCAAAACTACAATCAAGTTTTACTTCACTAGAATGGCTATAATCAAAAGGACTTGCAAAAACTGTTAAAGGAATATCAAGAGGACTTTAGAGAATCCTCATATGTGAATGATGAGACTATAAAATGGTACAGATAAGCAGTCTGACAGTTTCTTAAACTGTTAAGCATAGAGTTATCATATATCTAGCAATTCTACTCCTAGGCAAATATTCAAGAGAAATGGAAACATACACACAAAAATATTAAAACACATGCAGAAAAACACATACAAAATATTTGTAGTAGTCTTACTAATAATAGGCAAAAGTGAAAACAACTCAAATTTCCATCAGCTGATAAATGGATGAATAAAATATGACATATCCAAACAATGCAACATTATTTGGCTATGAAATGGAATGAAGTCCTCATATACAGCATGGCTGAACCTGAAACTCATGCTTAGGGAAAGAAATCAGAAACACAAAACCACTTGTATGATTTCATTTCTGGAAAGTGTCTAGAATATGTAAATATATAGAAATACAAAGTAGGTTTGGGGTTGCTTAGACCTAGGAAGTAGGGAAATAAGGAGTAACTTCTCATGGGTTATATTTGGGAGTGGTGAAAATGTGCTAAAATTGATGATTACAAAACTCTGAACATATTTGCAAACATTGTACTGTATCCACATTTTATGATTTGTGAATTATATCTTAATAAAGCTATGAATGGAACTTTATTGGTCAAAAAACTATTTTGACCATTTATTTCATTTTCAAAGTGTTTTCTTGGTTTTGAATCTGTGTCACTGCTACTTTGGTGAACACAGATGGTTTAAAAGGCAATCATGCCAGGTACGCTTAGAAAGGATAGAAGAATGAATACTACTGGAATATCCAGGATTCTCATATCATTGGGCTATAAAGCAAAATACATTATTTTCAATTAATATTTTCAAATATCCCATATCAAATCTTCTCTATCCTACTTAACAATGTATTCAAGTGTGATTAGTTATGCTTATTAAAATGTAATACAACTCAATTTAGAACATTAATCTCCTAATCATACATGAGCTAAAGACAACCCCTCTTGTAATAGAGCTCTGGTCATGATATATAGGAATGTGTGTGTAAATGTGTATGTATGTGTGTGTTGTGTGTTGGGGGCAGTCTAGCTATGAGATGCCTCCAACCTCCTTCCATTTCTTTCTAAGGCCTTTCATTTTTTATATTGGGACAGGAATGAGGATAAATAAAGGAACCAGAGACATTTTTTCATAGCTCTTACATGTCAATGTGGAGGAGCTGTCCTTTTTCTAGTTCTTGTTTTTTCTATAGTTATTTATTTTCTGATGTTGATGGTCTTTGTTAATGTTAAGATGTCTGCAGAATTGATATTCATGTTTTTCTTGGGACACTGTTGCACTTCATCTTGATTCTCTGTCTCTTTGTCTCCTTACCCTCAGTGAGACAGAGAATCAAGATGAATACATCAGCTCATAGTTCTTATTTTACTAGTAATTTTAAATAAAGTTTTGGCAGGGGAAAAGGAGTCCTAGAGTGGGACTATAGAATAAACACTGGACTACTAATTGCCAGATTGGCTGTTCAAATCTACAAACCACTCCTTAGAAACCCTGTAAAGAGTCACTGTGAGTCAGAACCAACTGAATGGCACTATGAGGAAAAACAACAACAATAATGAAAGTTTTGGTAAGGTAAAAGACTGAAAAATATCGTCAGGTTGAAATAGTTACGATAATATTCTCTGATATTATTTATTTGTTTTCATTCCAGGCAAACAGTCAGGTCTGATATTCTTGGATTTTACTGTAAATCTTTTTGATGTCTTGCCTTCCAAACTATTTTTGAGTTATATAAATGCCCTCATATTATGTTTTCTTGTAGCTATTGCAATGCTATGCTCATAGTTGTTTTCACCGTGTATAATCAATTCCAACTTATAGCTACCCTATAGGACAGGGTAGAATTGCATCCTAGAACTTCTCAGGCTGCACATTTTATGGGTCCAGGTGTGGTGCTGCAGGATAATGCACTGGACCATAAGTTTGGTTTGAATTGCAAGGTTGGCAGTTCAAACTCACCAGCCACTCCTCTGAAACACTTTACAGAGCTGCTATGAGTCGGAACTGACTCAATTGCACTTAACAGCAACAACAACAAAATTCATGGGTGCAAATTGGCTTTATGGAGTAGAAGCTATGGAGCCACCAGGTAGGTTTAAACTTCTGACATTTCAGTTAATAACCAAGGCCTTAACTTGTGCTATTGGAGTCCTTAAACTTACAGTAGGTGCTCAATAAATAATTTTGATTAATTTTCTTACTTGTGAATTAGAAGTGTGATGTCATATAATTTTATAGTGTATTTAAAATAGTAAGAACCCTTAGCTATTAGAAATACTGATGTTAGATTACAGCAAATGGAGATACTCTTCTTTTACAACTGTAAAAAATTATTTAAAAACATCGAAGCATCTGCCAATTGTTCCATATTGACTTCGGTCTGTTATCTGAATTTTCTCATGTCCATTATACAGTTGAACTTGGTTTATGTAGATGAGATTAGAAAGACTAGCCACTTGCATGGGAATGTAGTTTTGGAGAAATTTCCTTTGACCTAAACTACGGGTTGTAATTCAGTCTACACAGCATATGACTAACAGGGTTGGACAGGAGAAGGATGAAAAATCACTGAGTCACTGCAAGTAATTTAATTATAAATAGAGTGGTGTTATGTGTGCTACCTCAGCTAACCTGACAATAAAGGTTTCACAAGCTACAATGACATCTGGAACCAAATCACATGTAGGAATTATGCAGCAGCCATAAAAGCCACTTAATTAGCATTGCAAATAGTGTTCCTACATTTATGAGATGTCTGCAAATTTGCATACAGATAGATAATTACATAATTTGCAGCTGTTGTGTTTGTTCCATAAGACCTTGCCACTTTATTAGCAGAATATGTAAATCCAGAATTAATTCTCCTTATCTTTTTCATTCTCAGTTTTTAAAACTGTGTAGTAAATCATGGTGATTTTGCGAGACTCTTTTATTGGACTTCATCACCTTGTCTTAAACTGGCTTTAGAACAAAAACATGTTCTAGACTTATTTAGCAATGGGCATTTTCAATGACTTGGAAATATCATTTTCTAATGAAGGAATATCACTTATGGTCTAACATCAGTTTTCTTTATTCATCTTTGAGATTTTTTTAGTTGCTCTGCTAACCTAGAAATATGGCCTATTTGTGTCCTGCTTTAAAGAAGGCTAATTATATATTTGCTCTTATCTCTATCTTTCAGATAGTGGCAGCTGTCTTATATTCTAAACTAACACAGCCCACTGGGATGGAAGAATCTAATCAAAATGGAATAGAATCTAGTAAGAGTTTTAGATACAGAAAGCTGAGCATGAAGCTAAACACAGAATAGAAAATATGTGCACCCAATTAAATTTATTGTCAATCCATCTGAAGGCAATGCTGGTTAAACTAATTTAATTAACTGTATTACTATGGCTCCATGTGCTAGGACCATATGATTTTTATATTTCCAATCTAGATGTTGTGATCAATAAAATTCACCATAGGTTTATGATTTATTACTGAAATCAGATTAAAAATATATAATTGAATGGGCTGTGATTACTTTAGATATGGCTAATAGAAGATATTTAAGACAAGTCTAAGATATCTGCTGATAGAGGATTTTTATCTTATATTCTGGGGAATTGAAGCTAAAATTATTCAGAAGCATTAAAATTAGATGCAGATACAAAGAGCAGTGTTCCTGAGAAAAAGGACTTAAGTAGAATGTAGACTCCACAATTCATTTATTTACCAGTTTGTTTAAACATTCATTGAGCAGAGTTCTGAGGAAGAGAACAGAGTTGGAATTCTGGAGTGGTGCTGTGGGTTAATGTGCTGGACTGCAAGGTCAGTTTGAATAACAAAGTCGGAGGGTCAAGCTCACCAGTTGTTCCTATACAGTGATGACTATGAGTCAGAATCAATTTGAAGGCACGTAACAACAATAACAACATTAAGCCGGGAGATGGGAATACGGGTTGCTTATTTACTAATTAACTAATTAATAATTGAGTCAACACAAACATCCATATGCACTGTCAGAAATGTTTTATGAATGCTCATCTTTTTGGAGTGCTGGCCTAGCTATATCCTATGCTGATGGTGACCCCATAGAACAGAGTAGAGATCCTACAGTACCATGTGAGTTCTAACTTTATAGGAATTTTTGTTAAATGTGAAATGAATGTGCAAAATGTACATATATGAGACTATTGTAAATTAGAACTCTTGGTGTGGTGCTGTAGGATCAGCACTGGACTTCAAGCCACAGGATCAGTGGTTCAAACCCACCAGTTGCTCCTCAAGTTATGTTTTTATGGTTTATTGAAACAAACTTTATGAGAGTAAAGGAAAGATAATTCTCATCTCATCTAATATAAGTTTCTTGAGTTCTATGGAGTGCTGGTGTTGTGCTGTAGGATAAGTACTAAACTGCTAACCACAATATACGTAGTTCAAACTCACCAGCTGCTCCTTGGAAACCCAATACAGGGTCCCAATAAGTCAGACTCAACTCCAAGGTACTTAACAACAACAAAGTAATACTTAAGCTTTTAGAAAAGGTATGGAGATTTACTAAGAGTCTCTGGTAATGCAGTTAATATAATTGGCTGCTATCTAAAAAGGTTACTGATTTGAATCATCAGAAGGGCCTTGGAAGGAAAGTCTGGTGACATATTTCTGAAATATCAACCATTAAAAACCCTAAGAATCACAGTTTTACTCTGACACACATGGGGTTGCTATGAGTTAGAATTGACTTGCCAGTATCTGTTGCTTTTTTTTTAGTTATCTAGTCCTGGTATGGCACTGTGGGTTAATGTGCCAGACTGCAAAGCCATTTGAATTGTAAAGTCGGTGGTTCAAGCTCACCAGTCACTCCTTGGAAACCCTATACAGGGTTGCTATGGGTCGGAACCAACTCGACTGCACTTAACAGAACAATATTATCTAAGAACAATCTACATTTCTAGATTGAATCTCTGTGTTCATAAACCAGCTTCACCTATTAATTTTACATATAATGGTGAATGATTTACTAAGTGCTCCCTAAGCCTTATTAATTGTAGGCTATAAATTATATGCTAACTGAAATATTGTCTGCATATGAGTTTTGTGTAGAAACAATCTTATAAAAAAAAAAAGTTGGTCCTTTATGATCCTTTTATTCTGTCCCTAGAAAATACTTTTGCTTTTTTTTTACAGATAATTTAGCACTGGTAAAGAACACTTCAGTGCTAACATTATTTTTTCTCTAAACTATTTTTGTGATGCATATGTAATTTGGTTGATCCTGTTATAAGCTTCCTGTAAATATTTTAATTAATAGAATCTTTAATGTCTTTCAGTACCCAACCATATTTATCAGAAAAAAGGATCTCACTTTGGCTGTTGGTATCATAGTGTACATTCTAAAGAATAATTCATTGCTATGAAAGGACTTTTATAATAAAAACTTTTAGAAGTAATTTTTCCAAGAATTTTTTGAAGCTTCACCACAGAAAACTACTACACACAGTGATAGTAAACTTTGTGGATACATCTATGCTCCTCTTCTTTCTGTATTTAGCTCAAGGTAATTTTTAGATACCCTGGGTGATACAAATGGTTGGTTTGTGGCTAATTAACTATTTAACTGTGGACAAAAGGGTTGCAAGCTTATCTGCTTCAATAAGTAGTGGTCTTGGAAACCCTATGGAGCGTATATGGAGTAACCATAACTCGAAAGTAAGAGATTTTTTTTTTTCTTTTGTAGCTATAAAGATGCTTATGAATTTCTATCCTTTTGTTCTTACTTCCTAAAAATTGAGATAGTAATAAAGATAATTAACCTTTTTCTTATAGAAAGTAAAAAAAAAAACTAACACTCAAAAGATAAATTGGAAGTTTTCAGTTTAAGTAGTAGAAATGAATTAAAAGTATGCCTAAATTTATTAGAATTATTGTTATATTAATGAACAATTTTCACTGTCATCTTAATCAAATTATTAAGTTGTTATTTTTTTAATCTAATAGTGTGTCCTAGAAAGAGGTAGAATGTCTTTATTTTATGCCAGAACAACCATGTAACTCCTTTCCTATTGCAAAAATACAAGCTCTTGAATTTTATGGCTTCTGTTAAATTACACAATGAAGAAATTAAGTCTAAACTGATTAAGTTGGATTTACCCATAGGAAAAAAAAGTACATTATTAATTCATTTGATTTTGTAATAGCAAGAATAGCCTATCAACAAGTTCAGATAACAAGATTTTTATGATATTTTAATAATAGGTTGTTTTTATATTTAGTCTCTGGAATTTTTGTGGAGGTAGTAAAAAAGTATATTTACTGATGCACTAAAATAATAACCAGTTTCTATGTTAAGATGTAATTAGAAAGAATATAAATTTATCAGTCAGAGTTCTGTCAAAAATCAGAAACCACTCTAGATATTTCAAGCAGGATGGTAGTTAATTCAGAGAATTAAATACTTTCATGCACTGTGCTGTTCTGGGAAAGTGAAGGCCAGGGAATGTCATTAAAGCTGTTAGGTGCATTGCAAGCTTTTCGAGAAACAAAGATTCCAGACCCAGGAAACAGATGCCACTACTCATGTGTTTTTTCAACACTTACAACAGTGATTTGGGGAGAATGCTTGAAGGCCACACAAAACCTAATGTTTGCCACCTGACCACACATTTATCTGCCATGACTAAAAAAAGTTAATGTGGCTCAAACTATTTCAAGTGCCTCTCATTGATAACTCTGCTAGACAGGGATGCTGGTAAATGTATTTACTACACTTCTGATCTCTGTGATGCTGGGAGACTATAGAAGAGTAGGAGAGTGTTGTGTGACAAAAATTAAAGGAGGGACAGCATGGTTCTGCTTCTGAGTCTCCTACCAAACAAAGGCATTTATCAGTTTAGGGATTTTAGAATTCCTTACAGAAACAAATGGCATAATTAAATGAAGCAATAACATTAACTCTCCATATCACCTTATTTCCACAGGTAGTCCCTGAATTAGAATACATTTGAGTTGCAGTGAACTGCACTTACCACTGTCCATTAAAAAAAAAAAAAAAAGTACATATTATTGGTATTAAATACAGTGAGTGATTTGCTAATACTGTTATTCCCGGATGTTCACTCACAGATGCCATTTATTATTTACTGTTCAAATGCTGCTAATTTGTAAAGAAACTGATAAAAATGAAATAATGAAAACAAATAAAATTTTGGCATGCAGTTTACATTAAAGTTGAATTATGGCAGAATCCCCAGAATGGAAGACCATTGTTAGTTGGGGACTACCTGTACTATAATTTCATCAGAAAGAGCGCTGGAGCCACACAAGTTAAGCTCTGGGCTGCTAACTGAAAACTCAATGGTTCTAGTCTACTTAGGGTTCTAATCCTTTAAAGATAAATCTATGCAAAACCCAAGGCTATAGAAATCTGTTCTGACTTACAGTGACCCTATATAGGATTTCTGAGACTGGAATACTTCATAGGAGCAGTCAGCCTCATCCTTCTTGCTGTGGGTTTGAACCAACACTATTGTAGTAAGGAGCCAAATGCCTATGCCACAGCAGTACCTGTGCTTGTCTACAATTAGTCTCGGAAACACTGTGCGATTTCCTTTCTTATATAGGTATCCTATGAGTCATAACCAACTCAATGTTGTTGTTGTTATGCGCCGTCAACTTGGTTCCGACCGATAGCGACCCTGTACAGGGTTTCCGAGGCTATAAATCTTTCTTGCTGTGGGTTTGAACCAACACTATTGTAG
>NW_006408529.1:23174448-23175739 GCF_000296735.1 Chrysochloris asiatica | reverse complement strand
ATGCGCCGTCAACTTGGTTCCGACCGATAGCGACCCTGTACAGGGTTTCCGAGGCTATAAATCTTTACGGGAGCAGAAAGCCTCATCTTTCTTCCACGAACAGCTGGTAGTTTTGAACTGCTGACCTTGCGGTTCGCAGCCAGATTCGTAATCACTACGCTATCAGAGCTCCTTAGTACACAACTAAATAGTACACAGTAAAACAAGAATGGAAACCCCTCTTAACATGTACACAATGGTGGCTATCATCACCCACATTTCTCATCCCTTTAGAACATAGTACTCTGTATTGAAGCTTCGCCTGCATCATCTCATTCTGTTTCACCTCTCTATCACATGTATTGCACTTATTGTACAGAGATGACTTCTGTTTTGTTTCCTAATAATTTCTTTTCCTTGTATTTCTCTCATTTTACATTCGATATTTCCTATGTGTATTGATTCCCCCCTGGGAATTGGCTTAACAGAATGGTAAAGGTCAATATATACATATATGTTGCTGTTGTTAAGTGCCTTTGAGTCAGTTTCAACCCGTAGCAATCCTGTATAGTGTTTCCGAGGAGCAGCTAGTGAGCTTGAACCACCAAAGTCTATCCAAACCAACTTTGCAGTCCAGCACATTAACTTAAAGCGCCACACCAGGACTATATATATGTATATATATATACTTCTAGTGTGACACAGGAGGATTATCATTGGACTTCAAAACACCAGATTGGCAGTTCAAACCTATTCTTCAGAAGTCCTATACAGGGTTGCTATGAGTGGGTACCAACTCAAAGGCACTTAACAAGAGCGGTATAAACCTGAAAACCAAACTTACTGCCATTGAGTCAATTCTGACTCATAGCAACCTCGGAGCTATACACAGGGCAGCTGGGGCTGTAAATCTTCACAGGAGCAGAAAAACGAATCTTTCTTCCCCAGAGAAGATAGTAGGCTTGAAGAACTTATGGTTAGCAGTACAGAGCTTATCCTACAGCTCCACTGGAGACCTGAGGGTACTGTAGGATACACACAAGGATTGTCATTGCTGTTATTAAGTGCTATTGAGTCAGTTCCAACTCATAGCAGCCCTGTCTGTATAAGACCTCCAAGGAGTGACTGGTAGGTTTAAACCACTGACTTTGAGGTTCAAACCAACTTCTCAGTCTATTGCTTATCCTACATGCCACTCCAGGACTACACTGGGATTTGTTGTTGTTGTTGTCAGGTGCCATCGAGTCAGAACCGACTCATAGAGACCCCATGCACAGCAGAACGAAACAATGTCTGATCCTGGGCCAACCTC
>NW_006408529.1:23169703-23172183 GCF_000296735.1 Chrysochloris asiatica | reverse complement strand
AGATTGGCAAGACCAATGAATTATTCATTGCAAAGAAACTCATGGATACACCACTTGTCTGTTAGTTTGTCATAGTGTGGTGTGGTAGATCGCATATTGCTGTGATGTTGGTAGATATGTCACCAATATTTTAAATACCAATAGGGTCTCTCCTGGCTGACAGGTTTCAGTAGCGCTTCCAGATTAAGACAAACTAGGAAGAAAGACAGATTACTTCTGAGTAGTCACTGAAAGCCTATGTATAGCAATGGAACACTTAGATATAGTACAGAAAATTAAAATATTATGATTAGCAGTAGAATATTTTCAGATATTGTGTCAGAAGATGAATCCCTCATGTTAGAAGGCACTAAGAAAACCAATTGGGAAAAGCTGTTTCTTTAAAGTTATTTTTGTTGTTGTTAGGTGCTATCAAGTCAGTACCAACACATAGAAATCTTATACACAACAGAACAAAACCCTTCTAGGTCTTGCACCAACTATAAAATCATTGCTATGTTTGAGCCCGTTGCTGTTGCCACTGTGCCAACCCATCTCATTAGGGGTCTTCCTCTTTTTATCTGACCTCCACTTTACCAAACATGATATCCTTCTCTAGGGACCGGTCCCTCCTGATAATAAGTCTGAAGTATAAGAGACAGTCTGGCCATCCTGACTTCCAAGGAGCATTCTGGTGTACTTCTTCCAATACAGATATTTTTGTTCTTTTGGTAGTCCATGATACTTGTAGCATTCTTTTTAAACACTATAACTCAAATGTATCAGTTCTCCCATAGTTTTCCTTATTCGCAGTCCAACTTTCACATGCATATGAAGTTATTAAAAATAGCATCGCTTGGGTCAGGTGCACCTTAGTCCTCACACTGACATCTTTCCAACATTTTAAAGAGATCTTGTGCAGCAGATTTGTCTAATGCAATGCATCATTAAATTTTTTGACTGCTGCTTCTGTGATTGTTGATGGTTGATCCAAACAAAATGAAGTCTGTGTCCACTTCAATATTTTCTCCATTTTTATTTGTCTATTTGTCCAGTGATGAAGATTTTTTTTTTACATCAAGGTGAAACCCATATGGAATTCTGTATTTTTGATCATCATCAGAAAGTATTTTTAGTCCTGTTCATTGTCAGCATGTAAAGTTATGTCATCTGTATACCTTAGGGTATTCATGAGTCTTCCTCCAATCCTGATGCCACATTTTTCTTCATATAATCCAGCTTCTCAAATTATTTGATCTGCATACTGATTGAAAAAGTATAGTGGGAGAATATATCGCTGGTGCACACCTTTCCTAATTTTGAATCATTCAGTGTTTCCTGATTCTGTTAGAACAACTGCCTCTTAATCTATGTACAGGTTCCTCATGAGCACAATTAAGTGTTCTGGAGTACTCATTCTCTGGAATGTTGCCCATAGCTTGTCATGATCCATACAACTGAAAGTCTTTGTGTAGTTAATAAGGCACAGGTAAACATCTTTCTGGTATTTTCTACTTTCAGCCAAGATCCATCTGATGTCAGCAGTGATATTCTTCATTCCACATCCTTTTCTGAATGCAGCTTTAACCGCTGGAGATCTCTGTCTGTGTACAGTTACAGCCATTTTTTAATTACCTCTAGCAAAATTTGACTTCCATGTGGTATTAATGATATTGTTCAATGATTTCTGCATTCCATTTGGTAATCTTTCTTAAATACGTTCACGAATATGGATCTCTTCTAGTCAGGTAGTTGTCTTCCAAATTTCTTCACATAGATGAGTGAGCACCTCCAGTGCTGCTTCAGTTTGTTGAAAGATTTCAATTTGTACTCTATCAACTCTTTAAAGTAGCATTGACCATAATAAAATGAATGGAGTAAAGCTTTTGGGACCTTCATTTGATGATGGTGAACAACCCAAAACGAAGAGAAACAGTTGCAAACATCCATTAGTAATGAGAATAATGAACATACGAAGTATGAATCTTTGAAAATTAGAAGTTGTCAAAAATGAAATGGAATGCGTAAAGATCTATATCTTAGGCATAAGTGAGTTGAATGTACTGGTATTGGACGTTTTGAATCAGACAACTATATGGTTCACTATGCCAGGAATGACAAATTGAAGAAAAGGACAAATGGCATTGCATTCATCATTAAAAATAAAACAGACAATAACAAGTTCAATTTTGAAGTACAATGCTGTCTTTGATAGGATAATACCCTTACACTTACAAGCAAGACCAGTTAATACCATTATTATTCAAATTATGTACTAACCATGAAAGCCAGTGATAATGAAATGGAAGAATTCTACCAACTACTTCAGTGTGAAATTCATCAGACATGCAATCAAGATGCACTGATAATTACTGGTTGATGGAATGTGAAATTTGGAAATGAAGAGGAAAGATCAGTAGCTGGAAAATACGGCCTTGGTAATAGAAATGATGCTGGAGACATCATGATAGAATTTTGCAACATCAACAACTTAATCATTG
>NW_006408529.1:23165695-23168578 GCF_000296735.1 Chrysochloris asiatica | reverse complement strand
ACTATGAGTAGGAATGGACTCTATGGCACTTAACAACAACAAACGTTGGTTTGGGGAAGTGAATGGGAGAAATTGCAAGAATGGATGTGTTCATATAGGCAAGAAAATAGGCACAGAAAAGGGAAATACAGATTTAGAAAAATTTTGAGTTGGAGAGTAAAGAAAAATATTAATAATGATAAAGTGCAGCATCTACAATTTGCCTCAGGCCTGGTGTGGCGCTGTGTGTTAATGCGCCAGACTGCAAAGCCATTTGAACTGCAAGGTTGGCGGTTCAAGCTCACCTCCCACCTTCATGGAGTTACCCAGGCCCAACAGGGAGGGTGTGACAAGGGATAGTTAGAAAAGTAGTTGAAGGAAAGAAAAAAAAAAGACCTTTGCACCTCTATTTCTGTAAATCACTGGGATGTTTCTGCACTGGGAATGGACTCATCATGGTTGTCCCTGCCCTCTGTCTTCTGCAAAGGTTGCAGCCCGCTGGTAGTCCCAATTCAGAAGTTCTCTTTATTGCTGCCCCTTCAGATCACTCTGCTGTTAAGCCCCTCAAACATTGCCCTCTTTCCATGAGATTCAGAGTTCCTGACTGTCCCATCAATCCATTCTGCCCAGTTTTCTGTGCCTTTGCTGACAAGACTCTGTTCATCCCTCTGTCTATGCCACCATTAAACCAGAAGTCTGGTCTGTACTTTTCTGAAGTTGGTGCTTTCATTTCTGTAGCCCTACTCTAAAGTACCTACACTCTTTGATTTACAAAGCAAAATAGCAGTTTGGGCACCATTGAGGAACTCAAATTGCATTCCTTTAAAATGTTCTTTGAGTTTTGGGATCAAAAAGAAGTCAGGAGAGGCAAAGGTCATGGCTGTAGGATGGATGTGGTAAGACCTCCCCCCAAAATTCTTGTAGGACAACCCTTGTTATCTTTGACAAATGACCAGGTACATGATTGTGATGGAAAAAAAAAAAATCTTGGTGCAACTTTCCTGGACTTTCTGATCCCAGTACAGTTTTCAATTTCCTTAGGACTTCTTCATAATAGGCCTCCATGATTGTCCCGTGTCCTTTATGAAAGTCTATCAAGATTGCCCATTTGGGAGTTCAAAACACAGTTCCCATAATCTTCAGTGCTGACCTCTCTTTATTTAATTAAACTGGCCCAGCAGATCACTATTTTGATTAGTGAAGGTATTTTGATTAGAAATTCCTAATCTTATTCCTAATTATGATTTGCTCCATACAATCATCTTCATTAATTTTCATTTTACTTCAAATACTGGAGAGACTGGTTCTTTGAACTAGCTTATCTATTTATTGTGAACTGAATGATAATTTATATGGGAAAACATTGTTTCATTGCAATGATTACAATCTCCTCTGTGCATCATCATTCAATGGTATTTGCTTCCATTCCCTGTTTTGTTTTGTTTTGGTGGGTGGTTTAAACAGAAACTCTCAGGAATATATAATAATTTAAAAACTTAAAGGGCATTTTCTGCAAGCCTGCCTCCTGGCCACCAGCACCCAGTCCATCTCTTTCCAAGAGTCCAGGATCCTCAGCTACTCCCTCTTTCTGTCTTCATCTCTGGTGTTGTTGTTTCTATGGATAGGGTCTCGAACTCTGCTTGTGCTCTTCTCTCTTGATGGTCCTAGGGTCCTCTGTTTCTGCACTGTAAGATTAACTCCCCCCCCCATTTTTGGTATAAAACTTCTGACTTTACAGTTGTGACAGTCACAATTAGTCATGATAACAATTACTCACTTTTGAATCATAGGAATCTTATCCACATCTCTTTTCACCAGGCCCGTCTAGATAAGATGAAAATATTCAGTAGGAATTCTACCTTCCCCTTCACAGTCTTAAACTAAACTCCCTCCTGAAAACCTGTAAGTCAGTCACTTAGTGCCTTTATCACCCCTTCATTTACAGTAGCCAATGTTTAAGATGCCCATCTCTATCTATCCTGTATACAGAGGGGATATGTTTGATACTTGATGGGAAGACTCCTTCCTTCTCAGTTGGTGTTTTGAGCTACTACATCCACAAATATAGGTCAAGTTCATCAAATTTTAGCAATTTATCCTCATTTCCGTTATCAAAAATTGTTGTTCCTTTTTTCTTTTTTTATCTTCCTCCAGTTGAGTTCTGATTATCAAGCCATCTAAGCTAGGTCAAATGGGTACTAACTGCAAGTTTGGGCAACCTTGTACATCTCTTCTCATTTCATATCAGCTGGATATGTCTTTCTCAGCTCTAGTCCTCTGTGGCTATGTCCTTGTCCATGGGCTCAGGAATCCCTAGGTCTCACCACACTTCAGACCAACCAGTCCTTCCTCTTTCTCTCATCTTCAGGTCAACAGAAGTCTGTGGAGTGAGGTTGAAATCATCCCATTTCTTCAATGCTGTCTTTCCCCCTCTTCCACTCACCAACAGAGCAACATGGTCACCAGCAAGTTTATATGCCTGCTCATGTGTTTCCTTTGAGTTACAGTCTTGGAGGGGATTTGTCCTGAAGGGATTTAATTGCTTGCCTTGATGGTTCCCTGGCAAACAACTTGCTAGTTCTTGTAGTAGGCAATCATATTGCCATTTTTGTTTTGGATTTTATCTATTGATCTTTCTTTGAAGATGTATCTTGTATTGCTCTAGCTGTTTCAATCTGGTATGCTTGTCCTTTTTATTGGCAATGTCCCTCCTCAGAAAGCTCTGATGGCACTCAGAATTCCACCTAAGTTCCTATACACTGCAAAGACTCCACAAGAAGCCTATTTCACTGGGCAAGTTCTAGAACCCCTTTTAGGTATCCCAATCATTTATGCGGAAATCATCGAACAATCTCTTTGATATCTCAATCGAGCAAAGTTTTGCTAAAGGAAATACAGAAATGG
>NW_006408529.1:23162863-23163910 GCF_000296735.1 Chrysochloris asiatica | reverse complement strand
TTTTTTCCCTTTAGTTAGGGTATCCTTTCTTAAGCTTTTACAATAATGGTCTTATGCAGTATTTGTCCTTTTGTGATTGACTAATTTTACTCAGCATGATGTCCTCAAGGTTCATCCATATTATGTGGTGGCTTACTGCTTCCTTGTTATTCTTCAAGGTAGCATAACATTCCATTGTGTGTATGTACAAAGTTTGTTTATCCAATTGTCCATTGATGGGCAATTAGGCTGTCTCTATCTTTTGCTATTGTGAATAGAGCTGCTGTGAATATTGGTGTGCATATATCTACTTGTGCTATGGCTTGTATTTCTTGTGGACATATATGAAGTAAAATAATTTCTGGATTGTAAGGTTTTTCTATATTCAACTTTCTGAGGAAGTACCATACTGTTTTCCAGAGTGGTTGGATCATTTTGCATTCCCACCAGCAATGTAAGAGGGTACCAGTCTCTGCATATCCTCGCCAGCATTTATTGTCCTCTGCATTTTTGAACTTCACTATTATTGCTGGTGTAAGATGGGATCTCATTGTTGTTTTGATTTAATCTGGCTGTGAACCACAAGGTCAGCAGTTCGAAACCACCAGCTGTTCTGCAGGAGAAAGATGAGGCGTTCTGCTCCCATAAAGATTTGCAGCCTCAGAAACCCTGTACAGGGTCGCTATGAGTCAGAACCAATTCCACGGCACACAGCCACAATGGCTAATGATCGTGAACATTTCTTCATATATTTGTTGGCTGCCTGAATATCTTCCTTGGTGAAGTGTTTGTTTATATTCTGTGCCCATTTTTAAATTGGGTTATTAGTCTTTTTCTTATAGAGGTTTAGTAATTTCCTATAGATTTTAGAAATGAGTTCCTTGTCTGATATGTAATTGCAAAATATTTTTTTCCCATTCTGTGGGTTCCTTTTTACTTTTTTGGTGAAATCCTTTGATGCACATAAGTTTCTAATTTTTAGAATGTCCTGGTCATCTATTTTGTCTTCTTTTGTTCGTCTAATTTTCTCAATGTTTTATAGTCTATGTGTGCCCAGGATTGTTGTTG
>NW_006408529.1:23149590-23155675 GCF_000296735.1 Chrysochloris asiatica | reverse complement strand
CTAAGTTATTCCTCTTCATATTATCCTACAAGAATCTTAGACTTTCTTCAGGTTTTTTATCCTTTTTTTCTGCTTGCTAATCCATCTTAGCAGTATTGAGAGCTTTGTCTTCAAGTTCACTAGTTCTGGCTTCCATCTCTTCAGCTCTACTCCTTTGCCCTTTCAGTGTATTGTCCATTTCTGAAATTTTATTACTCATTTGGACCTCTTTTTGAATGGTTTGAATTGTTTCCAATGCTGCATCTATCTTATTTGATTGTTTCTGTAGTGCTTTCCTGACTTCTTCATTATTTTCTCAACTCCTATGTCAATCATTTGGATGTACCTCATTATCATTTTTCTGAATTCCTTCTCAGGGATTTCCAAAGCCTGCCCTCCTTCCAATGTTATGTCTAGATATATCTCCTGTTCTTCTGTTCCAATCATTCTATCTTGTTTCTGGACATGTGCTAATATAGTCATCTGTTTCTTGGGCATCTTCAATAGTTAACTTTGACCTCAATAATTAGAGGAATGTATGTTGATGTTTTATTATGCATTCTGATATCCTCCAGGTAGATGTGATCAGGAGATGGGCTTCCCTTTTCATTCTTCTTATTACTCAACTCAGAGTAACTGTAGCAGGTGTTGGCTACCTATTTGTTGTATGGCTGTGTGCCATCAAGTTGGTTCTGACTCATAGCAACCCTGTACAGGCTTTTTGAGGCTGTAAATATTTACAGGAGCAGAATGCCTCATTGTTTTCCCATTGAACAGCTGGTAGTTTCCAACTGCTGACCTTGCAGTTCACAACCCAATTTGTAACCACTACACTGTAGAAGCTATTATTGGATCTTGCCTGGATGGTGGTATTTTATAGAGTGTGATTGTAGCTTGACTATATGACCACAATTGTTGTGTCTTCTTGGATAATGTAGAGAAAGAAAGAGCCCCCTAAAGGTAAAGAGGAGACCAAAAACAAAACAGCAACAGCAAAAAAACAAAACAAAACAAAACAAAACCCACCCCCAAACAGATTGGGTACTACAGTCTATTATAAGGAAAGAAAAGAGAAAAAGAAAAAAAAAATTCTGTAACCAAATAAGAGTATGCCTTAATGTCCCTCTCTTGGCTTTTTGCTTTCAAGGCCACCTGAGAAATTTCAAGATGTCACTGTTGGTCCTTATGATACAACTCAGGATTTAATTTTCAGCCTGATTCCTTTTTATTCTGTCTGTCTCTCACTCCACAAGCCCTGTTCAGGCATTTTTCCTAATGATTAACAGTTCAGGGCCAGCTGTGGCTGTTTTGTGCTGCTGTTTGGTTTTAAGTGGGGCCTTTCCCTTTAAATTCTGCTGAGCAGATATGTGCGCATGTGTAGTAGAACTGTCTGGGAGTGGGGAGCCATCCACTCTCTCAGGCACTCCCACTAATCGCCAGAATGGAGGTGCTCAGACAGCAATAGACCAATGAACAGAAACAACAACAAATAAGAAAATCCACATCTTTATGTCTGAGGATTGGTCAGATGTCTATTGTGGCTCCGATCCTTCCTCCACTCTGTCTCACCCAAGATGGCTGCTCCCAGAACCACTGAGGCTATCTAGTCACAAAAAACACCAGTTTTCTTACTTCTGCTTCAAATTCCACTGACTGTAAGCCTTCGAACTTTCTAAATATTCCTTTATATGTATTTCAGAGTTCAGGGACCATCCTCTGAAACTGCTTTGTCTGATATTCTGTGTTATTGCTGCCAGAAGTTTTCACCACACATCTCCCTAATCTGTCATTAAGCCCCACCCTTTGAACTAGCTTATCTTTGTGGAAAACTTTTGAAATCTATTGATCTGAAAGCCTGCTGAAGTCAAGAAGCTTGCTTAAAATGGAAAATGTTGAACTATATAGCTATCACAATAATGGCAATTCTAGTCTTCTTCTATCTAGACCTCAGCCACAATTTCTTTGTTTGTTGAGGTCTAGGATCTTATCTGTCTTGGCTCATTTTTGAGGTCTTCCTTAAGATGCTTAAACCATCTATAAACTGTTGATTTTTTTTTTTTTTTTTGTGAGTCTGCACTCCCATAAACTTGTTGCAAAGCTTCATTGATTTGGAAAGATGTCCATTTGAGTTTTGTTGTAAATTTGCTATTAGCTCTGATCTCAAAATTATTTTTCCATACAACTTATTTTTTGAAGGCATCTTAATGAGATTGTGTTGTTGTTTTGAGTGCCACTGAGACTGCTCTGACTCACAGTGAACCTGTATAGGGTTTTCCAAGGCTTTCAGTCGTCAAGGAAGCAGAAAGCCTCCTCTTTCTTCTGTGGCTAGAACCATGGACCTTTTGTCTTACAGTCCAGTGCTTATCAAATGGAGCCTCTGCACTCCCCTAATAAAACTAAGACAAGTGTATTACTAAGAGAACTTGTCTCAAGGCATCCACTGATTTAAGAGGCATGCTTAAATACATTTTGTTTCAAACAAATGCTTACATCCATGGAAGAATTATATCCCTAAAGGCAATACTTTTTGATTTAACCTCATTGTTGTTGTTGTTATATGCCATGGAGTTCGTTCCAATTCATAGCGACTCTATACAGGGTTTCCAAGGCTGTAAATCTTTATGGGAGCAGAACGCCTCATCTTTCCCCCATGGAACAGTTGGTAGTTTCGAACTGCTGACCCTAAGGTTCTCAGCCCGATTCGTACAACAGAGGAAAACACTGCCCAGTCCTACTCCAACTCACAATCATTGCTACATTTGAGCCCATTGCTGCTGCCACTGTTCCAATGTATCTCATCAGGGGTCTTCCTCTTTTTCTGTGACCCTCTGCTTTACCAAACATGATATCATTCTCAAGGGACTGGTCCCTCCTGATAATATGTCTGAAGTATGAGAGATCAAATCTGGCCATCCAAGGAGCCTTCTGAGTGTACATCTTCCGATACAGATTGGTTTGCTCTTTTGACAATTCATGGTACTTTATTATAACCAAGTGGAATTTCAAAGAATGTAAAAGAGAGAAAAACGGTGAATCAAACAGGGAATACAGGAGTGCAAATATAGAGGAATATATTACTGACTTGGTGACAGCACATCACATAGAATGTTATTTGAGAGAGTATAAAAAGGTACTACCTCTCCACAGTGTCATTCAGAGAATGGAAGGAAAATATATGTTAGCAATTTCCCCATTGTTTAAGTTCACCCTATGTCGTGTCAACCACCTCACTCTTCTGAGTTCCACATATGTGAGCTCTGAGAAAGATTTGTAGTGCCATATAGTTCAGTATTAACAAAATACCTTGGTGAGGGAGGCAAGAGTTACATGGTGTATGTTTCAGGTTGTTGTTATAAGATATAGTCCATGAATGACATGAGAGATCTGGCAGGGTCATCAAAAGAGTTTATTTGGTCTTGAACTGACAGCAGCAATAACATGGATTCAGGACCAAGGGAATAGTACAAGTAGCTATCAGGGACTTTCTAGTCAGACTATATGTCAAGTGCACAATTCTTTCACCTATGGAGGTTTTCACAAATTATTATTATTATTATTATTATTATCATCAGATTAGATTGAAGCTTGGTCCATATGGTAGCATGAATGCCACATTCATAATTTTTTTTTATATTGAGATTTTGATTCTTTATAGCATAGGATATCTTACATTTATATCTTATATGTATGATGACAATCTCATTTTTATGTCAAACAATAAAAATGAGTTTGTTTGGATAGTATTATTATACTAACTTTGAAAATGAAATAATGACTCAGTGAAGTTGAAAATATTGTCTAATACAGGGTAATGAAATCGTACTATGTTAGTGAAAAGGAGTTTTGATTGAGAATTGAAAAGCTTGAGTTTTATTTCTAGCTTCACTTATGACTTTTATATTGTTATAGTTTTAAAAACACATGCACCAGTATCCAGACCAGTCTTGAGTGATGGGCTCAGTAATCCTGGGCTCTTATTTAATAAATTAACACTCCATCAACATTTTATAGGATGTGTGTCTTGGCAGATAATATTAGGAGGGAAAAGAAGTAAGAAAATATAGATTACTTGGTTTATGATTTCTATGTGTTAGAAGCAAAGGCAATCCAGTTTTCTTTTTTTATTTTGAAAATGTCAATTTATTGAATTGAAGTGAAATCTGATTCCCACTAAAATGAAGGAAAACACATAAACCCTTCAAATATTTCACTCTCTTTCTCTCTCTTGACAATGAATCATTTGGTTTTTTGAGCTTGATATTTCATTTTTGAAGGTGTTATTTATAACTATGAACCCTATTGAGTGATTGTTTTGAAATGTATAAATTAGTTTAAAGAGAAGACTCCCCTCCCTCCAAGAATATGGTCTTAAGCCAATTTCACAAAAATGTATACTTCCAGAAAATTATGAAGAATTTTAATCAAAAGGAACATTATCTAGTAAAACTAGTCTCTAAGGATAAACATTTTTCATTTTAATGTTATAAAAGTACAAAGAAATAAACAAATCGAGCATCATGAAAATGTTGGTCTCTTTCTGTTGCCAGGGGATGATTTAGGTTTTATGTCTTAAAATATATAGTTTGTTCCTTTCCTGGTGCAAATAGACATTTAATAACAGAGTTATCTCTGCATGTCCAAAATAGATTGAATTAGTCCCCATCACTCAAGTTAGATACAGAAAGCCATCCATCCTATTCTTTCTTTTGTTTCTTCACCATCTCTCTGCATTTACATCTGCATCATGACTTAACTTGTGACGACCTTCCATGATAAATCACATGTATTATTTATTTTTAGCATTTTTTAATAATAGTTGCCAGAATATTTTTATTTTATAGACAAAAATAAAATAAAGCTACATAAAGTCGCATAGGCTTCTTGCCAGATTCTAATCTGGGTATAAATTAAACTGTGTAGTTGAAAGCCAACATAATATTTTTTTCTTAATCAAGAAAAGATAATTAGCACATCTGCAGAAAGCATGTAATTTTTATTATCTATCAAGACTTTGCTACATTGAATACATCATTACCTGTATAAATAAGAAAGTAGAATGCTACAACTCATTCTCTGTTCTGCTGGGAGTGGAGAAGAAAAGCAATCTGAACTTATCTTTTTCTTTACAATTAGCATTGCTGAAACAACTTTCAAGGCAAAACCAAAAAAAGATAAAAATGTAGACTGTGAACAAGTTAGTAAGAATTTATTATAAAAGAGAACTGTAATTATTTAAAGAATATACTGAATGAGGAGACTGTACTTTGGAAGTCAGAGTTGTTGAGCAATAGGAATGATGCCAGAGCTACTGATACTGTAGTAATAAAAAAAAAAAAGGAATTTAAAACAAAGAATTAGGCTCTGTTAGAAAAACTAAGCTACGGAGAAAGCATATATTAACAGCTTGTCATTGGAATATGCAAAGTGCAGCTTTAAATTGCTGGAAAAGTTCACAAGGGCAGTCTCCATAATAGAGCCAGAACAGGACCTTTGGGACATAATCTTTGACCTTGTGCCATTATTTATATTCATTTTGAATCTTGCTTTTGTCTTAAGTAAAATTCTGATATGAATCATTACATTCTCTAATTTAAAGTGGGCTTTGTTCCAAATTGATTCAGGTCTCAAAAGTATTTTCTGGTTGAATTCTTCTTGAAGTACTTGGAACTCAGAAACATCTTCTCACTACATATAAAAGGGCATCCACAGTCTGGGGCAGGAACAACTGATGAGTGATCAAAGAGTTAACCAGTTGCTGATGATTTGGTTATGACTCATGGCAAGCCCTCTATGGCAGTGGAACTGTGCTCTAGGATGACTTATTTTATTGAAGTTGATCGCCAGTTCTTTCTTCTTTGACACAACTTTGTGGACTTGAATCTCCAACCTTTTGAATAGCAGCCAAGCGTATTGTTTGTACTCAGCAACCCCATACGGAGTTCAAGTGTGGTGAGATGTTGTTGTTGTTGTTAGGCGTCATCGAGTCAGCACTGCCCCATAGTGACCTTATGCAGAATAGAATGAAACACTGCTCGAACCTGGGACAACTTAACTATTGTTGCCACGCTTGAGTCCATTGATGCTGCTACTTGGCCAATCCATCTCG
>NW_006408529.1:23147681-23149110 GCF_000296735.1 Chrysochloris asiatica | reverse complement strand
ACTGCTGCTTCCATGACTGTTGATAGTTGATCCAAGAAGAATGAAGTCCTTGACAACTTCAATCTTATCTCCATTGATAAGAATGTTGTTTAGTGGTCCAGTGGCGAGGATTTTTGTTTTCTTTACATTGAGATGCAATCCATACCAAAAGCTGTGTTCTTTGACCTTCATCAGTAAATGTTTTATGTCCTCTTCACTTTCAGCAACCAAGGTTGTAATCATCTGCAATCGCAGATTGTTAATGAGTCTTCCTCCAATCTTGATGCCACATTTTTCTTCATATAACCCAGCTCCTCAGATTATTTGCTCAGGATACAGGTTGAATAAGTATGGTGAAAAACTACAACTGTGTTGCACAGCTTTCTTAATTTTAAACCATTCAGTGTTCCCATGTTATGATCGAACAACTTCCTCTTGGTCCAAGTACATATTCTGCATAAGCACAGTAACGTGTTCTGGAATACTCATACTTCACAATGTTGTCCAAAGCTTGTCATCATCCACACAATTGAAAGCCATTGCATACTCAAAAAAGCACAGGTAAACATCTTTCTGATATTGTCTGTTTCAGTCAAGATCCATCTGACACCATCCTCGTTTCACATCCTCTTCTGAATACGGCACGAACCTCTGGAAGTTCTCTGCCAATGTATACTTGCAGTTGTTTCTGTATTACCTTTAGTAAAACTAAAGGGTGGCAGTGTAGGATCAGACTAAACTTCAAACCATAGGATCTATAGTTCAAATCCACCAGCTGCTCTTTGGAAACCCAATGTAGAGTTGCTATTATTTTGAACCAACTCAATTCCAATTACCAAAACAACAACATAATAAAAGGAACAGTGGTAGCATAACAGGCTGATTATGACAATGTTATCGGTTATAATCTACCAATTGCTTCAAGGGAGAAAAATGAAACTTACTGCTCCCATAAAGATTTAAAGCCCAGAAAACCCTAGACTGGATCACTATGATTCAGAACCGACTCAGTGGCACAAAACCATTACACCAACCCTAATCAAAGTATATCATTCCAAAAGCGGTGTGGATAAGGATAGAAAGGAATCAATAGATTTAGAGATGGAAAATGTACTTCGAAGAACTTATTTGAGGTAACATATTAAATAGTGGCTATACCACTCATCGATCTTTTCTAAGATGGAGGATCAGGTAGGCATGCAGTAAGGAGCTCTGTCACCAACAACACAAAATACTGGACCAAGCAGGCTCGGGATTTGGTGCTAGAACTCTGAATCACATATAAAGGAATATTTAGAAGATTGGAAGGCTTACAGCTAGGAGAATTTGTAGCAGAATCAAGAAATCCATTGAATTCTATTCAAGATGCTAAGCTACTCCTGGAGCCACCATCTTGGGAGAGACCAGGTTGGGGAAGGATCAAAACAGCCATGAACGCCTGACAGAACCA
>NW_006408529.1:23139162-23146649 GCF_000296735.1 Chrysochloris asiatica | reverse complement strand
AGAATACTGAATATTGAAACATAATGAAGAGAATCAGGCTATTGTCAGATATAGTGATGGAAAACAGGCCCCTCATGTGGGACAGCATTCAGAGTGGTACTGGGGAAGAGTTGCCTCTTCAAAGTAAGGTTGACTTTGATGGAGCGAATGTAGTAAATCCCTGGGAACCTTCATTTACTGATGGGACAAACTCAACATGAAAATAAACAGCTGTAAACATCCAGTAATAATTGGAATATGTAACATGTGAAGTATGAATACAGGAATTTGAAAACTGTCAAAAATGAAGTGGAACGCATAAACATTGATTTCCTAGGCATTAGCGAGCTGAAATGTACTGGTATTGGCCATTTGAATGGGGAAATCACATGGTTTACTATGCTGGGAATGACAAATTGCAGAGGAATGATGTCCCAGTCATCATCAAAAAGAATATATCAAGATCTGTCTTGAAGTACAATGTTGTCAATAGGATAATATCCATATGTCTACAAGGAAGACCACTAAATACCACTATTATTCAAATTTATGCACCAACTACTAAAGCCAGTGATGATATAATTGAAGAATTATAACAACTTCTTCAGTCTGAATTTATCAAATATGTTATCAAGGTATATTGATAATTACTGGTGACTGGAATGCAAAGCTTGGAAATGAAGATGGAGCAATAGTTGGAAACTATGGCCTTGGTAATAAAAATAATGCTGGAGATCTACAAGTCTAATGATAGACTACTGCAAGACCAATTACTTGTTCAATGCAAATACCTTTTTTAAACAACATAAAAGATGACTACATACATGGACCTCACTAGATGGATTACACAGAAATCAAATTGACTACATCTGTGGAAAGATATGGTGGAAAAGCTCCATTTCATCAGTCAAAACAAGCCTAGGGCAGACTGGAACAGACCATCAATAGCTCATGTGAAAATTCAGGCTTAACTTGAAAAAAATGAAAACATGTCCTCGAAAGCCAAAATATGACCTTGAATATATCCCACCTGAATTTAGAGATCATCTGAAGAACAGATTTGATGTATTAAACACTAAGGACTGAAAATCACAAGAACTATGGGATGATATCAAGACCATAATACAAAAAGAAGTAAAAGGTCATTAAGAAGTCAAGAAAAAATAAAAAAAACCAAAATGGATGTCACAAGAGACTCTGAAACTTGCTTATTATAAAGCAAATGGTAGAAGTGAGGAGGTACAAGAACTGAATAGAAAATTTCAAAGGTCAGCTCAAGAAGACAAAGTCAAATATTATAACAAAATGTGCAACAAACTAGAGTTGGAAAACTAAAAGGGAAGAACATGCTCAGCATTTCTCAAGCTTAAGGAACTGGAGGGAAAAAAAAAATCAAGCCTGGACTTGCAGTATTGAATAATTCTTTGGGCAAAATATTGAATGATTCAGAAAGCATCAAAGAAAGATGGAAGGAATACACAGAATCACTGTACCAAAAAGAAATTGTTGATGTTTAACCACGTTAAGAGGTTTAACCATGTCAAGAGCCAATGATCCTGAAAGAAGTTCAAGGTGCATTAAAGGCATTGGCCAAGAAGATAGAACAGAGAATACATGGAATACAATTTGAAATCCTTCACCTAACTGATGCAACACTGGAGGCACTCACTCATCTATGCAAAGAAATTTGGGAGACAATGACTTGGTCAACTGACTAGAAGAGATTTAACCCATTCCAAAGAGAGGTGACCCAAAGGGATACAAAAATCATAAGACAATATCTTTGATATCCCATGTGAGTAAAGTTCTACTAAAGATAATACAAAAATGGCTGCCACCGAACATTGACAGCTTCCAAAAGTTCAAGATGAGTTCAGAAGAGGATGTGGAATGAGGGGTAACATTGGTGATGTCAGATGGATCTTGGCTGAAAGCAGAGAATACCAGAAAGATATTTACCTGTGCTTTATTGACTACACAAAAGCTTTCAATTATGTGAATCATGACAACCTTTGGACAACATTATGAAGATTGAGTGTTCCAGAACACTTAATTGTGCTCATGAGGAACCTGTACATAAACCCCAAGTCACATGTTCAAACAGAACAAGGGAACACATAGTGGTCTAAAAATAAGAAAGTTGTGCACCAGGGTTGTATTTTTTTTTTTTTTAAGCCATACTTATTAAATCTCTATGCTAAGCAAATATATGAAGAAAAACATGGTGTCAGTATTGGAGGAAGACTTATTAACAAACTGTGATATGCAGATGATACATACCTTGCTGGCTGAAACTGAAGAGGACTTGAAATACTTACTGATGATTGTCAAAAACCACAGCCTTCAGTACAGGTTGCATCTTAATGTAAATAAAACAAAATTCTCACTACTGGAACAATAAAGAACATCCATATAAATGCAGAAAAGACTGAAGTTATCAAAGGCTTTATTTTATTTGGATCAACCATCAATACTCATGGAAACAACAATGAAGAAATCAAACAATGTATTACATTGTGCAAATATGCTGCACAAGATCTCTTTAAAAGTGTTGAAGAGCAAGCATGTCAGTTTGAGGACTAAGGTGCTCCTGACACAGTATTTTCAATAATCTCATATGCATGCAAAAGTTGGACAGTGAATAAGGAAGTAGAATTGATGATTTTGATTTATGGTGTTGGAGGAGAATATTGAAAGTATGATTGACTGCCAAAAAAAAAAAAAAAAATAAACCCAAACAGGTCTATGTTGGAAGAAGTACAGCCAGAGCACTCCTTGGAAGCCAAATAGTCAGACTTCTTCTCTCATATTTCAGACACATTGTCAGGAGAGACCAGTTCCTGGAAAACGATATCATGTTTAGCAAAGTGGAGGGTCAGAGAACAAGAGGAAGATTCCCAGTGAGATGGATTGGCACAATGGTAGCAGCAGTATGCTCAAGCATAGCAATGATTGTGAGGTTGTCCCAGGACCTGGCCGTATTTCATTCTGTTTTGCATAGCTTTGCTATGAGTCAGTACTGAATGGTACCTAAAAACAGCAACAACATTCAACAGAAGACAGGAGCTCACCAGAGAATGGGCAGAAAGGCAGCAGTATGCAAGAATAAACCAGGCTGTTGTGTAGAGCTGGAATTTAGACAAAGGGTAGAACGAATAATTAAAAGGAAATTGTTGTTATTATGTGTCTTTGAGTCAGTTGCAACTCATAGTGATTGTGTATAGCGTTTCTGACAAGCAGTTGGTGGGTTTGAACTGCCAACTTTGTGGTTTGCAGTCCAGGGCTTATCCTATAGTGCCACATCAGGAGTCCAAAAGGAAATTACAAATTGTCAAATTTTTTGAAATGAGTATTTACATTCAGAGTTAATTGGCACTACAGTTAGAGGTAATTTTCATTTTTTGTTTGTTTGTTTTTTGAGACTTCCCTTTTGTTCTAATAACCACATTGTCATCTTCAGTGGGTTCAGATCAAAAAGTGCTAGTTTGTAGCATAGGCAGTGTCTGCAGTAGAAGGGCTGAAAGGAGAAGAGTAGCAAAAGGAATCTGATGGAAACACAGTGTGGAAGGGCTCTTTCTTCTGCTCTCAGCCACAATTTGTATTTCTGGCTCATAAGAAAGCAGGAGTCACTTGTATAACATAACACTAATAAGATACTTATGATGTGGCATTTTCAGAGGAAGGGGTGCTTTTGTTCATGGCAAATATTTCATTGGAAAGAATAAAGTAATTAAAGACAAACAAATAGTTATCTTTTGAGAAACAAAACATGAGTCAGAAATATGACAAGAGATTTTATCAATGCTGAACTTGAGGCTCTTGCATGGTTGGTTTTTCATGCACTTCTTAAAGCTCTGTGGAGTCCAGTGACTGTTTCTTCCTTCCACTGCTTATGTGCATGTGGCCCTGCCAGCTAGTCCATATTCCTCACTGTCTCAGATGGCAGGTTCACAACCTTAGTGTATTGTATAAAGAGTCTGAACCAATGCAGTATAGGCATACCTCAGAGATATTGCAGGTTTTGGTTCCAGACAACAGTAAACTGAATATCTCAATAAAAGTGAGTCACACAAGTGTTGTGGTTTTCCAGTGCATATAATGTTGTTGTTAGGTGCTGACAAGTCATTTCAGACTAATAGCAGCCCTATGCACAACAGAACAAAACTCCCATGAGATGGATTGGCACAGTGGCAGCAGCAACAGATTCAAGGTTAACAATAGATTCAAGGTTAACAACAATAGATTCAAGGTTAACAACAGTAGGTTCAAGGTTAACAACAATTGGTCAAGTGGAGGGTCAGTGGAAAAGTGGAAAACTCCAATTAGATGGATTTGCTGTTGTTAAGTACTGTTGAGCTGGTTCTGACCCATAGTGACCCTGTTTAGGGTTTCTGAGGAGCAGCTGGTGAGCTTGAACTACTGACCCTGCAGTTCAAACCGACTTTTCAGTATGGCGCATTAACCCACAGTGCCACACCAGGACTTCATACAGAATTGGTATTAGTTGGAACCAACTTGATGGCACTGAATTTAGTGAATTAATTGTGATAATGAATAACATCTTTCTTCTTCTTTTTAAGACTTAATCAGTATAATATTCAGAATGCTTGCTGCTTATATATAGGAACCTAACTAATTTTTGTGGGTTGACTTTGTATATTGTCACTTTGTTGAATTCATTTACATATGGTATCATACAGACTCTTTGGGACTTTTTTATATACACATTATATCATCATCACAAAGAAATAATTTCTTCTTTTGTCATGATTTAGATGACTTTTATTTTATTCTTGTATAATTGCTCTGTCTAGAACTTTAAACAAAAATGAGATGGATAGACACAGTGACTTCAACAGTGGGCTCAAACATCGCAATGATTGTGAGAATGGTTGAGTTCTTCTGTATATAGATTTGGTAAGAGTGTGAACTCACTAAATGGCAAATAGCAATAACAACAGCAACAGGAGTTCCAGTGAAATTTAAAATAATGATGAGAGCAGGCATTTTTGTTTTGTTGCTGACCTTAATAGGAAAGCACTCAGACTTTAGTCTGAGTATGATGTTAGCTGTGGGGTTTTTCTAAATGTCTTTTATTATTTTCTGGAGTTTTTCTTGTAATCCTTGCTCATTGGGCATTTTTATGACTGTGTTTTCAGTTTTCTATGTCTTTGTCTTTTCTGCCTTTACTGAGATGATCGTGACTTTCTTTTCTGCGTTTGTTGAGATGATCTTAATTTGTTGGCAAACAGTTACTCATAGTATTCTTTGTGACCCTTTTCCATTTCTGTAGGATCAGTTGTATTGTTCCCACTTTTATTTCTGATTTTGTGTATCTGCATTTTCTTTCTCATTTTGTTAGTTTAGCTAAAAGCTTCTTGATTCTATTAGTCTTTTCAACCAGAAGAATTTTCTACCAATTTCTGGTTTTACTGTGTGTAGTAATTTTCTATTCTCTATTTTATTAATTTTGTAATGTCTGTTATTTTTAGCATTCTGATTTTTTAGGGGTTGGCTTGCTTTTCTTTTTCAAATTCCTCAAGTTATAATGTTAGTTTAGTGATTTTAGGCCAAAATATTATAGATAATATACTGTAGCATCTGCTGTAGGATAAACACTGCTAACCATCAGGTAAGGGGCTCAAACGCACCAGCTATTTCTTGGAAATCCTAAACTGGGTCTCTATGAATCAGAATAGATTCAAAGACATGTAACAACAACAACACATTAACAATGGAGTCCTGGTGTGGTGATTTAGGATAAGCAATGGACTGTTAACCACAAAGTCAGTGGTTCAAATCCACCAACCAATCCTAGAAAACCCTATACAGGGTCACTATAAGTCAGAAAACCCTATACAGGGTCACTATAAGTCAGAATTGACTTGATAGTATTTAACTATACGGAACATCAACAATAGAGTCTACCTACTGCCATCAAGTTGATTCCAACTCAAAGTGTCTCTACATAGACATTGTTGTTGTTGTTAAATGCCATGGAGTCAGTTTGAATCCACAGATAGAATTTCCGAGGAATGGCTGGTGAGCTTGAACCACTAATCTTGCAGTTTTAACATACTTTTTGGTTCAGCGCATTAGCCCACAGCAAAAGTCTGAAATGTACTTCCCCAAATCCTCTTTATGAATTTCATGGCATAGTAATTACTGGAGACCTACACAAACGTCTACTGAAGATTTCTGGGAAAGATTTATTACCCTGGATTGTGGGTAGTGAGGTGACAGGGGATGATAAGGTAAAAGAAAAATTGGAAAGCTCCACCCACTGGGAATATTTTATCACTTTTTTTTTTTTTTTTTAAATTACCAGCTTGTGGATTCCTGGTATGGTGCTGTGGGTTAATGCACTGGACTGCAAAGTCATTTGAACCACAAGGTAGGTGGTTCAAGCTCACCACCCACTCCTTGGAAACCCTATAAAGGTTTGTTATGGATCCTAACTGACTCAACAGCACTTAACAACAACAACAATCAGTTTGTGGTGTGGTACTGTGGGTTAATGTGCTGGACTGCAAAGTTGTTTTGAACTGTGAGATCAGTGGTTCAAGTTCACCAGCTGATCCTAGGAAACTCAATGCAGGGTCGTTATGGGTCTGAACTAACTTGATGGCATTTAACAACAACAGTGATAATTAAAAACAAAATTTATTATTTTTTATGTATATAGCTTTTATTGTGAATTGAGTGATTGTTTACATGGGAGAACAGCAGTTTTGTACTCAACCAATCATATTTTGTTTCATTTTAATGATTACAACCCCCGTCATGCACATCAATTAACAGTATTTATCTGTATCCCCTCCTTGTTTTTGAAGTACACAAAAATACACAGTAATATATAATCACTTAAAGAACCGAAGGGCACATTTGGAAAGCCAGCCTTCTGCATGCAAGCACGCAGCCATTCTCTTTCCATGAGTCTAAAGTCCTCAACTGCTCTCTCTCTCTCTCCATGACATCATGTCTGCCTATATCTCTGGTGTCACTACTTCTCTGGTTAGGGTCCCCCATTCCGCTAATGCTCTTCTCTCTTGATGGTCTTAGGGTTCTCTGTTCCTGGAGTATAAGATTAAATACGCCCACCCCCCTTTTGTTACACAACTTCTACCTTTACCATTCTGACAATCAAAATTAGTCATAATATCAATTGCTCACTATTGAATCAAAAACATCCTATCCCCATCTCTTTCACCAAACCTATCTAGACAAGAGAAAAACTATTCAGTGAGGATTCTACATTCCCCTCTGGTCACTGTAAAACTAAACTCCCTCTGAAAACTTGTAAGCCAGCCACTTCATGCCTTTATAGCCCCCACGGTTGGTTTTAGGTAGCCAGTGTTTAACATTTCAAAACCTATCAACCCTATGTACTGAGGAGACAGGATTTATCTTTGATGTGAAAACTCCTTCCCTCTCGGTTTGTATTTTAAGTTACTACATCTATAAGTAAAGCTCAAGTTTATCAAATTGCATCAGTTTACACTTGCTTC
>NW_006408529.1:23136359-23138392 GCF_000296735.1 Chrysochloris asiatica | reverse complement strand
CATTATTTCCCATCTTTTACCCATTCAGACTATGCCTTGATCCCTGTATCACAGAGCCCTGTTTTTTCAAGGTTGACAATGTATCACTATTCATCTCTGTCCCATTTAGCCCATGCAAACCTAAGTGTGCCCCTATCTTCATTGTTCTTCCATTCCCCCTCCCACATCTTGTGTATTGCTCTCTACTTCCTTGTATATGGACCTCCCCAACACCTGAGCGTGATTATCCCTTAACCCGTGTTCTACCGTCCCTTTCCTCCCACCCCTGGTAATCAACAAAGAATTTTTTTCTTTCTTTTAGTATGTTGTTGTTGTTGTTAAGTGCCATTGAGTCATTTCTGACCCATAGTGACCTTGTATAGTGTGTCCAAGGAGCAGCTGGTGAGCTTGAATCACTGATATTGCAGTTCAAATGACCTTGCAGTCTCTGACACATTAGTCCACAGTGCCACACCAGGATGGATATATTTTATTAAGTGTTTACAATAATAGTCTTATGCAACATCTGTCCTTTTGTGACTGACTGATTTCACATAATGTCCTCAAGGTTCATCCATGTTATGTGGTGGTTTTCAGCTTTATCATTATTCTTCAAGGTAGCATAATATTCCATTGGGTGTATGTACCAACGTTTGTTTATTCTTTCTTCTATTGATGGGCACTTAGGCGCTCTCCATCTTTTTGCTATTATGAATAGCTCTGTAATAAAAAATTGGTAAGCATATATCTACTTGTGTTATGGCTCATATTTCTTGTAGATATATTTCCAGAGTGGTTGAATCAGCAAAAAAACAAACAAACAAACAAACAAAACTACTAGAACATATTGGAAGATTCAGCAAAATGGCAGGGTATAAGATCCACATCCAAAAATCCTTTGGATTTCTCAATCACTATGAACATGTGGTTCTTTTTACTTACTTATTTTTACTTATATGGTGGATTGCATTGATTGTTTTCTAATAGTCAAGCATTCTTGATATGAATCCCCCTTGGTCATGAGGTATTATTTTTTTTTTATGTGCTGTGGAATTCTATTGCCTAGGGTTTTTTTTGTGTGTGTTAGTTTGTTTTTGATAATGTTTTGATCTATGTTCATGAAGACTATTGGTCTTTTTCACTTTTAGTGACTTCCTTCCCTGGTTTTGATAGAAGGTTATGCTTGCTTCATTTAATGTATTAGGAAGCTTTCCATCCTATTCTATATTCTGGGATAATTTTAGTAGAATTGATGATAGCTCTTAACTGGGCTGAGGGATCAGAGCTTACTGTTATTTGCTTGCCTTGTAAGTATTGCTTCTCTTTTCCCTAGCTGCTTTCAGGATTCACTACTTGTCTTTGATTTTAAAGAGCTTGATTATGATATGTCTAGGTGATTTTATTTTGCAATCATTCCTTCTTAGGGTTCGTTGAGCTTCTTGAATACTTATGTTTTAGTTTTTCAGGATGTTAGGGAAATTTTCTTCTATCAGATCTTCAATGATCTCCTCTGTGGTCTTTGGTGATTCTTTCTGTTACGGAATACCAATAATTCTCAAGTTATTCCTCTTCATGTTGACCCACATGAATCTTAGATTTTCTTCAGATTATTCTATCCTTCTTTTCTGCTTGTTCTTCTATTTTAGCAGTATTTACAGATTTGTCTTCCAGATCACTGGTTCTGGTTTCCATCTCTTCAATTCTACCTCTTTTACCTTTCCGTGACTTGTCCATTAATGATATTTTATTATTAATCGCTTGGACCTTTTTGTAGGCTTTGAATGGTTTTCAGTGCTATTTCTGTCTTATTTGATTGCTCCTGTAGTATTTTCCTGACTTCATCCTTATTTTCCTCAATCTTTCTGTGAAACATTTGGATGCACTTCAATATCATTCTTATGAATTCCTTATCAGGCAGTTCCAAAGCTTGCATTCCTTCCAATGGGAATTCTAGGTCAACCTCTAGGTCATTCGTTTCAGCTACTGTACCTTGTTTCTTGACATAAACAGAAATTTTCTGTTGCTTTTTATGCATTGTTGTGCTGTTGTATTTT
>NW_006408529.1:23130389-23135939 GCF_000296735.1 Chrysochloris asiatica | reverse complement strand
TGGGCCCAAGTGTGGCAACAATTGTGAGGTTGGCCTACGATCAGGCAATGTTTTGTTCTGTTGTGCATAGCATCACTATGAGTTGGTACTGACTCAATGACAACTACAACAATTGTAGTTTTGATGTATGGCTGCAATTTCTGTCTCTTCTTGTTTAAGGCAAGGAGAAAAAAAACCATCCCCTTCCCCAAGGTAAAAGGGAGACCAAATAAAACAGACTGGGAATTAAAGTCTAAAATTGCAAACACACACACACACACACACACACACACACACACACACACTGTAGCAAGATATGAGTAAGACTTTAGCAGTCTTTTTGGCTCGTTGCTTCAAGTCCACCTAAGAAATTTCAAGATGTCCCCATAGCACCATATGATGTAACTCAAGATTTAGTTTTTGACCTTTTTCTTTTATCCTTTTTCACCTCTCCTCAAGCCTATTCAGATGTTTCTCCTAGTCAGAAACAGCCCAAGACAGAGCTGCTTTGAAAGATACTCCCGTTTTAAGCTGTTCCTATTGACTCTTCCCCCTTCTTTGATTATGGACCCAATGATCTTTTCTGAATAGATCCATGCACCTATGTAGTGGAATCTTCCTTGGGGGTGGGTGTTCATTCATTCAGGTATCTGCTGTTGTCCCCAGAGTGGAGGTGGACAGACAGAGGACGATAAATAACAACAACAACAACAACAAAAATGTACCTTTACCTCTGACATTTGGCAGACCTCTGAGATGGGAATGCTCTCTTGATCTTGAATCTTATTTGCCCTACTCAAAATGGCTGCACCAGGACTCACTGGCTATCACAAATCAGAAAACACTTTGCTTTCTTCTGCTTCAAATCCCACTCACGAGTAAGTTGTTTCTCCTCCTAAATATCCCTCTATATGGAGTTCAGAGTTCCAGGACCATCATTTGAACCTGTTTCTGTGTTATTACTGGCAGATATCTGCATAGCTCTGCTCCCTAATCCACCATCAAGCCCTATCTCTTTCAAAACAATTAACTTTTATTTATTTATTTTAAAGCAGAAATTCTATTGTTGTCAAGTGGATTTCAATTCATAACAACCCTATAGCATGTAATAGAACTACCCAATAGAGTTTCAAGGCTATAAATCTTCACAAAAGCATACTGTCACATTTTTCAGCCTCTGAGAAGCTGGTGGTTTCCAACCAGCAACCTTTCAATTTGCATCCAAGTGTTAAAACATTATACCATTGCATCACCCAAGCGTAGCAATTGTGAGGATGGCACAGGATTGGACAGTGTTTTGTTTGTTGTGCATAGGGTCACTGTGAGCTGGAACCAATTACATGTCACCTAACAACAACCAGAGCACCTGGTTCAGTTCATTTTTATTTTCCATGTTCTATCAACTATGAATTCCTTATTGCCTGCACTGGAATTTGTTACTTCCATCACTACTCCCCAATCTTTGTATGCCACCACACCTAACACAGATGTCACTCTTCCTCTTCTCTCTTCTCTTCTTCCTTTTTATAACCTGGGATGTGACATTTGCCTGGAGTTACATCTGTCATCCTGCCACCATAAAAGAAAGCCTCCAAAGCCACAGTCACCACAGTATTGGCATCCTTAATCCTTCGCAATAATGTTTGCAATTATCCCACCAAGATACTTATTGCTTGAAAAAAATAAAACCTCCCACTGTTATAAGGCAATCTTAATCAGATTATCTGTTACTGACTGTCAAAATTTATCTGTCATATTGAAATGTGAGCCTAACACTTCCAGTCTTCTCTTATAAGGTATATAGTATTGCGGGGGTTTTTTAGTTGTTGTAATTGAGATGGACAATTATCTCTTTTATTTAGAAAGTTTTATTCATTAACAGCAATGTAGGATAAATATTGGACTGAGAACCATAAAACAACCAGCTGCTCCTTGGAAACCCTGCATAAGGTTACTGTGAGTCAGAATTGATTTGACAACACTCAACAACAACAACAATGTAATTGCTGCTGTATTTAGATTTATATCTATAATTATATTATCTGTTTGGTTTTGCTGCTGTTGTTTGTTTTATCCTGTCCCCCCCCCCCCCCCTTTTTTTTTTATCTCCTTAGGGTTATTTTAGAGTAATCTAGTTTTATTTTTTTATTATTTACTTTTAAAATATATTGAATGTTACAATAGACATCTTTGACTTCTTAGAATCAACTATAAATTAGCACTAACATTTCCCATACATATCTAGGTTCTTAAAATTCTTTACCATGGTTCACTGCATTATTATTGTCTTCAATCTGCAGATGTTTTAGAACGTATAAAATGCAATAATTATTGTTTAATATAGTCAATATCCATGTAGATTTACCTATATATTTTAAGTCTAACTTCTCATAATTGTTTTCTACAGTTTTATTTCCTTTATTGGGGAAATGTTTACTTTCTGAATAATTTCCCTTTGGACTTCTTTTAATGCAGATGTTAGTCACAATGTCCCTTTATTTTTACTACTCTATATCTGCTTTTGTTTTTCTCACTCTTTTGAGGAAAATTTTGCCAGCTATACAATTTTATGTTGGCAACTCTTGTCTTCCAGCTCTTTAAAATGACATTCTTTTTTCATTCTATTGAGAAATCAGTTGTCAGTCTTATTGCTGGTTTTTTGATAGTAATATTATTTTAATCCTCTTGCGACCTAAATTTCATAAACTTTTGTTTTCAGTGTTTTATTAGTGCTACAAAATAGTTTTCTTAGTATTTATTTTACTTGGGGTTCATAGATATCCTTGAATTTATAACTATTTCTTTCAGCAATTTAAAAAAATTTTCAGATATCTTTTAAAACATTGCATCTATCATATTCTCTTTCCTTATACCTCAGAATTCAAATTATATATATATTAGACCTTTTCACTATTCTCCATATAGTCCTTATATTATCTACTTTCCATCTTTTCCATTCTGCATACTTCATTCTTCACATTTCTATCTTCCACTATTTCTCTCATCAGCAGTTCTAATTTGTTCATCTAAATTTTAGTCATTACATTTTTAAGTTACAGAATTACTATTTGATTCTCTTTTATTTATTTAAGTTGTTGTTGTTGTTAAGTGCCATTGAGTTGGTTCTGACCCATAGCAACTTTGTGTAGGATTTCTGAGGAGCAGCTATTGAGCTTGAACCACTGACCTTGTGGTTCCAACCAATTTGCAGTCCAGCGCGTTAACCCACAGAACATTAACCCACAACCAAGACTCCATAGACTTAAGTTGTCGTGTGAAATTCTTTGTTTTGTTCTCTATTTTCTTTAATATGTTAATCACAATTATTTTATGTTCGTGTCTAATAATGTCAATATCTAGATCAATCTTGGATCTATTTCTAAGGTCTGTTTTTCTCTTGTTCTGTCCATTGAAATGTATAGGACTTTAAAAAATATATTGAATGTAGGCATTGGGGGTGACAAATCATAGTGGCTTTCATAGTTTTTAAAATGAGAGGATTTACACTATCCTTCAGCAGAAGACGGTCGAAGTAGGTTACATCAAAATAATGATAGACCACGATGTATAAGATAGAAATTTCTACAGGTTTAAGGTATAGGATAAGCACTGGACTGCTAATCACAAAGTTGACAATTTAAACCCACCAAACACTCTTCAGAAACTCTATACAAGATTGCTATTAGATGGACTCAAGTGTGTCAACAGTAGTGAGGTTGGCGGAGGAGGATCAGGCAGTGTTTCGTTCTGCTGTGCACAAGGTCGCTATGAGTCGGTACCGACTCGATGGCACCTAACAGCAACAACAACAGCAACTTATGTATGTATATGTATATTTTATCTACCTAGAAGGTTTGTTACTGCCTAAATGAGTGCCACCATGCGTGGTACTATAGGATAAGCACTGGACTGCTAACCACAGGGTAGGTTGTTCAATCCGACCAGCTGCTCCTTCGAAACCCTATACAAGGCTGCTATGAGTCAGAACCCAGTCAAAGGCACTTGAGAAAAACAAGCCATTATCTTAATGTTAAAGACTCTCAAATTAAGTTTTAGACATGTAAATGGCTGACGTTGCTGTTTTTAAGTGCTGTCCAATTAGTTCAGACTCATAGTGATCTTGTATAGGGCTTCAGAAGAGCAGCTGGTGGGTTTGAACTTCTGACCTTGTGTTTCTCAGTCCAGTGCTGATTTTATAGTGCCACACCTGGAGAACATATATAACTAATAGCATATCATATGAGTCACATTACTGAGTTCCAAATTTCCCTTAATTTTTTATTTCCCTAATATTAGAATTTTAGGAGCCCTGGTATGACACTGTGGTTAATGTGCTATACTGCAAAGTTGGTTTGAGTCACAAGGTCAGTGGTTCAAATTCAACAGTTGCTCCTCAGAAACCTTATACAACGTTGCTATGGGATGCAACCAACTTGATGGCACTTAAAAACAACATAAATAGAGTCATGCTGATTTTTAAAAACTCAAAACTCTGTTAATGTTGTTAAGTACCATCAAGTCAGTTCTGACTCATAGCAGCCCTCTGTAACAACGAAACACCTCCCAACCCTGTGCCATTCTCAGAAATGTTGTGTTTGAGACCACTGTTGCTGTTACTGTGTAGGTTCATCTGGCTGAGGGGGTCTTCCCATTTTTCCTTCTAAGAGACATTCTGGAGTCCTAGAGTGACACTGAAGGCTAAGCACTGGATTGCAAGGTCAGATTGAACCACAAGTTCAGTGATTTAAACTCACCAGCTGCTCCTCAGAAACCCTATACAGGTTATCTCTGAGTCAGAAATGACTCAACGGCACTTAACAACAACAACAACAAAAGACACATTCTGGAGTCCTGGTGTGGCACTGTGGGATAAACACTAGACTACAAAGTCAATTTGAATTACAAGGTCAGTGGTTCAAACTCACCAAGCACTCCTCTGCAAACCTATGTTGTTGCTATTAAGTGCCTTCAAGTAGGTTATGAATCATCGTGATCCTGATTAGGGTTCCCAAAGGAGCTACTGGTGAGCTTGAACCACTGCCCTTGGGGTTCAAACTGACTTGACAGTCCAGTGCATTAACCAGGTGGTTATGTGTCAGAACCGACTCCAAGGCACTTAACAACAGCAACAAGAGATCTTTGTTGTATCCACTGTGTAAATCCATTATTTTTACTCAATGCCTCAGTGCTGCTTGAACTTCTTCCAACAGTACCTTCAGTTCTTGATCATATGCTGCCTCTTAAAATGGTTTAATAGCGATCATTTCTTTTTGGTACAGTGACTGTGCATTTGTTCCATCTTCTTTTGATGCTTTCTGCATCATTCAATTATTTTATCTTTGTTTTTGTTGTTGTTAGGTGCTGTCAAGTCAGTTCTGACTCACAATGGCCCTATTCACAATAGAAAGAAACACTTCTGACTCCCATGTCATCATCACAATTGCTATCATGTTTGAGCCCTTTGTTGCTGCAATTGTGTCAGTCCAGCTTCTTCAGAGTTTTCCTCTTTTTCCACTGACCCTCCATTTTGAAAAGCATGATGTCCTTCTCTGGGAACTGGTCCCTCATGAT
>NW_006408529.1:23107072-23129439 GCF_000296735.1 Chrysochloris asiatica | reverse complement strand
CAGCCTGATTTGTAACCACTACACTACCAGAGCTATATCTAGATCTAGATCTATATATAGCCCACAAATATTTAGGCATTTGAAAAAGAATAGTTGTACATGGGTAACCACAGGGAGGAAGTAAGACAGCTGTTGTTACATGGAGGGGATTTGAGAGATGAAACAGAGTATACGATTAGGTGAATGTAAAACTGATGGTTTAGTCGGTAAACCTTCACTCAATTAACAACAACAACAAGAAGAAAGATCTTGTACAGCAGATTTGTCTAATGCAATACGTTGCTTGATTTCTTGACAGCTACTTCCATGAATATTGATTGTGGAGCCAAGAAAAATGAAGTTTTTGACAATGTTCAGTCTTTTTTCCATTTAACATGATGTTATTTTATTGGTCCAGTTGTGAGAATTTTTGTTTTATTTACATTAAGGTACAATCTACACAGGAGTCTTTGATCATCCTTAGAAAGTATTTTAAGTCAGCAAGGTTGTATCCTCTGTATATCTTAGGTTGTAAATGAGTCTCCAATTCTGATGCCGTACTTTTTTTCATATAATCCAGCTTCTCAAATCATTTGCTCAGCATACAGATTGGATAAGTCTGCAGATTCTTCATGAGCACAATTAATTGTTCTGGAATACCCATTCTTTGCAATGATAGTTTGTCATGATACACACAGTTGAAAGTCTTTGCATATCAATAAAGAACAGCTCAACCTTTTTCAAAGGAGCTCTTGTAGTGCAATGGTTATGAGTCGGACTGCTTATTTCAAGGTCAGCAGTTCAAAACTACCAGCAGTTCTGCAGAAGAAAGACGAGGCTTTCTGCTTTCATAAGGATTTACAGCCTCGGAAACCCTATACAGGGTCACTATGTGTCAGAACTGACTCCATGGTATGTTACCAAACAATTTTCTGGTATTCTTTGTGTTCAGTGGACATCCTTCTGACAACAGCAACAATATCCCTAGTTTTCCCATAGAATCCTCCAAAATTGCAAGATGGGGCTTGAAATTTTCTGTTCAGTTCTTTTGCTTCATCATTTCAGTTACTTATTTTAGTTTCTCTATGCTCAAGAGAAAGTTTCAGAGTGTCTTCTGGCATCTATTTTGGTTTTATCTTTTTTCCTTTTTAATGGTCTTTTGGTTTCTTCATGTGTAATATTCTTAATGCCATCCCACAACTCTTCTGGTCTTTGGTCATTAGTGTATAATGCAGAAAACCTGTTCTTGATATGGTCTCTAAATTCAGGTGGGATGTACTCAAGATCATATTTTCATTCTTGTGGACTTGTTTTAATTTTTTTGTTCATCAGTCTGAAGTTGCATATGTGTAATCGACAGTCTCTTCCACATTCAGCCCTGGCCTTGTTTCGGCTGATGATGTTGAACTTTTCTATTGTATCTTCTAACAGACGTAGTCAATTTTATTCCAATATATTCCATCTGGAGATGTTTATGTGTATAGTTGCCATTTATGTTGTTGAAAAGTGGTATTTGCAATGAATAAGTCATTACTCTTGCAAAATTCTACCATGTGATCTCCGGCATCTTTTCTATCACCAAGGCCATATTTTCCAACTACTGATCCTTCCTCTTTGTTTCCAACGGTCACATTCCTATCATGAGTAATAATCAATGTATCGTGAGTGTATGTTTGATCGAATTCAGACTGAAGGAGTTGGTAAACTTCTTTAATTTCTTCGTCACTGGCTTTAGTGGATGGTGCATAAATTTGAATAAAAGTGGTATTAACTGATTTCCTTGTAGAATATGGATATTATTCTATTATACATAGGATTATACTTCACATACAGAATTATAATTCAAGATAGATCTTGAAATGTTCTTTTTGGTGATGAATGCAACACCATTCACCTTCAATTTGTCATTCCTAGCATAGTAAATTTTATATTTGTCTTATTCTAAATGGTCAATACCAGTCAATCTTAGCACTAATGTTTAAGATCTTGTACTTCATACATTATATTTCATTTGGGGCAATTTACTATTTTCCTAGATTCATACTTTGTACATTCCATGTTCTAATTATTAATTGATGCTTGCAGCAATTTCTTTGCATTTGAGTTGTGCCCCATCAACAAATGAAGATCCTGAGAGCTTTGCTCCACTCATGTTATTATATAGTCAACTCTGCTTTGAGGAGGCAACTCTTCCCAGTTGTATGCTGAGTGCCTTCAAAACTAATGGGGTCATTTTTTGGCTCTATATTTGACAGTGTTCATTTGCTATTCATAAAGTTTTTAATGACTAACCATTCAGAAGTGAGTGGTCTACTCTTCCTTCCTAGTCTGTGTTAGGCTGGAAACTCCTCTGAAACCTGTCCACCATGGATGACTCTATTGGTATTTAAAATACTTGTGGCATGATTTCCAAAATCATAGCAACACACTCTCCAACATGACAAACTGTCTTGGTATAACCATCCACAAAGATATATTTATGAACAAAAACAAGTACTGTTCAAGGATTTTCTACTTTAGATGAAGTCATCTTTCTTTGGAATGGGCACTGATATGGTTCTCTTCCTACTAGTTGGAGTCCTGTATGGTGCTGTGGGTTAATGTGCTGAAAAGTTGGTTGAGCTGCAAGGTTGACATTTCAAGCTCAACCGCTGCTCCTACACAGAGTCATTATGGGTCAGGTAACTGTCTTTCAAATTTCTTGACAAAGAAATTTGGAAGACAGCTGCATCATTTTTTGGAAACATTTCAATTTCAATTTGTATTCCTTTAATGCCTAGAACCTGATTTTCGCAAGTGCCTTCCACTGTTACTCATAGAGTTTTCCATGGCTAACATCTCAGATGTGATCCAACTCATCTTCTTCCTAATCCTTTTATATCTGGAAGCTGCACTTAAACCTTTCTATCACAGGTGATACTGCCAGCCTTTGAAATACCAGTGCCTTTACTCCCATACCACAGCAATACACAAGTCACCACAGTATGACAAACTGACAAAAAGTGGTGTGAATCTACTTACAGGCTGTACAAAATGTAAAAAGTTAAAAAAATAGCATTTGTATTATTACTATTCTATTTGAAAGCTTAATATAAAAGTCCTTCTAGTTACCTAAAACTATGTCCATGGTACTAGTTTACACACTTCTTTCAAGTAATATGTAATATAGGACACCATAATCTAGTAATGTTGTTATGTAATACTATGGACTGCCACACAATAATTCAATTTATGTAAGTTTTATAGAGTGTATATTTCCATTTATGAATCTAATTTAAATTTTTCTGTATTTAAATTGTGGTTAGCTGCATTCCAGAATTTTTGAAAAATAGTGTTCATTAAGGAAATAAATTTGCATTAATCTCATCATTATTCTTATGCTGAGTTCTCATCTGTGTTCAAGGCTGTATTCAAAGGGGGTCAACATGATGAAAATGCACAAAAGAGTCTGAATTGAATCAATTAGTTTTATGATCCAATCCAAGACTCTAAATATGATTTAAGATAACCTACACTCACACAATAAACTCTGAAGTCCAAACCAATTCTAAATCACTTGCATTTATTAAAGGTAATTCCTGAAGTCTGACTATCTTCTCTCAAAACAAAAAAATGCCATCAGCTTTCTTTCTTCTTTCTTTTATTGTTAAACAAGTCTATTTCTTGACGTTACTTCACTTACCTGCTCATTATCTGGCTGTTAGTCATGCTTGACTCCCACAAGTCCATATACCCTTCATTACAGGAATCTGAGTTTGCCCAAAGCATTTCTTCCAAGGCAGTGATAGATAACAGATGCCAAGATACTAATCATTGGTTAAAATATCTGTGGAAAGTGAGCTCACTCACATGATATATCAAACTCTCAAGTGTGTGAGAAAATGTAAAAGCAGACAAATGTCTGAAGAACACAGAAATTATTGTTATAAGTTGGAAATGCCAGAAAAAAAGGATTGTATTAAAACCTGATTTACTTGACTTTACCTAGGCCTTCCATGTCATTAACACCAGACCATAGATTGTTAATCAAAGTTAAGTAACATGTTGTATAGTGCTTGGAATCATTGAACCTGGGCTGCCCTCTCAGTATATAAACTTCAGAAATCTCTTTCATATATACAGCACTCCATGTGCCTTCTCTTATTTGTTATCCCTTTATCTCTTTAGGGCTTTTTATAAGAATCAAAGCAAATGGAAGTATATATTCATAGTTGTCCACTACTACCAAATATAACTTTTAAGTGCTGTCCTGGTGTGGCACTATGGGTTAATGTGCCAGACTGCAAAGCAGTTTGAACTGCAAGGTCGGCTGTTCAAAGCTCACCAGCTGCTGCATCTTAAAAAAAGTAAATTTTTCAGTGGGGATTTTCCCTTGTCCCTCTCATTCTGAGATTAAGCAAACCCATGAAAGTTTGTAATCCAGCCACTTCAGGGCTTTATAGCCGTCCATTTTCAATAGTCAATTTAAAAATTACATATCCTTATAAAGCCAGTACTCTGAAGAGACAAGCATGTTCCTTGATCTAAAAAATCTTCCATTCCAGTTGAAATTTTGGGCAATTGCATCCATAAGCAAAAGTCCAGTCCATCAAATTGTAGCAATTTATCCTTGTTTATAGTATCAAACAATTTTCACCTCATCTAGTCAGGTTCTGGACAACTCAGCACTAGCCATTCAAGCTAGGACTAATGGGCACCAACTACAAATTTTGTAGTTCAGACACACTTCCCTGAACATCAGACTAGCTGCCCCCTTCACTCTCAGTGTATCCCCAAGGGGCTAGGTCAGTACCCATGGGATCAGGATTCACACAACTCCTTATACTTTAGACCAGGCAGCCCTTCCTCTTCTCTCTCTCATCTCAGAGTCAATGGGTGCCAATGTAACATGCCCCAAATCAATCCATTTCTACATTGTTGTCGTTATTAAGTGCCTTGGAGTTGGTTCTGATTCAACTCATATGGACTCTGTATAGTGTTTCCAAGGAGTGGCTGGTGAACTTGAAACTCCAACTTTTCAGTTAAAACCAACTTTACAGTCCAGGGCATTAATCCATAGTGCCACACTAGATCTCCAAGATCCCATACTCTGGACAAATTCTAACTCTTCTTTAAGCAAATCCAATCAAGTATTGACTGAAGGCGAGTCTATAAGCTAACTTTAGTCATGATTCCCCATATTCATTTCCATCACACGTGTATGTTTATTTTACAATAGTAAGCAGGGGCAACCAATATCCATAAGGCAGTAAAACATATAAACCTATTAAAAGCACTCAAGTAAAATCTTTACTTCGCCCATGGGTGAATCCAATTTATATGCATATGACCTTGAGTCTCTGGCAGGATAGATCCAGTACCCAGTAGATCTGGACCCTGTCAGGCATCTTGTTTAACCAGCATAGCACCTGCTTTAGGCAACTCCAGAAGCAGCATTCCTTCTCTCAGCTGATGAAACATTTTATCTCTGACATTCCTTTCAGCCATTAAAAATAACAAATACAAATTAATCATCTAAAGTTCAAAAGTTTCAATTTCTGTGCCCCTTTGTTCTTTCTCTTACAAAACCTCATGCTTCCATGAGTCTTGAGCCATAGCAGTAACCCCATTCCTGATGTCAACTGCAATAATCACACAGAGATCATCTCTGATTTCCTTTGACTTCACAAGGGAAAAGAGAACCAAACTCAAAATCATTCCAAGGCCAATTCCTGTGAAGTGAAGGCCAGACATGCCTGTCCTATAACCTTCTTTACTAGCGAAGGCAAAGTTATCAGTGCCTTTAATATTAGTCAGACTTGAGAGCCAATTTAGAAACTCATGATTGTGATTTTGTTTCTCTAGAACCCCAATCTCGGTACCATATGACTTAGGCATTGTTATCTAGAGAAACAAACCCAGTGAAAGTTATATATGTGTATATATATATGAAGAGAAGTTTATATCAAGGAAATAGCTCCCAGTTGTAGAGTCCCAAGTTCCCAGTGGAAAAGACAAAAAGTTTTGCCTGTGTATCCATTATATTAGAGGCACATCACACCCTTAAGGAAACATCCTTTCAGTTGATGGGTTGCTCATAGTCAATCATCATAGAGTTAACTATGCCTATATTAGATTTTACCATGGGGATAACGCACCTCAACTATTAAAACACTGGAAATCCTGGCCTAGTCAAGTTGACACAAAACTTTAACTATCACAGGTTGGGATGGTGACTTTTTTAAGTAAAGGAAGGGAACCACAAAGGCAAAAATGTCTAGGGTTCACTAAGTATTAATGAAGTTTTAATGGTGACAGTTGTAGCATGATCAATTTCCAAAATGAAATATGAAATGGGAAGAATTACTATTAATATAAACTGGTCCCCTAATTCCAATTAAAAAAAATCAATACGGTTTGAAAAGAAGGAATTACCATTCTTGATACTTTATCCCAGAGATATTGCAAGTTTGGTCTCAGATCATGGAAAGCCAAATGGGAGTTTTGTTTTTCCAGTAATATAAAAATGATGTTTACATTATAGTCTAATGTATTAAGTGTACAATAGCATTATGAAAAAGCTGAAATATTGTAAGAATTACCAAAATGTACCAAACAGTGAGAACTTGCTGTTTGAATAAATGGTCCCGATAGACAAGGTTGACACAATCTTCAATTTGTAAAAAAACAAAATAACAAACAAACAAAACCCCACAGTTATGTGTGAAATACAATAAAGTGCAATAAGCAGGCTATACCTAAATAATCTCGTGCATGTTAACAAAAATCCAAGACCATAAATGTTAAGTAGCTCTTATCCAAAGCCACAAAACAAAAACCTGAAAGATTCAGGCTGTGAATTAAGGCTCTGCAGGATAAGCACTGGACTGCTAACCAAAAGGTCAGTGGTTCATATCCACCAGTCACTTCTTGGAAACCCTCTACAGGGTTGCTATGAGTCAGAACTGACTTGGCAGCACTCAACAATATCAAAGACAAAGTCATTTAACCAAGTCACATTGCCTCTCTAATGCTTGAATTCATGGTTGAAGATGTTAGGTTTGTTTTGTTCATCTTAGCTTGTGTTTAAAATGAATAGAAATAAAAGAATATGGCAAACAGTCATATGCTATTATCCCATTTCACTTAATGCTATATTTTTTAAAAATAAAGCACATCTATAAATAAAAAATGAAGAAAATGAAAACCACTTGCTATGCCACTATGTAGTTACAAAACCTTAAACTCAACACACAGCCATTGAGTTAATTCTAACTCATAAGAAACCTGTATAGGATTTCTAGGCAGTAACATTTTAAGGGAGAAACAAGCTCCCTCGTTCTTCCATAGAGCTTCTGGTGGATTTGAACCCCTGTCCTTATGGTTAGCAGCCCAGTGTGTAACTCCCTATACTACCAGGGTTCCTTGCAGTTATAACCACTCTTAACATTTCAGTACCTTTACTCCGCCTGCACCCATTTCTGTATGTAGATGTGTATGTGTGTCTCTATATATGTTTCTATACTTTAGGATATTGTGCTCTGTTCAACTGAAGTTTACATTGTCATGACACGTTCTTTCAAAAAGAGATTCCTGATGGCAGCCTCACTTCCACTTTGTAGTTATGCAAATTTTTTTTTTTTTTTTTAACCACTTTCCTTTGGGTCAATCTTTACTTTCTTTCTAATTTTATTTACATTGATCGACTTGCTGCTTTTTCTAAGTCATTTTCTTATCTGGAAACATGAAACTGAGCTGTTTAAACCATACAAATATTTTTGGGAAAAAAAAATCACTTGTAAGAACTTGTTAGACTCTATGTGAAATACATTTGTCAGCGTCTCACAACTCATTGGTTACAAGTTTGATGAAGTGATATGTATGTGACTTTATGATGTTACAACCAGTCAAGTTTTTCCTTCTCAAAATGTGTAATAATCATTATTTCTTTAATGCCTTTTATTGTTTTTACTAAGCTCTTATTGGTTTCTTCTTTTACATTTACAAGCTAGGAAATGTAACAAACAAAACAATCATACGTTGAGACGATAATTAGTAAAAGCCATTGTCAAAAATTATGCTTAAAAATGTGACATTTGGTATGCATAACATCTAAAGAGTAATCTGGCTAAGCAATGTTATTTTACAAAAGATGAATGATGTTTTACAATCTAAGCATTTATGAACAGCAAAAACAATGTTATGACTTTGAAATGTAAAGTAAAAAGAGTACATAAATGTAACCAATTTCCCCATCCTTCAATGCCTTAAATAAAATTAGGTCCTTTCTTGATCATCAAGAAGGTTTTATGTTTTTATTCCAGGAGAGAGGATCAATAGGTCCCAAATCAGTGAGTTCATTTGAGAAAGTATATAAATGGATAATTTGTTGTCATTGTTGCTGGTCCCTGTATAGGGTTTCCTAAGCTGTACTTTGCAGGAGCAGAAAGTCTCATCTTTCTCCCATAGTACTATAATGGGGGGGGGGGGGGCGTGGTTGGATTTAAAGTAAGTTTAATGAATGACTTTTTGAAAGGTTTAGTGAGAAAATGCTGTCTTATGAAGTTATGGTTAAAGTATCCCCTCATTTCCTGTCACTGACACTGCACATAGCCCAGACATGGACAGAAGAAACTCATTGAAGAACATGAGATTGAGTGAAACTTTCATAGCCTTCAAAATATAAGGTACAACTAATCAGATGTCAGTGTACCTACAGAAACTTTAGCACCAGCCACTTTATTGAACAGTGGCAAATCAAAGACTCATGAAACCTTCAAATTAATTCAAATACTTTATCTCAGTTGGAACTTTGAAAACCATTTAAAAAAAAATTGTGGTGAAGTTAATTCTGACTCATGTAGACTCCTTGTGTAACAGAGTAGAACTCTGCAGTGTATTCTGGGCTGCAATTTTTACATAAGCAGATTGCCAGGCTTTCTTTCATGGCACAACTGGACGAGTTGAACTACCAACCTTTAGGATAGCAGACAATTCAAACCACTTACACCATTCAGGGAATGATTCAAAACATACACTCCTTTAAAGAGAAAATATCTTTTAAAAATTAGAGGTCTTACACTTAAATATCAAGCTTAAAGAGATGGTTGGTGCCATTCACTTTTTAACATTTTGTTGTTATCTTTGTTGTTAAGTGCTGCTGAGTTGGTTCCAACTCAAACAAGGCACTGGAAATTGATGGAATACTAATTGAAATCTTTCAACAAAGTGAAGTGGCACTGGAGGCACTCACTCATCTATGCTAAGAAATTTGGAAGACAACTATCTGGCCAACTGATTTAAAGAGATCCATATTTGATCCATTCTAAAGAGAGGTGACCCAATGGAATGTGGAAATGATCAGACAATAGCTCTGATATCCTATGTGAGTAAAGTTTAACTCAAGGTAATACAGAAACAGCTGCAAGCATACATTGCAGAGAACTTCCAGAGGTTCAAGCTGGATTTAGAAGAGGTTGTGGAATGAGGGATATCATTGCTGATGTCAGATGGATCTTGGCTGAAAGCAGAGAATACCAGAAAGATGTTTACCTGTGCTTTATTGACTATGTAAAGGTTTTCGATTGTGTAGCTCATGACAAGCTATGGACCAAGTTGTGAAGTATGAGCATTCCTGAACACTTAATTGTGCTCATGAGGTACCTGTACATGGACCAAGAGACAGTTGTTCTAACAGAACATGGGAACACTGAATTGTTTAAAATTAAGAAAGGTGTGTGACAGGGTTGTATTCTTTCATCATACTTATTCAACCTGTTTGCTAAGCAAATCATCTGAGAAGCTGGGTTCTATGAATAAAGGCTTGGCATCAGGGTTGGAGGAAGACTCATTAACAACCTGTAATATGCAGATGATATAACCTTGCTTGCTGAAAGTCAAGAGGACTTCAAATACTTACTCAGGAAGATCAAAGACCACAGCCTTCTGTATGGATTGCATCTCAATGTAAAGAAAACAAAAATCCTCACCACAGGGCCAATGAACATCATTCTTATCAATGGAGAAAAGATTGAAGTTGTCAGGCACTTGATTCTTCTTGAATCAACTATCAACTCTCATGGAAGCAGCAGTCAAGAAATCAAATGATGTATTGCATTAGGCAAATCTGTTGCGCAGGATGTTTTTGAAGTGTTGAAGAGCAAAAATACCAGCTTGAAGAATAAAGTGCATCTGATCCAAGCCAAGGTATTTTCAATAATGTCATATGCACATGAAATTTGTACAGTGAATAAGGAAGATCATAGAAGAATTGATGTTTTTGAGTTATGGTGTTGGAGGAGAATATTCAAAGTACCATGGTCTGCCAAAAGTACCAACAGATCTGTGTTGGAAGAAGTGCAGCCAGAGTGCTCCTTGGAGGCCAGGATGGTCAGTCTTTGTTTCTCATACTTTGGACATATTGTCAGGAGGCACCAGTCACTGGAGAAAGATATCATGTTTGGTAAGGAAGACCCTCAGTGAGATGGATTGGCAGAGTGGCACCATCAGTGGGCTCAAGCATGGCAACAACTGTGAGGGTGGCCTACGAATGGGCAGTGTTTCATTCTGTTGTGCATGGGGTCACTATGAGTTGGCACTGATTGAATGGCACCTAACAACAACAACAGGGTTTCTGAGGAACGATTGATAGGTTTGAAACACTCACCTTGAGATTCAAACCGACCTTGCCGTCCAACGCCATTAACCTGCAGCATCACACCAGAACTTCAATATTCTGATATCCTTTTAGATTAAGACCTTTTTGTCCTGCTTCCTTTCTTTTATTTTTCTTTTCTTATTTTTAGTTCCTGACTTAATCTCATCTCTGTATTCTTCTTTCTAAGAAGAAATCATTCTGGATAAGGATTTTCCCTTCTCTATATCCTGGTGTAAGGAGCTCTGGTAGCATAGTGTTACAAGTCGGGCTCTTAATCTTATGGACAGCAGTTCGAAACTACCAGTGGTTCTTCAGTAGAAAGATGAAGTTTTCTGCTCCTTTACAGCCTCGGAAACCCTATAACAGGGTTGCCATAAGTCAAAAGCGACTTCACGGCACATAATCAACCAACCATATGCTGATGTGGTGCAGCTGATAAATGTGCTTGACTGAAATGTTCCTTTGTTCTGCAAGATCAGTGGTTCATGCTTATTAGGCACTCCTCAGAATTCCTATACAGGGTCACTATGGGTTGGAACTGACTCGATGGCACTTAGCAACAACAACAATATATGAAACAAAATTATAACAAAAGTTTCTATAATGGTGAATATTGATGTGTAAAGGTAATGTAAATTATAAAATGTGTACTGTTCCTTTTCAAGTCTTGTAACGATTCTTCATAATGGGCTTGAAATTGTGTTTGTGATGGAATGACACTCCAACTTAACAAAGCACAGACAATATGTTTCCAAGTAAGGTAAGAGTAGAAGACCTGCTATGCTAGATAATGCTAAAGTCTTCTAAAAGGGAGCACAAATAGTTTTAGAACTCTATTTTTCTTTGCTATTGTTATTAAATGCTGTGGAGTCCATTCTGATCATAGCAGGCCTTTTTAGGTGTCCAAGAAGTGGCTGATGGATTTGAACCACCAACTTTGGAGTTAGCAGTCCAGTGCTTATACTACTGTGGCACATCAGGACTCCTTTGCAATGGCACATCAGGATCTCTCTTTCCAATGGAAAGTTACCATAAATATTAGTGAATATTATATGCAAATAGCATTCAAGAGGAAACATTGTTGTTGCTTAGTATCTAACTTTTAAATTCATTATTCAGAAGAAAGAAGGATGAAAAATTGATTGCAAATCAATTAAACAGGGAAAATATTTTAAAGTGTTCCTGGGGTGACAGAGGTATAGAGTTTTCTATTTAATTTAGTCAGATTCTGAACACAATAGAATCCATATTACAGTGAAGCATCCGGCAACAATATGCAGGAAGACATGATGATAAAATTACGGACTTAAATTAATTTACACCTTTCAGAGATCAGTGATATTCTTAAAATGTATCCTAAAAGGAAAAGTACATTTACAGTAAATTTACAGTGCTACCTGTATTTGTTGTGGGATGACAATATTGCAAATTAAAATTCAAAATGAAAAAGACACCCTTATTCACAATGAAAATCAAACGTGAAAAGTTTTCAGAATTTTTATTCCTAACATTTTGTTAAATTTCTTTGGGTTTTTTTTTCATCATTTTATAAAATTTCTCTTATTCTTGACACATGTATCATTCATTTTCAAGTATGTTTCCAGGATTGAACTCCATTTATCTTTATAATCCTAGGTCAGTCGTGGAAATGTTAGCATAAGGAAAGTTAATAATGATTTTCTCACCTTGGACTAACAAGATTTCTGGATTGTATTGGCAAATAATTCAATAGAACTTTAGAAAGGCTATTTTAAGAGCAGGAAATCCCTTGTCAAGGAGAACAAAACTTTAGGCAGACAATTCTCATGTCCAATGGACTCTACATTAAAAACAAATGTTTCATATTATTGAAATCATTTCATTACCTAGTTCATTCCTCTTATCTGGAGGTAATTTTTAACAGATTCCAGCCTACTCTGTAGTTAAAAATTTCCAGCCACTCTCCTTCATACCTCAAGAGACCATTTCATAAGTAAGCTAACATCAATTCAAACAAGATTCATTTTTCCCATCACTTTACACCTTAAAAAACTGATACTGACTTCCCTAGATGAAGTTTAATACAGAACATAGGTTTATGAAGTGTGGAACCTCATTTCAAATGTACACATAATATATAGATATAGACTTTGGGAACATTTTCAAAGAATAAAAATGTTCTGGGTCTAATGCTTTAATGGACCTTTTCACTGAAATAAAGCTCATAAAAAAATTCAGAGGGTCAGAAATCTTTATAATTTAGTGTGGTCTTTTGAGATTTTCCAGAATGTTCTAATTTAGAAACTAGCTTGCAAACTCAAAATTCAAAAGTGTAGTGTAAGAAATTTATGAAACAAATTTTTCTGTTGAAGATCTGAATCTGAGTTTCAAAACCCGGGTGTGTAGCAAAAAGGTACCTAAATGAAAACCATTATAACACCAAATAAAATTTATAAACAATAAAAACAAAAGGAAACAATACAAAATTTAAAAATCTATCCATGGCATGTCACCACAGCACCATAAATAAAATATTTCCCAAGTTTATGAATGTGATTAGTCTTAGAACATACTTGGTAAAGTGGAGGGCCACTCAAACAGGTGAAGACTTTCAATGAGATGGATTGACATGATGTTAACAAAAATGGGCACGAACATAATAATTGTTAGGATTGAGTTGGACCAAGCAGTGTTTTGTTATGTTGTACATAGTATCACTATGAGATGGGACTGACTTGAGAACACCTAACATCAACAACAACATACCATGGTACAGGGGAGTCTTGGTGTGACCCTGTAAAATAAGCCCTATACCTCAAGGTCAGTTTGAAAACCTATATATAGGGTTGTTTTGAGTCAGAATCGACTAGATGGCACTTAATCACAACAGTGGTACAGTGGTTAAAGCACTTGGCTGCTAACCAAAGGACAGTAGTTCAAACCCATCAGCATCTCTGCAGAAGAAAGATGTGGCATTTTGCTTCTATTAAAGATCACAGCTTTAGAAAATTTATAGAGCAGTTCTACTCTGTCCTCCGGGCTCACTGTTTCGGATTGAATTGTGTCCTCACAAAGTATGTATCAATTCAGCTAGACTATGATTAGATAATCAACCTTCATTTTGTGATTTGATGTCTTTATCCTCTATGATCTGATGTACAACACTAAATATACTATGTATTATCAATTCTAACATTTATGATGCTTAATGAAGCAGGATTTGATTCATTTATGTTAATGAGGCAGGATGCAATCAATTATTTTGATTAAATCTCTTTTGAGATATAAAAGAAATTAAGCAAGCAAGCAGAAACGGAGGGACTTGACTATCAAGAAGGAAGGAGAGCTAGGGGCAAGGGTCCCTATGATGAAAATCTTCTAGACCCAGGGTAAGACTGATACCAAGGTACATGGAGATCTCCAAGGCATGTGAGGCCCACAGATGTTGAAATTTGACAAGAACCATGCCTCAGAGCAAACAAAGAGAGGGTCTTCCTCTGAAGCTGGAACCCTGCATTTGGGCTTCCATCTGCCTAAACAGAAATTTTCTGTTTGTATCCATTTGTAGCTTTTCTGTTATAGTAGCAGTAGGTAACAAAGTGACTATGGCTCAAAATAGACAACCAATGGGTATATACTAAATATAGCACTTTTTTTTTTTTTTTTTACTTAGCTGAAAACTGCCTTTTGTATTTATTTTTTTTTAAAATTTTTTTCTTACTTCAAGGAATGTATCCAATTCTTGCTATAATGAGCACACCAATTGCCACTACTTCACAGGTACAACTTTGGTATATACCAGGCATTGATACCCTTACCAAGAAAAATGTGCAGTCCTGGTGAAAATAACTTCACACTGCTATACCAAACCCAGATGAGAGATCAAATTCTTGCTTGGATTTTTTTCTTATCCCATTTTCTTTAACATCCTCTGAAGACTACCAGATGCTCAAACAAAGGAACAAAATTGACAGATCACTGAAAACTAACAAAAGAAAAGAGGGAGAAGACACAAATAACTCACATTAGAAACCACATGTGTGATGACACAATGGAACCAAACACAATCAAAAGGAAAATAACAGGATACTATAAAAAGTTGTACTCGAGCAAATTCGAAAAGTTAGAGGAGATGGATACATTTTTAGAAAAACATGACCTACTTAAACGTACACACTGTGAAGTAGAAAACTTGATCAGATCCATAACAAAGGAAGAAATTGATCAGGTCATCAAAAAACTCCCAACCAAAAGAAGTCCAGGCCCAGATGGCTTCACGGGTGAGTTCTACAAAACACTCAGGGAAGAGCTGTCACCAATTCTACTCAAATTATTCCAGAATATATAAGAGGGTGGAAATTTTCCTAACGTTTTATATGAAGCAAGCTTAACCCTCATACCAAAACCAGGAAAGGACATCACTAAGAAAGAACATTATAGACCAATACCCCTCATGAACATAGATGCAAAAATTCTCAACAAAATCCTAGCAAACAGAATCCAGCAGCACATCAAAAAATAATACATCATGACCAAGTACAATTCATATCAGGGATACAAGGATGGTTCAACATTAGAAAAATGATCAATATAATCCACCATATAAACAAGAAAAAGGAAAAGAACCACATGATCATATTGATTGATGCAGAAAAGGTGTTTGACAAAATCCAACATCTATTCATGATAAAAACACTTAACAAAGTAGAAATTGAAGGGAAATTCATCAACATAATCAAGAGTATATACACAAAACCAACAGCCTATGTTACTCTTAATGGAGAGAAACTGAAAGCCTTCCCTCTGTGAACAGGAACCAGACAAGGATGCCCTTTGTCACCACTCCTATTCAATATTGTGTTGGGAGTCTTAGCCAGAGCTATATGGCAAGATAGGGAAAGCAATATGAAAAGATTGAAACTAGACCTTCACCTCATGCCTTATACAAAAACCAACTCAACATGGATTAAAGATCTAAATGTGAATCCCAGAATTATGAAGGCCATCAATGAAAATATTAGAATATATGCGAGGGCACTAATTCAGGGAATACGCAGACTACCAAACATTTTGAAAACTACACAAACAAAAGTAGACAAAATAGATGAGTGGGACATACTAAAAATTAAAAACTTATGTGCATCAAAAGACTTCACCAGAAGAGTAAAAAGGGAACCCGCTGAATGGAAAAAAATATTTTGCAATGACACATCAGACAAAGGACTCATTTCTAAAATATATAGGAAACTACAACAACTCTACAAGAAAAAGACAAATAACCCAATTAAAAAATGGGAACAGGTCATGAACAGACACTTCACCAAGGAGGAAATCTGGGCAGCCAACAAACATATGAAGAAATGTTCATTATCACTAGCCATTGTTGTTGTTGCTGTTAGGTGCCATTGAGTCGGTATTGACCCATAGCGACCTTATGCACAGCAGAATGAAACACTGCCTGATTGTGGACCAACCTCACTATTGTTGCCATGCTTGAGTTGATCAATGCTGCTACTTGGCCAATCCATCTCACTGGGGGGTCTTCCTGTTTTTCTCTGACTAAACATGATATCCTTCTCCAGCAACTGGTCCCTCCTGACAATATGTCTGAAGTATGAGAGAAGTCTGGCCATCCTGGCCTCCACAGAGCACTCTGGCTACACTTCCTCCAACACGGATCTGTTGGTTCTTTTGACAGCCCATGGCACTTTCAATATTCTCCAATATCATTGTTGTTGTTGTTGTCAAGTGCCATCGAGTCGATTCCGACCCATAGCGACCCTGTATAGGGTTTCCAAGGAGCAGCTGGTGAGATTGAACCGTCAACCTGGCAGTTCAAACAGCTTTGCAGTCTGGTGCATTTACCCACAGCGCCACAACAGGACTCCCCAACATCATTAGAGAGATGTAAATCAAAACAACAATGAGATATCAGCTCACACCAACAATAACAGCAAAGATAAAAAAAGCAGAGGACATTAATGTTGACGAGGATGTGGAGAGACTGGGACCTTCTTACATTGTTGGCGGGATTGTAAAATGGTCCAACCACTCTGTAAACCAATATGATGCTTCCTCAGAATGTTGGAAATAGAAACACCTTATGACCCAGCAATTCCTCTACTTGGTATTTACCCACAAGAAATATGAGCCATAACCCGAGTAGATATATGCACACCAATGTTCATAGCAGCACTATTTACAATAGTAAAAAGATGGAGACAGCCAAAGTGCCAATCAACTGAAGAATGGATAAATAAACTGATACATACACACGATGGAATCCTATGCTACCTTGAAGAACAACAAGGAAGCTGCAAGCCACCATAAAACTTGAATGAACCTTGAGGACATTATGCTGAGTGAAATTAGTCAGTCACAAGAGGAAAAATACTGCACAGGACCATTATTGTAAAACATTAAGAAAAAGAACCCACCCTAAAAGAGGAAGAAAAAAGAAATACATATGCATATATTTGCTGATCACTGGGATGTATGGGATGAGGTGAGGAGAGGGAGGGAGGGGAAGATAGAGCACAGGGTAGGGAATAGACACAGGATAACTTGGGTGCTGGTGGGGTGGGGAGGGGGCAATACACAAGAAGGGGGAGGGGGATGGAAGAACAAGGCTGGTGGGAGAATGATTAGGCCAGTTTGCATGGGCTAAGTTGGTCAGAGGTAAAGGATGCACAACCTTGGAACAACAGGGCTCTGGGATTGAGGCATGGTTTGAAGGGGTCAAAGAGGGGAATAAAGTTAAGATGGTTCGCTGTCTTTTGAATCTTCATCTCCCTTGCCTATCATTGTAAAATAGACACTTAGGGGGAGAAAAAAGAATAGCCAGAAACATCACAATAGAAACCTTGTAGGTCTGTCTTCAGCCTATAACTGATTGGAATACTTTAAAGGGGGCCAGAAGCTGCCCAGTGAAAGAGACTCCCTGTTTAGATTTTGCTTTGTGTAAGACCACAGGTGGAATCCTGAACCCTATCCAGAATCATCAGAGGTGGGGAATTTCCACTTGAAAGCACAAGTAGACCAGCTTGGAGAGGCTAGAAGAACAGAGATGCTTCATGAAAGAAAGATCAGCAGGAAAAATAAAAATAATAATGTCAGTTTGATTGACTACTACAAGAACAACAAAGCTGTTAGCCTGGGAGCCATCAAGACAAGAGATCAGGTCCCCTCAGAACAAACCCCTTCCAAAACTGAGACTCAGGTGGAATACACGAGCAGGCATGTGGTCTGGCTGGTGACCATATTGGTTACTGATATGGAGAAGAAATGGAAAAAACAGCAATGAAGTTGGGAGCTAAGTCCAACCACATTCAGTAGACTCCTGTGTACATGGGTGGAGACCTGGTTGGCCAGCAGTATGGCAATACCCGGGGTGTCTTGGGTCCAGAGGCAGTGACATGGCCACAGAGGACTAGAGTTGAGAGCAAAGCGTCCAGCTGATTTGAAGTGAGGGGAGATGCACAGGAACACCCATACTTGCAGATAGTACCCACTTGACCTGGCTTCAATGGCCGGATGACCAGAACTCAAATAGAAGAAGAAAGAAGAGGGAAAAAAAAAAGAGTAACCCAATACAATTTGATGAAATTTACCTATGCTTATGGATGTAGTAGCTCAAAAGAGGGAACAAATGTTTACAGCGAGGATCACTCCCACCCCCTCGTTACATAGGGTTGACACTGTTGGGCATCTCAGAAATTGGCTACCCAAAGTGGGGGCGCTACAAAGGCAAGAAGTGACTGGCTTACAAGCTTTCAAAAGAGAGCCTAGTTCCAGACTGGGCAGGGGAAGAGAAGATAGAATCTCCACTGAATGTTTTCCAATCTGTTGGGACGGGGCTAATGAAAGGAGATGGGGATAAGACTCTAATGGTACAATAGTGAATAATTGCTATCAGGACTGACTATGAGGGTCAGAAATGCAAATGTAGATATTTTATAACAAAAGGAGGGGACTGACTGATTTTGCAGTCCAGGAGCAGATGTCCCTGGGACCATCAAGTGAGAAGGATGGAGTGTGGAACCTACCCAGAGAAGCAGTGACACCGGAAATGGAGGCAGAGATGATGATGTGGACAGATGGAGTGGTTGGGTACACTGGACTCAGGGAGGTTGAGGGGCTCTGTGCTGATGGCCAAGGGGCAGGCCTGTGAGGTGAACCCTTTGGTTGTTTGATGATACATGGAGGGGATTGTAATCATTGCAATGAAACAAAATATGATAGGATGAATGTAAAACTGATGTTTTCCCATGTAAACCCACATAATTCACACACACAAAAAGGTAAATGACCCATTAAGGTATTTGGTTCCTTAAAAGGGATCCTAGAAGATGATTGTGAGACAATTCAAATAAAAAACCCATGGTCAAGGATAACTTTGGATAAAAGGTCTGGTGGAAAACATTAAAACTATGTAAATCTAAGTAAATGTTGAAATACAACCAGTGTGATTCTCTCTATAAATTCCTATTTGATGTTAAAATACAGGATAGTGATTTAGAACATAGCTTTTAGATGCAGAGACATTTGAACTTGAATCTTAATACTGTAATCTGTACTATTTTGAAATCTAGAATTAAGTATTTAATATCTTTGAGAGCTGGTTTTCTAATAACTACAATAAGGCTAACAGTACCTAACTCAAAGTATTGTAATAATAATATTCAACATACAAACTGGTGTACACAGTACACAATTGTTGTTGTTGTCGTTAGGTGCCATCGAGTTGGTACTGACCCATAGTGACCTTATGCACAGCAGAATGAACACTGCCCAATCCTGGGCTAAACTCACTACTGTTGCCACACTTGAGTCCATCGATGCTGCCACTTGGCAAATCCATCTCTCTGAGGGTCTTCCTCTTTTTCTCTGACCCTCCACCTTACCAAACATGATATCCTTCTCCAACAACTGGTCCCTCCTAACAATATGTCTGAAGTATGAGAGACGAAGTTTGGCCATCTTGTCTTCCAAGGAGCATTCTGGATGCACTTCACCAAAATTGATCTATTGGTTCTTTTGGCAGCCCATGGCACTTTCAATATTCTTTTCCATCACCATAACTCAAAAGCATCAATTCTTTTACGGTCTTCCTTATTCACTGTCCAGCTTTCGCATGCATATGAGGTTACTGAAAATAGCATGGCTTGGGTCAGGCGCACCTTAGTCTTCAAGCTGACATCTTTGCTGTTCAACACTTTAAAAACATTGTAGTCCAGTGCATTAACCCACAACACCACACAAGTACTCCAATAGAATATAGCAGAAATGATATTATGCCAGTCTCTAGAAACAGGCAACTTCCACTTTTAGCCTTTGCAAAAAGTCACACCTGGAACACAGCCATTATGTTGTGTGAGAAAACCCAAATGTCCTTTGGAGAAGCACATATGAAATCAAAAGAGACCCCCAGTTCATAACCTTAGGTGAGTTCCCAACCACCAACCAGCACCAACTTGCCAATTATGTGAGTGAACCATTTTGGACATGAATTCCCTTGTTCCTAGTCTAGCTGTCCCAGAAGATTCCACTTAGAACAAATATAAGCTGTCCCTACCAAGTCCTGTGCACACTGACAATTTATGAGAAATATGAATGGTTGTAGAGTAATGGTTACGAATTGGGCTGCGAGCCGCAAGGTCAGCAGTTCGAAACTACCAGCTGTTCTGCGGGAGAAAGATGAGGCGTTCTGCTCCCGTAAAGATTTACAGTCTCAGAAACCCCGTACAGGGTCGCTATGAGTCGGAACCGACTGCACGGCACACAACAACAACAACAACAACAACAACAACAATGAATGGTTGTTGGAGTTTTAGCAATTGGTAGTTGAAACTCTTATAATTTATTAACCCTTTGATTTATAGTCTTAAAAATTATTTTAGTCTATTGCAAACTCAATGTTTTTCAGCTTCAACTGTTTGTCTAGTCTTTAGTGGTTTTACAATATAGGATCTACAAAGTGAATGAGCTGAAATTTCAGAAAGCCAAGGCTTATGCAAAGCTTGAATAATCCACAAAATAGATAATCAATGCCATATGATTGAGATGAAGCATACTTATCCTAAAAGTCAGTGTGTGAAGAATTAAAGTGAGGCATTTCAATACTGTACATGTTATGTTGTTGTTATTCAGTGCTGTTGAGTCGGTTCCCATTCATAGTGACCCTGCTTAGGAGATCAGACATTTTCTGGAGAGACAATTAAAGCTGTAGTTTTAGTTTTGTCACACTACCTGTTATAAGTAGGATTGTGGGTATTGGACTTTGAAACTCAAGCTATTAATAGGATATTTTTTAACTCTTAACAAATCACAAAGCTAAATTTTATATTTTTATAAAATATACTACAACTAGATATATTGTTGATAAACGCTGCCAAGTCGATTCCGACTCATAGCAACCCTGTACAGGGTTGCCAAGGAGCAGCTGGTGAGTTTGAATAGCTGATCTTGTGGTTCACAGTCCAGTGCGGATCCTACAGTGCTACACCAAGAGTCTATAGTGCTGCCAATATCAAATAGCTAGCAGCTGATAGTTGGTCATTATCCATGCCTCAGAGTTAACTAAATAGTACAGATTCGGACACAGCCCTCTACAACACTGCCCTCACTTCAGATACCAGGCGACAAGCTCAAGAGTCTCCAGACTACATTCACTTAGGATCAGTTGACTATGAATTTAATGGTTTTCTCTACAAAATTTAACAGTAAGCTAAACTGACTCACAGTATGTAGGAAAGGATTATGCTTAAAATTATAATCTTTTTGTAGCAAAAAGAGACAAATCAGAAATAGCCAAAGGGGGAGACACATAGAGTGAAGTCTAGGAAGTTATCAAATGAAAAGCTCCTTGTGTTTCTATGATACAAGTCATCCTTCCAGCATATTGATGTGTGATGTTCCACAGACTATGGTTAACCAGGAAAACTCCTCTGACCTTCTGGGTCCAAAACTTCCATTGGAGTATCATTACTTAGGCGTTATTGGCTCAGTGGCCAAATTGTTGAACTTAGTCCCTAGCCTACATGCCCGTCTCAGAAATCAGGCTAGTATTACATGTCCTACAGTTAATTATATAAATTATATAGTTGGTCTTTTTAACATGGTCAGCCACTATCTGATATCACATTCTTAGCATAAGCTGATAAGGTATTAAGTATGAATCACCTTATTATCAAAACCATCAAGTGGGTCCTAGGTAAAGAAACTCTAGTAAGTTAGAAACTTCCAATGGTTTAGAGGCTATCACCAGACACCAGGTACAAAAGCAGCACAATTATTTATTACACATACACTAAATCATGTTGTGTGTCAAACAGTGGGTCAGATGCTTTCACAAGTATCTTTAAGTCATTTTCTTGAGAAATCTCATTATCTCACAGTATCTTCCCTGTTGGAAATACATGTTCTCCTTTTTGTCTTGAGACTTCCTTGGATGAATATGAAAAATATTAAACTATTGCCAATATTTTACAAGCCCAGGTCACTATATTTTCTGACTTGACATTACTGCTCTATTTTGACAGTTACTTTCTACTGCTGAAATGGATCATAATTTTTAAAATAGTATTTATTATGAATTATTAAATAAATTCAGTATTTTTTCCTTTAAAAAATGTCATACTAAGAAACTCTCTTACTCCAAAATAAGGTACTGAAATTATCTATTATTTCCTTTATGACACTTGTTGTTGTTAAGTGCCGTCGAGTCGGTTCCGACCCATAGCGACCCTGTACAGGGTTTCCGAGGGTGTAAATC
>NW_006408529.1:23104086-23106852 GCF_000296735.1 Chrysochloris asiatica | reverse complement strand
AATATTTTCATCATAGACTTCAAAATCAAATAACCAAACCCAATCCCATCAAGTCATTTCTGTCTCAAAAACCTTGAAAACAATCCTAAATATATGTCTTAAAACAATAAAACTCTTAAAAGAACACAGAAGGATCATACTTTGGCACCTAATCTGCAACAATGGATCTTTAGTGATGACAACGAAAGTACAAGGAACAGAAGACAGAATAGGTAAATGGGACCTCATTAAAATGAAAAACTTTTTTACAACAAAGGCCATAAAAAAGTGAAGACACTTCCTTCAGAATGGTGGGGCATTTTTGGAAACCAGGTATCAATGAAGATTTAATATTCAGAATATATAAAGAACTCAAAATCTAACAAGAAAAACATAAAACAACAACAACAACAAACCTAGTTGAAAATAGACAAAGGACGTTGCATGGGTAATGTCTTTTTAAAAAGAACATCACAAGGCTGATCCCTATGAGGGGAGGTTAAAGATATCCCAAATGTCCAACTTTTCCAGCATGTTATATTACTCTGCAATCCTTGATATCAATCATTGCTTCTTCCTGCCCTCATGTCCCAGGGTTCTGTAACACGTTTCAACATCTCACAGAGATCATAATTGTCAAAGGATATGAGTCATATAAATGTGGAGGCTTACATGCCCCAAATCCATAGTTCAGAGATTCTTCTCAGTCACATAATCTGAAGTGCTGATGAAGTGAAATCAGCAGGTCACATGGCAAGATGCTGATGTCCAAAGCTGCAGGAGTTGGTGAGTCAGGTCAGGAAATGGGCCGTATGTCACAGGAACTGGAGATCAGATTTAACTGGACAGAGCAATATCCAGGACAAGAAAGCAAAACTTGCCATAGCAATTCTATAAATTACACTCAGACCATGCTCCTGAAGAAAGCTAAGGGTGGTGACTTGAATCACACCCTTTAGTGGGGGGGCATCCTTAATCCTTAGTCCCCATTTAATCCTTACTCCTCTTTGTTAAATGCCAGCAAATAGGTCCTGACTCACAGTCCTATCTATGAGTTTATCCTACCATACCAGTGTTTAGCCTATTGTACCACACCAGGACTCCTTGTTGTTGTTGTGGTTATGTGCCGTGGAGTTGGCTCTGACTGTATATCTTTACAGGAGCAGAAAGCCTCATCTTTTTCTTGCGGAACAACTGGTAGTTTCGAACTGCTGACCTTAAGGTTCACAGACCGATTCGTAACCACTACACTACCTAGCTCCACTTTAATTCTTACTTCTTGTTATTGTTGTTAAGTGCTGTGGAGGCATTTCTGACTTTTAGCAACCCTGTATAGGGTTTCCAGGCTCCTTGTGTGTTTTTATGTCAGACAGCATTTATGTAGGATCAACATTGGACTGTGAACCACAAGATCAGCAGTTCAAACCCACCAGCTGCTCCTCGGAATCCCTATACAGAGCCACTACGCATTAGAACTAACTTGATGGCACTTAACAACAACACAATAGGGTTTCAGAGGATGGGTTGATGGGTTTGAACTGCCAACTTTGCTGTTCAAACTGACGTTGTGGTCCAGTGCTTTTCCTATAGTACCACATCACACTTTACTCCTTAGTTCCTCTTTAATCCTACTTCATTTACAACTTGTTTCATAATGTGCCTGTAATTATAGTCATAAAGGTTAAGAGTTATATTATATCACAGAATGAAACAATATGACTGGAAGGGACATACTAATGGGATCCAGGTATGGCACTGTAGGATATGCACTAGATGGCTAACTACAAGATTGGCAGTTCAAACTCACCAGCCACTCCTTGGAAATCTTAGACAGGTTCCCTTGAGTCGGAACTGACCTAATGGTACTTAACAACAACAAACTGCAGACCTAGATAGTCATTTCACTATAGAGGATTACAAATGGCCAACAAATTTTAAAAAACAAACAAGCAAAAAAACTTCTGAAAGAAAAAAGTATACTTGTTAGATAAGCATGAAATAGCAGTCAATATCATAATCCATTATTGTTACTATTAGTGCCATTTAGTCAATTTCAACTCAGAGTCAACTTTTATAAGATTTCCAAGGAGCAGCTGGTGGATTTGAATGACCAACCTTGCAGTTACTTTAATGAGATACCACATTACTCCCACAAGGATGTCTAACATAAAAACAAACTACCACCACCACCAAACAGAAAATAATAAGTTTTGGTGAGAATGTGGAGAAATTGAACCTTTTAATCATTACAGGTGGGAATGCAAAATGGTGCAGCCACTCTGAAAAATGGTATGGCAGCTCCTCAAAAAGTTAAGTGTAGGTTAAATAAGTATTTGACCCAGCAAAAGAGAATTGAAAACAGGGACTCAAACAGACACATGTACACCAATGTTCATTGTAAAACTATTTACAGTAGCTAAGAGGTAGAAACAATCCAAATGTCTACCAACAGATTAATGGTTGAATAAAATGAGGTGTATAAATAAATGGAATATTCCTCTCTCAGAAAGAGACGTAAAGTTCTGATTCATAACGCAATATGGATGAATCTTGAAAACATGATGCTGAATATAATCAATCACAAAAGGACACATATTTTATGATTTCACTAATAGAATAGACAAAGTATTATAGATTAATAGTGGTTACCTGGGGTGAGAGGAATGGGGAGGAGAGAATCATTGTTTAGATAACATGGAGATTTTGATTAGGGGAAAGAAAATTTGGCAACAGATACAGGTAATGGTTTCACAACATAATTGGTGTCATTGATTTTAATGAATTGCA
>NW_006408529.1:23102553-23103639 GCF_000296735.1 Chrysochloris asiatica | reverse complement strand
ACAACAGTTGAAAGATAGGGTTCCTTGTGTGGTGTTGTTATAGGATAAGTACTGTAAACTGTAGGTTGGAGGTTCAAAACTGCCAGCCATTCCACAGAAACCCTATACTGGGTTGCTATGAGTCTTGATAGCACTTAACAACAACATCATTGAAAGAAAGTTTATTTATGAATTTATAGACATCATTTAGGCGTTCTGCTCCCGTAAAGCTTTACAGCCTCAGAAACCCTGTACAGGGTCGCTATGGGTCGGAAACGACTCGACCGCACTTAACAACAACAGACATCATTTGAAGAACTCTTGTGATTTAGTGGTTAAGCGCTCTGCTTCTAACCAGATGTCCAGTGGTTCGGACTTATCAGCTAATTCACAGGAGAAGAAGCCCCCAAATCCTGAGGATTTACCCAGTTCTGACCCCAGGAGTCTAATGACCAGCAAGTGCTGATAAGAAAACATAACTTTAGCTATAAAGTCTCTGGAAGTTAACAGATAATATAATGAAAGATAGTCTGGTCTCATCAGCATTATTCTTTTAATCCTTATCTACAGACTATGCATAGCTTTTAAATGAGGTCCAATTTGTATCTCATTTTCCTTAAGTTCTAATGAATCATATGTCTTCTATTCATTATACATCACAATCTGTCTTAGTTATTTTTGAAAGGCCTTAAGTTCAAATCAATAACATTTAGAGAATATTTGATTCAGCAGCTTTCATGATGGGGCAGCTGGAAAAATAAAAGATGATTGATGAAGCGGTGACACTCATTTATGACCACTGGTAAATATCATGTTGTCCCTTGAGATAAGTGATGTTACCACCCTTCTCATATGTATGCACAGACACATGTGCACATGTGAGTAACTAATAACATATGTAGGAAAAAAAACAACTAATGCTCTATGAATGCTATTAAGTAATAAAAATCCAGTATAACAAAACACAGAAAATAATTAATTCTATTATTAATATGTAGGCTTTCAAAATGACAAGATATGATTCTGGATTATATCAATTAGAGTGAATATTAATTGTAGAAGCCATTTTACAAAGGCAAATTTTGAGTGAGTATAAATAATACATGA
>NW_006408529.1:23097364-23101850 GCF_000296735.1 Chrysochloris asiatica | reverse complement strand
AAAGATTTATAGCCTCGGAAACCCTGTACAGGGTCACCATGAGTCGGAACTGACTCCACAGCACATAACAACAACATATATATATACACACACATATATGAGGGGGCTTCAAAAAGTTCATAGAAAATTCCATCAGCTTTTAATTTCATTTTCCTATGAACTCTTTGAACCCTCTTTTATGTACATATATACTTTAAAGCATATATGCTTCTAACAATGATGTATGTTGTTGTTGTTGTTAAGTGCCATCGAGTTGCTTCTGATACATAGCGACCCTGTATAGAGTTTCCAAGGAGTGGCTAGTGAGTTTGAACTGCCAACCTTGAAAACTGGCTTTGCAGTCCAGCACATTAACCAAATAATGTATACAAATCCCTAAACCCTCTGATAGTTGTTATGTCCATTTTACATACAGAAGACTGAAATACAGAACAGTTAATTAAATTACCCTAGATCACACACCTAGTGAAAGATGGGGGATTCAAGCAATCAGTCTATTGATATCTTACAATCATCATAATTAAAGTGACAATAGTTACTATAATGATAATAAAAGAGCATTTATGAATAATAGATTTCTCATGTAATATACACTATCTAATACACTCTTTCTATATTATGTATGAGATTGTTATTATGGTTGTTCTCATTTTATAGGTAAGGAAACTGTGACACACATAGAAGCAAGATCACACAGTGAGTAAGTAGAGGATCCAGTATTTGAACACAGGCAGTCTACCTATAGAGCCCATTCTCTGAAGTGACAATATACTTCATTAATGTTAATACTAATAGTTGTTATTTTTCATAAGTGCTCTTGAGTCAGTTCAGACTCATAGCAACCCTGCATATGGTTTCCTTCATGGAAAAATATATTAAGAATGAAAGATTTATATTAAAATATTTCCTCATATTCAGGAGCAAAGTTTTTACCCAGCTTCTTGGTCAGTATTAAGAGAATATGACAAAAATGGTTTCTATAGGCTTTAGTCCAAGTTCAAGTACAGGTTGATTAGGGTACTGACAATTTAATCCACTGAATATGTGGAAATCCGGTGAAAGCATGGGGATTAAATACCAGATTAACTGATTGCTCACATTAACCTTAAACCATTTCCTTAGAGAAGGTATTTATCATGGTGAAGGCAAATAACATATGACTGTGGTAAATAGCCATTAACATAATAAATACCAAATCAGGTTTTATTAATCCTAAAAGATTCTAGAATGCTTGCTTAACATCAATGAAAGCCACTGCTCTAGTCCTTGGCATACAGCTTTGAATAAAGCCAGATTCTCAGATGTCAATTCAAATGCTCATTCTATTAAGAAAAGATGCTGGAAAGCAACCCAGGGATGCACTTCCTGAGTTCTGAAAATTCGAAGCATACAAAGAGTAATTCCTCCTTTTGCTTTCTGTGATTAAACTTTAAAAAAAAATTTTTTTTCTCTCCCTATTTTTCTGTCTCTATTATAACTTCTTTCCTGCACTATTATTCTGAAAAATAAAATAATACTTATTTCAGGTAATGAAAAACTAAGAATAGATACACTAATAGTTTCTGAAGCATCATTACTACCTGGAGTGCAAGTTATAAATTATGGGCACCTTAAATCATACAGTTTTTAATATGAGTTAGAGTCCATCATGTAATTGCTTTACTAGAGAAATGTTTAAATGCATACCACTGACTGTTCAGCTCTTATCTGCCCTACTATGTTTTAACAATATAAATTATTTTAATGAAATACCTTTTTAAAGCCTAATGAGTAATCATCATTGAATAGAACACATTCCAGCAACTAAATATTTCAGTGTATTTTTTCTTTCACACCCAATTGAGCTACTTTCTTTTTAAACTACTAGGTAAATCACATGATTTCCTTTTGAATCTGCTCAAACATATTAAAGACAGTAGACCACCAAATTTTAGTACTTTCTTAAGCCAGTTTTTCAAATCTATAGATCTTAAGGATTGATAACAAAGTAGGATCTTTTTTTTTTTTTTTTTTTTTTAGCCAGCTTTAAAGCATTGCCTATATTTGCTCTGATAATTATATCAGCCCATGTTCATTTTGCAATATATGAGTATATCAATGATGGTAAAAATGCCCCTTTAATATCTGCCTCTTAAAATGGTTAGATCCAGGTTTTAAATTTAGTAATCTACAGTGTATTAACAGGCCATCTGAGACCTGGTAGGTCAGTGGATTATGAGTTGTACTGCTAACTGAAATGTCAGCAGTTCAAATCTACCAGATGTGCTGGAGGAAAAAAGATCAGTGTTTCTGCTACTGTAAAGTAACTGTATCAGAAAACTTATACAGGCTCATGGTGTGTCAGAACAATTTGGTAGCACACTAACATCTTCACCATCGTTGTTGTTGTTTTTAGGTGCCATTGAGTCGGTACCGACTCATAGTAACCCTAGGCACAACAGAACAAAACTGTCCAGTCCTGGGCCAACTTCACAATTGTTGCCATGCTTGAGCCAATTGATGCTGCCATATTGCCACTCCATTTCGCAGAGGGTCTTCCTCTTTTTCTCTGACCCTCCACCTTACTAAACATGATATTCTTCTCCAGCGACTGGTCTCTCCTGACAATATGTCTGAAGCATGAGAGACAAAGTTTGGCCATCCTGGCCTCCAAGGAGCACTCTGGCTGCACTTCTTCCAACACAGATCTGTTGGTTCTTTTGGCAGTCCATGGCACTTTCAATATTCTCCTCCAACACCGTAACTCAAAGGCATCAATTCTTCTACGATCTTCCTTATTCACTGTCCAGCTTTTGCATGCATATGAGGTTATTGAAAATACCATAGCTTAGGTCAGGTGTACCTTAGTGCTCAAGCTGACATCTTTGCTCTCCAAAACTTTAAAAAAGTCTTGTGCATCAAATCTACCTAATGCAATACTTTGATTTCTTGACTGCTGCTTCCATGAGTGTTGATAGTTGATTCAAGAAGAATGAAGTCCTTGACAATTTCAATCTTCTCTCCATTGATAAGAATTCTGTTTATAAATCCAGTGGTGAGGATTTTTGTTTTCTTTACAATGAGATACAATCCATACTGAAGACTGTGGTCTTTGATCTTCATGAGTAAGCATTTTAAGTCCTCTTCACTTTCAGCAAGCAAGGTTGTATCATCTGCATATCGCAGGTTGTTAATGAGTGTTCCTCCAATCCTGATGCCACATTTTTCTTTACATAACCCAGCTTCCCAGATTATTTGCCCAGCATACAGGTTGAAAAAGTATGGTGAAAAAATACAACCCTATCACACACCTTTCTTAATTTTAAACCATCCAATGTTCTGTTCGTAAAGCTGCCTCTTGGTCACTAGGGGTGCCACTTTTGTTGTGAAGTGCTGTTGAGTCGGTTCCGACCCATAGCAACCCTGTATAGGGTTTCCAAGGAGCAGCTGGTGAACTTGAACTGCCAACCTTGCAGTTAAAATGGCTTTGCAGTCTGGTGCATTAACTCACAACGCCACACCACAACTCCAGGGGTGCCACTAGGGCCACTAGGGCCCCCTATAAAATGACTAGTCTATATATTGCTGTTGTTGTTAAGTGTCATTAAGTCAATTTTGAGTCATAATGACCAGGTATAGAGTTTCCAAGGAGCAGCTGGGGAATTTGAACAGCTGACCTTGTGGTTCATCGTCTAATGCTTATCCTACAGAGCTGCACGTATGGAGTCCTGGCACTAGAGCTGTAGGATACACATTGAACCATAAGGTCAGTTTGAACCACAAGGTCAGTAGTGCAAACTCACTAGCCATTCTTTAGAAACTCCATACAGGTACTAAATAACATCAACAGTGCACGTATAAATGTTGCTGTTAAGTATGGTTGAGTCAGTTATGACTCATATTGACCCTGTACAGTGTTTGCTAAGAATGGCTGGTGGGTTTGAACTGCTGACTTTGCTGTTCAAACCGACATTGAGATCGAGCACTTATCCTATGGCTTCACACCAGGACATATACATGCATCCACCACTGTCTGTCTGTTGTAAAGTGGTGGCTTGTGTGTTACTGTGATGCTGGAAGCTATGCCCCCAGTATTTTAAATGCTGACAGGGTCGAACATGGTGGAACATTATGAATAACAACAACATATTGTCAGATACAGAGCCCACAGATAAGCACCTAAAGGAGGCACTAAAAATATGACTGGGAAAGAGATGCTTACTCAAAGTAGAGTTGACCTTGATAATGTTAATGTAGTAAATCTTCATTTATTGGTGGAACACAACTCAAAATGAGAAAAAGCAGCAAATATCCATTAATAATTGGAATGTATGAAGTATGAATCTAGGAAAATTTGAAGTTGCTAAAAATGAAAGTGAACATATAAACATCGATATCCTAGGTATTAATGAGCTACAGTGGACTGGTATTGGCTATTTTGAATCTGATAATCACATGTTTTACTATGCCAGGAATGACAAACTGAAGAGAAATGACGTCACACTCA
>NW_006408529.1:23096018-23097019 GCF_000296735.1 Chrysochloris asiatica | reverse complement strand
TTTTTTAGCTGACCCTCCATTTTTCTAAGCATGGTATCTTTCTCTAAGGAGCATTCTGGCCATACTTTGTCCAAGATAGATTTGTGTGCTCTTCATAGTACTTTCAATATTCTGTGTCAACACCATAATTCAACTGCATCAATTCTTCTATGATCTTCCCTATTCATTGTCCAACTTTCACATATATATGAGGCGATTGAAAATACCATGACTTGGGTCAATCACACTTCAGCATTCAAAGTGACATCTTTACTATTTAATACTTAAAATAGGTCTTTAGCAGTTTATTTGCTTAATGCAATATATTGTTTAAATTCTTGGTTTCAATTTCCATTAACATTGATTGTGAATCTAAGCAAATTGAAGCCATTAAAAAACTTCTGTCTTTTATCCACTTATCAGGATGTTATTATTGGTCAAGTTGTGAAGATTTTTGTTTTCTCTGCATGGAAGTGTAGTCCATACTGAGGTTTTTCATCTTTGATCTTCATTAGTAAATATTTCAAGTCCTCTTTATTTTCAGCAAGGAATATTGTGTTATCTGTACATCACAAATTTCTAATGAGTATTCCTTCAATTCTGATGCCAAGTTTTTATTCATATTATTCAACTACTCAGATGATTTGCATTGACACACACCTTTTCTGATTTAAAATGCTTCAGTATTCAGTATTGTACGAAGGACTACCTCTTGGGTCTCTTTTACAGGTTCCTCATGATCAAAATTAAATGTTCTGGAATACCTATTCTTTACAATGTTATTCATAGTTTGTTATGATCCACACAGTTAAATGCCTTTACATAATCAAGAAAACAAAGTGAACATGTTTCTGGGATTCTCTGTTTTCTGCCAGAAATCAGCTGATGTCAGTATTGCTATCCCTGGTTCAAAGTCAGCCAATTCTTTTTTGATACAGTGACTGTGCATTTCTTCTATCTTCTTTTGCTGCTTTCTGTATAATTCAATATTTCCTACTATTTTTGTTGTTCTTAAGTGATGT
>NW_006408529.1:23092956-23094268 GCF_000296735.1 Chrysochloris asiatica | reverse complement strand
ATCACATGATTGAATTCTGCAAAATCTATGATTTTACACATAGAGTCCTTCAATATTGCCAGTCAAGGCTTGAATTTTATCTTTAGTTCTTTCAGCTTGAGAAATCCCCAGTGTGGCATTATATTTTGGTGTTCTAACTCCAACTTTCAGCATATTTCATTATAATAATTGAATTTGTCTACTGGAAGTTTCTGTTCATCTCTTTTGCTTCCTCATTTCTTCCAGTTGCTTTAGTTTCTTTGTACTGAAGAGCATTTTTCAGAGTTTTTTCTAACATCTATTTTCATCTTTTCTATATTTCCTGTCTTTTGAATAATCCTTTGTTTTCTCCATATATGATATTCTTGATATTATCTCACAACTCTTCTGTTGCAGTCATTAGTGTATAATGCATGAAATCAGCTGTTTAGATGATTTCTACATTTAGGTAGGATATGCTCAAGGTTATACTTTGGCTCTCATGGACTTGTTTTAGTTTTCCTCAGCTTCACCAGTACTTACATATAAGCAAATGGTTTTCTGTTCTGCAAGTGATTGTTGGCCTTATTTGTCTGATTGTGCTTCTTCATCATCTCTTTCCACAGATTTAGTCAATTTGATCCTTTTGTATTCCATATGTTGATGTCCATTAGTATAATCACATTTTATGTTGTTGAAAAAGGGTTTTTGCAAGAATAAGTCATTTGGCAGGGCTCAGTGGTGGCTAGTGTGGTGGTGCAGTGAACTTCGCAGTCAGCAATACCACAAAATACCAGCAAAGCAGATCCAGGGCAGAGCTCCAAAACTTGGAACCACATAGCTGGGAATATTTTAAATGTCTGAAGGCTTGTAGCTAGTGGAGCTTGAAGCTGAAGTAAGAAATCACGTACTTTTGAATCTGTGGGGCTCGGACGCCCAGAGCCGACATCTTGGGTGAGAAAACAAACACAAGTGTCACATACAAAGGCAAGTAAGTCAGATTAAGCTCAGATCTCTCACCAGAAACCATGCAAGTAAGAAGGCAATGGGGAGACATATATAAATCCCTGGAAGAAAAAAAAGTGCCAACCAAGAATCCTTTTTCCAGCAAAGCTATTAATCAAATACAATGGTATAATCACAACATTCCAGGATAAACCAAAGCTAAGGGATTTTGCCAAAGCCAACCTTGCACTACAAAACATCCTAAAGGGAGTTTTGTGGACTGAGAACCAACAAGAACAGAAAACAACCAGAGATTGACATATGTAGCAGCACCTCCAAGAACTAAATTAACACATGGAAGAGTTGAGAACAGAACAAAACTATAAAAACAAACTCAGAATCTGGGAGG
>NW_006408529.1:23080373-23082705 GCF_000296735.1 Chrysochloris asiatica | reverse complement strand
TCATTACTGCCTTTTCTGTGCAAATTTGAATTGCAGAGATTTTAACTGGTCCTTCTAGTAGGAGTGTGGATATTTGTTCTTCAAGACAGATCTTGAAATATTCTTTTTGACAATAAATGTGATGCCTTTTCTTTTTAATTTGATGTTCTTGGCATAGTAAACCTATCTGAATAGGTTTGACTATCTGAATCAAAATCGCCAACCTCAGTCCATTTCTTCACACTGTTGTCTATGTGTGTTGTTCTATGTGTGTTTTATTTCTTTTTTGACCACTTCCAATTTTCCAAGATTCATACATTGTACATTCCATATTCCAATTAATAATGTATGTTTTCAGCTGTTTCTCCTCATTTTGAATTGTACCATATAAGTAAATGAAAGTCCAGAAAACTCACCTCCTATTACATTATTAAGGTCAACTTCACTTTGAAGAGGCAGCTCTTCCCCAGTCATTTTGAGTGCCTCCCAACCTAAGGGGCCTATCTTCTGGCAGTATATAGGAGACTATTCCACTGCTATTCATAAAGCTTTCTGTGTGGTGCTGTGGATTAATGTGCTGGATGTCAAAGTCAGTTTGAACCACAAGTGGGTCAAGCTCACCAGCTCCTCCTCGGAAACCCTATATAGATCAGAACCGACTCAATGGCACTTAACAACAACAATAACAACAATGACAATTCATAAAGTTTTCAGTGGCTAACCATTCAGAAGTGACACTTCTCTCCTTCTTCTAGTCTTAGTCTGTAATTTCTGCTGAAATCTGTCCACCATAGGTGATCCTACTGGTATTTAAAATAGTGACGGCATAGCTTCCAGCATCATAGCAACACACAACCTGCCACGGTATTACAAACTAACAGGCGAATGGTGGTTTGCATCTTAATTCTCTATATATTATAAACCTTATCAGCAAGGTGGTGGTGGTTATGTGCCATGGAGTCAGAACCGACTCTAACACACTTCACAACAACAACATCAGCAAGGAGCTCTGGTAGTGTAGTGGTTATGAATCGGGCTGCTAACCTCACAGTCAGCAGTTCGAAACTACCAGCTGTTCCGAGCGGGAGAAAGATGAGACATTCTTCTCCCGTAAAGATTTACAGCCTTGGAAACCATGTACAGGGTCTCTATGAGTCAGAACTGACTCCATGGCACATAACAACAACAGCAACAGCATCAGACAAATCAAACCCAATGCCATAGATTTTCTGAGGCTGTAAATCTTTATGGGAATAAACAGGTTTATCTTTTCCTGTGAAGCGACTGGTGGGTTTGAACTGTCAACACTTAACAACAACAACCTTATGATTAGCAGTCCAGTGCTTACTCTAAAGTCCTCAAGGGATCCTTATAAAACGTACAAGATACTCCTTTTGTTACCACTGTTTTGTTCAAACAACATTAGTTTATATTCACCCACATTGTCTCCTTCCACCCCCATTCCATCTTCCTGAATTTCAGCATTTCTTTTTTGAGGTCATCATATACATCTATAATATTTCTTTTAGAACACATCCATCTAAGACAAAACTATTTTATTTATTTATTTTGCTTTAAATCATCTTTATTTTACCTTCAGTTTTTACTAGGTACTGAATGCTTGTTTAGCATTTATTTTTATAAAACCTTTCAAATATACTGTCATCCAATCACTTAACATCCAGGATACATTATGTGAAGTATGATTTGATTGTGATTTGGATGCTGGCTAACGCCATATTGTAATGTGGTTCTCCTTGTCCTAGCTTAGCTGTAGGATAAGCATTGGACTGCTAACCTAAAGATCTATGATTCAAACTTACCAGCCGCTCCTTGGAACCCCTTCCGACTCATAGCGACCCTGTATATGGTTTCCAACGAGTAAGTGGTGAGTTTGAACCTCTGACCTTATGATTCAATGTGACCTTGCAATCCAGCGCATTAACTCACAGCACACTATTAGTCAGAATTTATTTAACAACAGCAATCTCAAGCTAGCTTCATGCCTTAGCAATGACTGGCAATGGATTAAGAGGGAATCCCTTTTGTGTTTGATCCTCAATACACATCATGGACAGTTTCTCCATATCCAATATTGTTGTTATTGTTGTTAAGTGCTTTGTCTGATGGTGATGATTCAGGATTTCTGAGAAGTGGCTGAGCTCGTGGCTCAAACCAAACTTGCAGTTCAACTCATTAACCTGCAGCACTACACCAATACTCCATATCCGATATAGCAGGCTTCAAGAAGTTCATCAGAAAACTCCATTATCTCTTTCAAATACACTTCCAGTTTTTTCTGGCCTGTCATTTTCAGCAGAATTGATCCCTCACCAGCTTGAAGAATTCTTTT
>NW_006408529.1:23065705-23080012 GCF_000296735.1 Chrysochloris asiatica | reverse complement strand
AACCATGATGCAAGTCATGGTAATATTGTCAAAAGAAAGTGAAACAGAGATCTCTATAGCACAACACAAAGGGTTGGAGGCTGCTGTATACAAGTTAAAGCATACACTGTTACACAATGAAATATTTTTAGATAGAAAGCACAGTATAATACACACATAAGCCTGTAACATTGGCATTTAGGATGATCATTGAGGTATACATATTATACTATATATATAGTACCTTTTTGCAGAGCAATCGCTTTGCATATAAAAGACATGAGACATGCTGTGTGCTGGAAGCTTTTGATTTGCTATGTCCTGTTCTCTAATCAGTATGTTTGAACTCTTACATAACTTTAGGGAACCACGATGACATATGGTCAGACATTGCACAAATGGATGTTACATGGCACATGACTGTGTCATTATATTCTATCTGGTGTCTGTTTCCTGGTACCAACAACTACATTTTTGTTTACCTCAATCAAAAGTAATGAGCCTTTTGTTACTGAAAATTTTATCTCTTTGTCACTTTTTTTTTATAGCCATTTTATTTTGTTATGCCTAGGTATACTTTTTTTGAGTTTATCCATTTAATTGTTGGTTGACATATTTTATTGGAACAACCTTGGACAATGTCTCTTTAAATATTATTGTTTTCTCTCATTGTCTTTTCCTTTTTTGAATTTTTCTCCAATGTTCTCTTACTTTACACTCTGTTCCATATCCTTTATACTTTATTCTTTCCATTTTAAATTGCCTAGTTCAAACTGGAGTGCTGGTGTAGTTCTATAGGGTAAGCACTGCACTCTAAGGTCAGTTTGAACAGCAAGTTCAGTGGTTCAAACCCACTAGTAGCTCCTTGAAAACCATATACAGGGTAGTTATGAATCAGAACTGACTCGATGGCACTTAACAAAAACAACAAGTTTAAAATGGCCTTTCAGTTTAGTAATTCCCTTTTTTCTATGGCTAATGTACAAACACATTTGTGAAGATCTTATTATTTTTCAATTCTAGAACTTACAATGAATTCTTAGAAAGGACTCCAAGAGTTTGATTAAAATATTTACCATTTAATTTATTTTCTCAGACATTTTTTCTCTATTTTCTTGTATATATTAATTGCAATTCTTTAAGAATTCCTATCTTCTCAGTCCAATATCTCATATATCTTCAGATCTATTTCTGTTGCTTTTATATTTCATTTTAATTAGGCAATTTTATTTTTAATTTTTGCTGCTAATTTACAAATATAAATGTCATTCATTTTGTATAAAATAATTGTAGTGGCTACCCATGATGTTATCTTCATCCAGAGAAGATTACTGTTTCCTCTGCTAGATGGGGGCAGGCTAAGGTAGTGGCAGCAGAGATGAAGAAAAATAGATTGATTTAAGATGTGTTTTTGAACATACAATCAACAGGACTTGATGATGGATTGGTTGTTCAGGAGCAAAATAACAGGAGAAAACCAAGATGATTGTCAGATTTCTGGCTCAAGCAACTTGGTCTTTTGCATTGCCATCTCCTGAGCATAGAGTCAAGAACTTGTTTGAGAGGGGATAAGCAAGGATTTAATTCACACATGTGAATTTAATATGTGTCCATACTATCAAAGCAAAGGTAATTCTATATGCAATTTTCTATGAGTCTGTTCAGTTCAAACTGAGTTGTGTTTAGCTGCTTGTATCTTGCTTCTTAAAAAGAGTAATTGGATAACAATGAAAAGTTACTGTGTTTCATCAAGTATGTCTTTCTTCAATTAGTGCAATCTGGCTCCATTACCTAATTTTTAAAGATTATGGGAAATATGATAACTACTACCTGCTCCCTCAGAAGACAGGATAACTGTTGTTTGATTTAGAATAGTGGGCTTATTTTCCACATTTCTTAGTTCGCAATTCTTAAATTTGCTTTGGTAGTGGTGGTGGTATGTCTTGGAGTTGATTCCAACTTATAGCAATATTATATAGGATTTTAAAAGCTGTAAATCTTTATAGGAACAGAAAGCCTTATTGTGCTCTTGAGGAGTATCTGGTGGACTCGAACTCTTGAGCTTGAAACTGTTGACACTACCAAGGATCATTACATTTGCTTTGATTGACAGTGAGAGCAATACATGGGAACATCAAGCTTGACATAACTACCCACTGTACATAGTCAGCTATGGGCACCGGGCTTCTATGATGGACAAACTCATGTGCAAATCATCTATTACAACCCCACAGTTACTTGAGGATTTTCTCTTTGATATTTTTCTTTGCAGGAATAACAATTAAAACAGTCCCTGGACTTCTGCAAATGTAACACATTTAATGTGTAATTAACACTTCAGCCTCATGTTGACTCCTGTATTGGTAGGTCATTGCTCATTGTTTTGGAAATTCTGATTGAAGAAAATAGTTCTCACCTTGTTAAAAACACTCATTTAAAATCACTATTTTAAATACTAAATCACCCAGTATTCAGCCTGATTCTGAAAAATTCTCTTCATGAATCAAGGATTTTAATTTAGGCTCCTTATTCCTTTTTTTTCCATTCTTGCTGTCTATGGTCAGATTTCTTAAAGGAAAGACCACAGGAGAATACTTGCCTGCTAACTTAAGCTACCTTCTTTCTGTTTGTTTTACATATACATATGCCCCCAAATTTAAAAGCTTAAACATTAGGTCTATAAAGGTCATTTCTTAAAAAAACAAAATGCATTCATTACAATCCTCTCCTCCCCTTTTAAAATTTACTGTTATTTTTAACACCTACTGCAGTGCCTTTTAATGAATGTGTAAATGGGAGAATGGATCTGGTGGCCTCTAGCTACTTTTCAACTGGGGACAATCAGGTACCGCTTCAAACATCTGGACCAACCAGCTCCATTAGTTCAAGCTCAGTCTGCTCATTCTGGAATTTTTTGTAAGAGACAGGAGATGAGTTTTCTTTAGTTTAGAACAAAGAAATTGTATAGTTCAAGGATAGTAGCACAGGTGAAGGGCTAGCTTAGGATATGTTATTCTGTTTATTTTCATAATACATATAATTTATTAAAAGTACATAAATATACTTGAGCCACCTTCTGTATTGAAAATAAATTCTAAATCTCACTGCAGGCAAATTACAGGCTTTCCTGGGCTTCACTAGCATCTCTGATGTAAGGAGTCTTTTTTTTGGATAGATAAGGTGAACATTTTTCTGTCAACACCATTTGTATGTGTTAAATCTCAGTGAACTGTCAACTGAGAGCTATTGCTTGGGATCAACAGTTTATGATAAAACATTGAAAAAAAATCTCTAAAAAAGTGGTTGTGTGCCCTTACCTAGTTCAGGTACTGTATTCCTCTTCAGGGAAATCACCCCTAAGGATTAGTGAACACTGCGAAAGCAAACCTGACAGCAAAGGAAGGCCATAGTGAAAGTGTCTTCTGAAATGCATGGAAAAGCACTTACATTACTGTCAAGCAGAGAAACCTCTGCTCTGGAAACACCAGATCCAATTGACTTTGAAAAACAGTGTCTTTTTACGTAAGCTCCATGTGGTTTTTAATAACGCCTTCTTGTTCTTTTCATTAAAGGAAAAAAAAGAATAACTAAAAAACAAAGGGTGTTCAAATACAGTTAAAACCGTACTTGTCCTTTTGACTGGGAGGTCCTGAACACTTACATGTCAGCAAGTTAGTTTAATAGTCAAAATATTTAATGGTGCATTCTGATCTATATGAATATTAACCAAAGTTGAATATAGACTAGGTTAGGTTTCTCTCTTGAAATACAATGTTGTCTGTGATAGGATAATATCCATATACCTACACAGAAGACCAGTTAATGCCACTGTTATTCAAATTTATTCACTAAAGTCATAAGCCACTAAAGCCAGTGATTATGAAATTGAATAATTCTACCAACTTCTTCAGTCTGAAATTGATCAATCATGGAATTAAGATATATTGATAATTACTGGCAATTGGAATGCAAAGGTTGGAAACAAAGAGGAAGGATCAGTAGTTGGGAAATATGGTCTTGGTGATAGAAATGATACTGGAAATTGCATGATAGAATTTTGCAAGACCAATGACTTCTTCATTGTGAATATCTTTTTTAAACATCATAAAAGATGACTGTACACATGGACCTCACAAGATGGAATACACAGAAATCAAATTGACAACATCTGTGGAAAGAGATGATGGATAAGCTCCATATCATCAGCTAAAACAAGGTCAAAGGCAGACTGTGGAACAGATCATCAATTGCTCATATGCAAGTGCAAGTTGAGGCTGAAGAAATTTAAAACAAGTCCACAAGAGCCAAAATATGACTTTGAGCTTACCCCACCTGAATTAAGAGATCATCTCAAGAACAGATTTGATACATTAGACACTAAAGACAGAAGACCAGAAGAGTTGTGGGATGACATTGAGAATATCATACAGGAAGAAAGCAAAAGGTTATTAAGAAGACAAGAAAGAAGGAAAAACAAAATGAATGTCAGAAGAGACTCTGAAACTTGCTCTCCAGTGTAGAGATTTAAAAGCAAATGGAAAAAATGAGGAGGTACAAGAGCTGAACAGAAAATTTCAAAGGTGAGCTCGGGAAGCAAAGACAAGTGTTATAACAAAATGTTCAAAGACCTGGAGTTATAAAATCAAAAGGGAAGAACACACTCAGCATTTCTCAAGCTGAGGGAACTGAAGAAAAAAATTAAACTTCAACTTGCAGTATTGAAGGATTCTTTGGACAAAATATTGAATGATGCAGAAAATACAAAAAGATGATGGAAAAAATACACAGTGTACCAAAAAGAAATGGTTCAACCATTTTAAAAGGAAGCATATGATCAAGAGCCAATGATCCCAAAGGAAGTAGTGTAAGGTGCATTGAAGGCAATGGTAAAGAACAAGACACAAGGAATAGACGAAATACAAATAGAAATATTTTAACAAATTCATGTAGCACTGGAGGCCCTCACTCATTTATGTCAAGCGATTTGGAAGACAGTTACCTTGGCCAACTAACTGTAAGAGATCTATATTTGTGCCCTTTCCAAAGAGAGGTGACTTAACAGAATGTGGAAATCCTTGGACAGTATCGTTGATAATCCCATGCACATAAACATTTGCTAAAGATAAGAAAAAATGGCTGTAATTATACATTGAAGGAGAATTCCAGAGGTTCAATCTGTATTCACAAGAGGACATGGAACAAAGGATATAACTGTTGACGTCAGGATGAAAGCAGAAAATACCAGAAAGATGTTTACCTGTGCTTTATTGACTTTGCAAAGACTTTTGATTGTGTGGATCATGACAAATTGTGGACAACATTGCTGAGAATAAGTATCTCAGACACTTTATTGTGCTCATGAGGAACCTGTACATAAACCAAGAGACAGTTGTTTGAACAGAACACAGGAACAGCGGATGGTTAAAATTAGGAAAAGTATGTGCCAGGGTTGTACTCTTTCACTACACTTATTCAATCTGTATGTTGAGCAAATAATCTGAGAAGTTGGATTACATGAAGAAAAATGTGTCATCAGGATTGGACGAAGACTCATTAACAACCTGTGATATGCAGATGATATAATCATGCTTGCTAAAAATCAAGAGGACTTAAAATATTTACTGATGAAGATCAAAGAGTGCAGCCTTTGGTATGGACTATGTCTCAATGTCAAGAAAACAAAAATCCTCACCACTGGACCAATAAACAACATCCTTATCAACAGAGAAAAGGTTGAAGTTGTAAGGACTTCATTCTTCTTGGATCAACTATCAACACTCAAGAAAGCAGCAGTCAAAAAATCAAACTATGTATTGCATTAGGCAAATCAGCTGCACATGACCTTTTTAAAGTGTTGAAGAGATGTCAACTTGAGGACTAAGGTGCGCCTGACCCAAGCTATGGTGTTTTCAATAACCTCATATGCATGTGAAAGTTGGAAAGTGAATAAGGAAGACCATAGAAGAATTGATACCTTTGAGTTATGGTGTTCAAGGAGAATATTAAAAATACTATGGACTGCCAAAAGAATAAATGAATCTGTGTTGGTTTAAGTACAGCCAGAAGTCTCCTTGGAAGCCAGGATGGCCAGACTTGTCTCATACTTCAGACATATTATCAGGAGGGACCAGTCCCTGGAGAAGGATATCATTTCTGTTAAAGTGGAGGGTTGGAGAAAAAGAGGAAGACCCCAGTGAGATGGATTGGCACAGTGGTAGCAGTAGTAGACTCAGGAATAGCAATGATTGTGATATTGGCACAAGTCGGGGCTGTGTTTCATTCTTTCATGCCCAGGGTTGTAATGTGTTGATACCGACTCGATGGCAGTTAACACCAACAACAGGTTTTTCTCTTTTGTTATTCTCAAATCAAGAATTATAGTAAATCTGATAACTAACAATAATGTTAACGCAATTTTTTAAACACTTAATACATGACAATCTTCTAAAGTCATTACTTGCATTATCTGATTCTCACTGTAAATTCCTGAGGTGGTTGTGGTTGTAGGTCATTAAGATGGTTCCAACTCATAGTGACCCTGTGCTAGGCTTCTGATGCTGTAAGTCTCTATAGGCAGAGAAAGCCTCATCCTTTTCCCACTACACAGCTGGTGGATTCAAACTGCTGACCTTGCAGTTAAAAACCCATCATGTAACCACTATGCTATCAGGGCTCCTTAATTCCTTAGATAGTTACTAGTACTCTGCCCATCTTAAAGTTGAGAGAATTGAGACTGAGAGATGAAATGTCCAAGGACCTAGAACTTTGTGTATGAGAATAGGGATTCCAAAATTACATATGAATGACACACTCCATGCCCTCAATGAGCAAGTTGTACAGTTGTGGCCTGCTGTCATCATTTTGTGTGTTTCTTTTATTTTTGTTAGAAAAAATATGTTGCATGATCTATAAATTTATCTTTATAAATTTAGAAATCTCAAATGCCATCTAGCATAACACTCGATTCTATCTTTGTTGGGAAAAAGGCCTTATGTATATGATATATTGTAATTGAATTAGGATATAACAAAGAGCTCTTCTGGCACAGTGGTTAAAGCATTTGATTGCTTACAGAAAGGTGGACAGTTGGAACCCACTAGTTGCTGCACTGGAGAAAAATGTGGCAGTCTGCTTCTATAAAGATGTATAGCGTTGGAAACCCTATGATATATTTCTACTCTGTCCTACAGGGTTGCTGTGAGTTGAAATTGACTTGAAGACAATGGATTTGATTTAAAATACTCAGATGTTTCAGTCAGATATAAAGTATTTTTGTTAACCCATTTCTACAAAATATTCATTTGTTTTGCTAGTGTTGAAATTTCAGGGATCAGTCTAAAAAATTACCTATCCAACTGTTGTTTTTGTTGTTGTAATGTGCCTTCGAGTCAGTTCCCACTCATAGCAACCCTGTATAGGGTTTCTGAGGAGCAGCTGGTGAGTTTGAACTGTTGATTTTGTAGTTCAACCCGACCATGTGGTTGAGTGCTTATCCTTACATGGTCACACCAGGACTCCATCTACCTAACTTCTTGTTGTTGTTAAGTGCCATCAAGTCGGTTATGACCCATAGTGACCCAGTACAGGGTTTCCGAGGCTATAATTCTTTACGGGAGCAGAATGCCTCATCTTTCTCCTGCAGAGCAGCTGGTAGTTTCGAACTGCTGGCCTTAAGGTTCGCAGCCCGATCGTAACCATTATGCTACCAGAGTTCCTTACCTAACTAAAGACTGTTTATTATGAGGCCAGTAACTGGCAACATTATTTGTTATTTACTTGTTTGCTCCTGAAGCTAATTACTATTGTGAACTATCTTAAATCCTTCTAGTGGGATACAATTTAGAGTTTAAATAAATAAGTTCCCTTTAAAAAAAATGTATCCTTATGATGAAACTACAGATTCCTAGATTGTTGAACTCTTTCAAAAGATGAATTACAAACATAAATCCTGTAGAGTGTTTTCTTCTCTGGCAATTATAGAAAAGCTTTTCAGTCACTTTTGAATAAACAAAATAAAACAAATGAAAACAAGTCCATTGCTGTCAACTCTATTCTGGCTCCATATTGAGTGGGGTTAGGGTACATGTTGATACACAGGAGAGGGGTTCAGCGTTTTAGTTACTTGTAATGGTGCTGAGAGAAAGATAATTTCCACCCTTGAACATTTTCAAATTGGGATGTATGTGGCAAAGGTATATTTCTTATTTGGTACTTTAACTTCCGCTATTAAGAAGCTCTGGTAGTGTAGTGGTTACAAATCGGGCTGCTAACCTCAAGGTTGGCGGGTCGACACTACCAGCGGTTCCTCAGGAGAAAGAAGAGGCGTTCTGCTCCTGTAAAGATTTACAGCCTCGAATTCCTGTGCAGGGTCACTATGTGTCGGAACCGATTTCACGGTACTTAACAACAACAACAACATAAGGCTGTTTAAAAATGCACTGTGTGCTTGATGCATGTCATCTTAGATGTTAGGATTTGGGAAAGTTAACTGTTTATACTCCATAAAAAAGGCCTGGTTCCAAACCACTTTAAAGTTTATAGACAGGAAGGAGAAATAAGATAGTTAAAGACCAAACTACTTTTGTATTGTTATTAATCTAGACTGTTGACTATGCTTAAGCAGAGACTAGCCTGGTGAAAGGGTCATCACAGAGCCACAAAAGGTCTTAGCCTTCTTTGAATACCTTGGGGATCTTTCTTGAGGCTATCTAAAAAATGTGTTAGTTATCTGGAGTGTATCTCTTCTAAGGCCCCAGTAATTATTCACCACTTCTTTCTTGGAAAGGTAGCAGGGTTTGGAGAGAGGCAAGAAATGTTTCTCAATACTTTTCCTATCTGGGAGTAGAGTATAATTTTTCACCTTTTTTTGAAACACTAAGAAGTGGGAAACAATTGTTTCTTTCTAATATTGGAATTGAGAAAAGTGTTAGAATATACAAAAATTTGTCAATGACTGAGCTAGCTAAGAGTAAACAGAAAGAAAAAGTGATAATATTATTATTCTAAAATATCCTTAAACCTAAAAGTAAAATTTAGAATAACTGTAGATGACAGTGTTTTTCATCTATGTTGTTGTTGTGAAGTGCTGTTGAGTTGATTCCGACCCATAGCGACCCTTCGAGTATAGGGTTTCTAAGGAGCAGCTGGTGAGCTTCAACTGCCGACCTTGCAGTTCAAATGGCTTTGCAGTCTGGCGTTTTTCATCTATAGGTTATAGAAAAATGACTTCCTACCCTAAAACATCTAAAAATTTTGTCTCTCTCTACCAATTACACCTTTTAACTATTCAAGTATCAAATAATTAGCATTTTAAAAGGCATTTTCTTAAACCTGCTAAGAGGTCATTTTGGAAGTAGAATAAAGCTAAGCAGATTCTTACATTTAATTAATGGAATTTTCTTTTTAAGCATTATCTAAAAATCTGTCTAGACCATCCAGTACCATTTATTTAAATTATTCTTTAAGAGGTGTGACTTTCTACAAAAGGTATGAATGCAGCAATTAGAAGAGGGCTACAATCTTGGCTATCTCTTGGATATGCAAATCTCCCAAAGACTTCTTGCTCTATTTTAAGAAATGCCACCTTGAAGTTAAGTACCAGTAACAGTAATGTGAAGTAGCCAGAAGAGAGAGCTGAAATCTTTCATGTAGGAATGAAATGGTAGTTTATCATCATTGATGGTTACAAATAGAACTAAAATTCCTAGGATTTAATATCCTAGCTTAATGGTTATTGTTCATGGCATCAATGTTTCTATTCAGTAATTTTATACTTGTCAAAAATATTCCGCTGATATCACAGATTCTTGAGATTAAAAGAAGACAGGTTGATTTTATTGTTATTATTATATAGTCATGGTGTTTGAAAATGATAATTTAGTTAGCCCATTCAGGAAGTTTCTGTAAAAATCTCCAATGGGAAAGCATGAGAACTTAGAATTTCTTTAAAAATACTTTTGAGAATGAACTGGGATTTTGTTAAGATACACCTATAGTTTGAGGTTTTATTTTAACAAGATGTTATTCATAATAGTTTCATTTAAATGGAGAACACATATTTCCTCAAAGGTTTATCATGCAAAATGTTTAAAAAACAGTAAATAACTTTATATGAGAATCCCAAGGCATAGTATGTGTTTTCAAGGATAGCTCCTAATTGAGAAAATAAATTTTACACATGAAATCATTAACTGTCTGTGTGACCTTGATGAAAATGACTTCACCTTATTCATCTTCCGTTTTCTCCCTTGAGAAATGAGAGGATTGTGTCCAATGATGCTAAGACCTGTTTCAGCTTTACAAGTCACCGTTCTGAATATTTTCAGGGCAATATGGATAAATTCTTTATAATACAAATTGTACATTTTAACTATGGAGTTATATTTTGATCTGAGTCTTAAAGAATATAAAAGATGTGGATTGGCAGATAAGGAAAACCAGCTATGATGTATTTTATCTGTACAACTAGGGTAATTTTCCAAATTGTGTCTGTTACTAGTTGAATTCATTTTATCTGTTGCTTCTTCAAGCACATACTTTCTCTAATACAAAGGGCTCAGTGATTTTCCATTTTCTATAGACTGACTTCTAACTTTGCAGAATGGTTCCTATCCATACATTCTGACTCAGGAACCCTGAAAAGAAATGCCTTATGCTTCTCCAGCTTTGGCACCCGCATACACATTATTTGCCTTTTTTCCTTTCCCAACTGTGTCCACTTTTCTTCTGCCTTTATGCCTTTCTCATGCCATAAATCTTGCTTCTTGCATATATCGAAATCTATAAAAAATAACCCAGTTTTCTAAGAATTTGGCTGTTTTCTTGGAAGAATGTCGTGATCACAGATAAAAGTACTTTTGTGTATGTTGGTCTTGACTTTAGACTGAAAAGTAGGTTAAAGTCATAAATAGAAGATTTCCTACCATCACCTTTCCTCTAGTGGAAGTATAGTCTCTGTAGTGGAAGTGTGAAGAGGGTGATTTTGTCACTCTGTCTGCCTTTTCTTACCAGAGACATCACTGGCACATTGGTCATGACAATTCTTCCTTATAGAGGACTGTGCATATCATTTCAGGACAGTTTGGCATACTCGTCATTGTGTGAACCCAATACCTCATCCATTTCCAAACGTCTTTTCTTTCATGGGTGTCCTCTGGCCTCCTTGAGACTCTGAGTCCTTTTCCATGCTCCTCCTTACTGACTAATCTGATGAAGCTAATGAAAAGCCTGTTATGAATTGGCCACAGTTCTCCATAAGGAAGAGCTGATGTGCTAAAATTTACCTTCTGAGTGAGACCTGTTCTTTCTTCCTGCATTGTGCACTGGTGCACTGGGAGGCTGCCTTCTATATCCATGAATTATGCGTGTTAGGAAGGGCCTGGTTCAGGTCCTGTTGCTCCATTTATGCCAGGAATGGAGAAGTCTGCCATATTTCACATTCTAGTGCTGCTAGAGAGTCAGATGCCTAGAAATGACAGGCACTTGCCTTTTATTTCTAATGAACTAGCACATACAACTGCATTGCGTAGCTTGTATGCATTCTCTTCCTATTAGGTCCAAGTGAATTGAAGAAAATTTTGGGTATCTGTGTCCTGATAAGATTTAAAGCCTCTTTTTATATGTTCTATCTAAGGGTGAAGAATCCCTGATGGCACAGTGGGTTAAGTGCTACACTTATAACCCACAGAATGTTCAAATCTACCAGCAACTCTGAGGAAGAAAGATGAGGCAGTCTGCTTCATAAAACATGTGCGTCCTTGAAACCCTATGGAGCAGTTCTAGTCTGTTTTATAGGGTCACTATAAGTTGGAAATGACTCAATGGCAGTAAGTATCAAAGGGTGTTGTTGTTGTTGTCAGGTGCCATCGAGTAGGAACCGACTCATAGTGACCCCATGCACAGCAGAACGAAACAATATCCGATTCTGGGCCAACCTTGCTACCACTGCCACACTTGACGCCATCAATGGTGCCACCTGGTTGATCCATCTCGTTGGGGGTATTCCTCTTTTTCTCTGACCCTCCATCTTACCTAGCATGACATCCTTCTCCAGCGACTGTTCCCTCCTGACAATATGTCCAAAGTATGAGAGATGAAGTTTAGCCATCTTGGCCTCCAAGGAGCACTCTGGCTGCCCTTCTTCCAAAACAGATCTATTGGTTCTTTTGGCAGTCCATGGCACTTTTAGTATTCTCCTCCAACACTATAATTCAAAGGCATCAATTCTTCTACAATCTTCCTTATTCACCATCCAGCTTTTGCATCCATATGAGGCTATTGAAAATACCATGGCTTGGGTCAGGCTCACCTTAGTCCTCAAGCTGACATCTTTGCTCTTCAATACTTTAAAAAGATCCTGTGCAGCAGAGTTGGCTAATGCAATATGTCACCTATAAGTGGGTATATAAGGGTTGTTGCTGTTGTTGTTAAGTACTGTTGAGTTGACCCTGTAGAGGGTTTCTGACTGGTAAGTTTGAAATGCTGACCTTGAGGTTGAGTGCTTATCCTACTGAGCCACATTTGACTCTGTGTCTCAAGAGTTAGTGCTATGTATTAGGAACTAAAATTTTGGGGATAAAGAGGTCCAGGTGTGGCACTGTAGAATCAGCACTGGACTGTGAACAATAAGGTTGGTAGTTCAAATCCACTAGCTGCTCCTCTGAAATCTTATACAGGGTCACTATGAGTCAAAATTGACTTGATGGCACTTAACAACAACAATGACATGTAATACATGTTAATGCATAGCCCTTCATAATCTAAAAGTTAGGGGTATATATTAGTGGATCTCTTTATTCCTACATTTTTGTTCCTTGTTTATTGTAGGTACAGCTCACCAGCTGCTCCTCGGATACTCTATACAGGGTCACTATGGGTTAGAACCGATTCGACGGCACTTAACAACAAGCTATTGAAATAAACAATGACAGTAGCTTACATACATTTAGTGCTTACAATGTGCTTATGAAGTTTTACGTACTTTGTGCACATTAACTCATAAAATATCCACGCCAAAAAAAAACAAAAAAAAAAAAACTTTGATGAAGTTACTGTTATTACATAACTTTACAGATATGAACAAAAAGGCTTAGAGACATTAAGTAACTTCTTCCAGGTCATCCAAATATTAAATGGTACAACAAACTATGAAATCAGGAAGTCAGGCAGAATGCAGAACAGAAGATGCTAATTTTAGGGCTTAAATTACAAACAACTGATAGATTTTTTAAAAAATGGTACTTGAAAAGTACTATCCATCAAATATTTTCTAGTTCTTAAATTTCACTGGAGTGATAACTGCAAATATGATATGCACACTCACCAGTGCTCTTAAACATTCTAAACAAGGTTCTATCAGTTGGAACTGACTCAATGGCACACAACAACAACAACAAGACTTTAAAAATAAAAGTAGCTTAGTGGCTGGAAAAGGTCTTAAAAGATGCTTTAGTAAGGGTATTTTCTGAATGGGTCCTTTGGACAGTGCTCTGCTTTTGTGCATGTATGAACCCGAGTGTAGTGGGTGTATTGCCAGATTTCTGTGTGAAATTTCATTTGAAAAAACAAACAGCTTTCTTTGGGGTTTTGTGGGCAGGAGAAGCAGAGACAGGCAGGGGATGTTCCTCAGCAGATATGCGAAAAAAACCACAGAAGGTGCTTTGCTGGAACAGTTCCAGAGTTTTAGATCTAATATTAAGTGGGGATCATCAGTTTTCGGCACCCACCAGTGGAGAAATCTGACCATGGCGGGAATACACAGTGATTTCTGAATCAATCAGGTTGCTGTCTGCAGACCCTTCAGCCTGGGCTGAGATCACAGGCAGAAGGCAGGGCCACAGCCAGGCTGATACAGTGCTAAAGCCAAGCACCAGCATGTGGAAAAAGAGGTTTGATGGTTTTTTGCACTTTTATTTCCTCCTCTCCCCTGTTGCACCCTCTCTGGCCAGCCTGGGCATCTTCAGGCAGATGGGAGTGCACCCCCCAAAGGGTCCACCATTGTGCACACAGGGTACAATATACCCATGGCACAAAGAGGACATCCCTAAAAGCCCCAGTGGTCCTAAAGGATAATGTTATGGCTGCTTCTTATGACACATGACTCTAGAACTCAGCCCTAAACTTGACCTGGGTGGGAGCCTTTATCCCTGCCTTACCTAACAAGAGACAGCAGGTCTGTCCATACAGTCAAACCATATTGCACCTTGTAAAACATCAAGAGCCAACGCCAACTACTATATAAAAGGGTGCAGCTATTTTGAGAATTACGCTGTGAATACACAGACGACATATTGCACTGGGCAAATCTGCTGCACAGGAACTTTTTAAAGT
>NW_006408529.1:23033592-23062597 GCF_000296735.1 Chrysochloris asiatica | reverse complement strand
AAAAATAAAAAATAAAGCAAAAACAAACACAAACTCAGCTGCTTTACGAGATGTTTAAAACAGCATCCAAATCATCTGGAGTTCCGTTGGTTCACAGACTTCTTAAGGTGAATATTTGATAATTCACTCAGTTAAGTAAATCAGAGCACTGAAAGCAGTCTGTTACTTCTCTGACAGCTGTCTCTCTAAAGTAATGTCAGATTAGATACTTTACCAAGGAGGTTATTTGATAATCTACACATTTGTCAATAGCATAGAAATGCCAGAGATACAAACGCCAAAATTGTTTTAAAAGAAGGCAGTTAAGATATTCATGGGGAAATTATGCTTTGTGGTGGCAACAAATCAAAGTTCTGTTGTATCTTCCACACTTTAAATGTACACACTACAAAATCAGGATATGTCCTTGCTGTTCTTCCAGCTTCCATAGGTCAGAACCTACATTCACATATATTCTTTGCATACATGACCACTTCAAGGTTCTTCTATTTCCTTTGATTTACTTAGCACATTATGCGTCCCTTTGGAAGAAAACATAACTTTTGGCGGGTTATGTTCACTACTTCAGTTTCTGTTATGTGGTTGAATATAATGTTGAGGTAAATGACCATCTTTCTAGATATTGAATTCATAGGCTCATAGAAAATAAAAGCTGTCTAAATGTCAAGGCCAAATGAATTATTGCATAGATGCCAGGAGAGAATTATAAGATCAAGTGTAGAGGAAAGAAGCACTGGCTAGGTTTAGTTTCAAAACAAGCAACATTACAGAAAAAATTTTCTTTTATACTTCAATAGGTTGAGAAAGAAGATTAAAGGTTAGATAGTAAATAACTTAAACATTAAAAACAATATTGAAAATAATAAACATATACATGAATGATATAGGGTCGCTATGAGTCAGAACTCACAACACATCACCAACAAACATTCTGAAATCTAAAAGCTCTGCAATGCTCATGTGATTTATGTTAATTGCAAATCATTCTAAGACAGATTTGACAGCTTCATTTCACCTTAAATTTTCAGTGCAATTGGTAAAATAAATTATGCAAGCAGAATGTTGTCTTTGCTTTAGGATTTAAAGAAATGGCTTATATAAGCACTTAACCAATTAATTCAAGAGAGTAATTATTCTTGGAAGAATAAATCCTGTGACATAATTGAAACAATGTGCTTTTTATTATGTCAATTCTGCAATAACTTAAAACTGTTTAATTTGACATATAAATATGTGTTTATACTAAATTCCATCAAATTATAATGCATTTTAGCTTTAGGCTATCAGCATCATTCTTCCTCCATCCCAATTGGGTGATTATTATATTGATAAATATCAGAGTTTTACATCACATACAAGTAAAATTTTGCTGAAGATAATTTAAAATTTATTTCAACAGAACAATGATAAGGAGCTTTCAGTATGCAATCTGGATTCAAAAGAGGATGTGAAACAGGGGACACCATTACTGGCATTAGATGGATCGTGGCTAAAAGCAGACAATGCCAGAAAGATACTTGTTGTTGTTAAGTGCCATCGAGTCAGTTTTGACTCACAGTGACCAGTATAAGGTTCCCAAGGAGCGGCTGGTGAACTGCCTACCTATGGTTCAAACTGACCTTACAGTCCTGTGCTTATCCTATAGCAACACACCAGGACTCCAAAAGATATTTACTTGTGTTTTATTGACTATGTGAAGGCATTAAACTATATGGATCATAACAAATTATGGATAACATTAAGAAGAATCAATACTCCAAAACACTTTATTGTGCTCATGAGGAACCTGTACATAGGCCAAATGGCAGTTATTCGAACAGAGCAAGGTAACACTGAATGGTTTGAACTAAGGTATAAGTCAGGGTTGTATCATTTCACCATACTTTTCCCATCTGTATGCTGAGCAAATAATCTGAGAAGCTGGATTACATGAAGAAGAACATAACATCAGGATTGGAGGAAGACTCATTAACAAAATGTGATATGCAGATGATACAATCTTGTTTGCTGGTGAAGATGACTTAAAATACTTACTGATAAAGATCAAAGACTACAGCCTTCAGTATGTATTACACCTCAATATAAAGGAAACAGAAATCCTAACAACCGAACCAATAAATGACATAATAATTGGAGAAAAGTTTGAAGTTATCAAAGACTTCATTTTGCTTGGATCTACAATCAGCATTCATGGAAACATTAGTCAAGAAATCAAAAACAATATTGTGTTAGACAAATCTGCTGCACAAGACCTCTTTAAAGTGTTTAAGAACAAAGGTATTGGTTTGGAGACTAATTGCCTCATATGCATGTAGACGTTTGATAGTGAGTACGAAAGACCATAGAAGAATCAATGCATTTGAATTATGATGTTAGCAAATCCAACAATTCTGTGTTGGAAGAAGTACAGCCAGAATGCTCCTTAGAAGCAAGGATGGCAAGACTTTGTCTCTTATTTTTTGGACATGTTGTTAGGAGGGATTAGTTCCTGGAGAAAGGTATCATACTAGGTAAAATGGAGGATCAGTGAAAATGAGGAGGGCACTCAATAAGGTAAATTGGCACAATGTCAGCAATAATAGGTTAAAACAACAGTTGTGAGGATGATGCAGGACTGGGCATTGTTTTCTTCTTTTGTGCTATGAATTGAAACTGTCTTGATGGCACCTAAAAACAACAACTACATAGGGTGGTAGATGTGAGGTAAAGGCTAGGGGTGACACTTTAAAAACAATAAGGACAAAAAAATTATGAATTCAATTTTTAATGCTCTTGAAGATTGAGTCAAAATTAAACTGTTGGTTTGAAATGAAAGGTAAATGCAGGCTATTGTTGTTATTTGCTGTTGAATCACGGTGAACTCATGCACAATAAAAGGAATTGCTGCATGGTCCTGTATCATCCCCATGATTAGTTTCAAATCTAAACGTCGTGACCCATAAGATTTTCATTGACTAACATTTGGAAATAGATGGACTGGTCTGCTTTTCCTAGAACATATTAGTCTTGAAACTCTGCTGAAACATCTCAGCAACCATAGCAACACACAGCCTCTACTGACAAATGGGTGTTGATTGCATCAGAGGGGTAATGGTCAGGAATCACAAAAGATTCTTCAGAGTCAAAGGCAAGAATTCTAACCCTGAACCACTGCAGAAAAGATTTCATTAGACAGTTTTTCTTAAAAAAAAAAAAAAAAAGTCTCACATACAAGAGTTTGAATGTAGGCTTTATCTTTATGACAGTGCATAATTTACTTGGAAATTGAGTTATGACTCTAAACGTAGACATAACCATTTTGCTACTTACAAATTAACAAGTATCAAATGATGATTAGTAATTGAGCAAGAAAGGTCATTCATATTTCCATCTTACATTGTGATGCAATAATTTCCAACCCATATGTTCTTTGGAATATTTATGTGAAGGAAATGAAGAACTCTGAGATTTATACAGAAATTGTAGAATCTATCTGGAGCTCACTAATAAATCTTCAAAGTAGATCAGAGGGACACCCTGGGACTTCTAGAAGGGAAGTTCTCCAGACAGTATGTCTCTCCTGAAAAACTGACTGTGTTCTTATGGATACAACTTTCAACCATCTTCTTCAATAGGGAATTCTTAACCATCACAAAACATTAACTGACAGAATCACACTATTCATGATAATACAACTAGAATTCTAGTTTTAAATGAAACCAAAACCAATTTAGAGTATATCACAAACTCCTTAACTGTAAAATCATCATGAAGGATGAAGTAAAGAATTCCTATTTTTCCCAAGGGCCTAGAAACAGGAAAAGACAAGTTCAGACAACTGAAACCTCTTCTGGAGCTAATTTTTGTTCATTATCTCATGTTTTATGGTCAGCAATTCAAACTGGGGGTTGACAAACATCACTTACTCAAAACCAGTCAGCTGTATCAACTGAAGCAGAGGTTGCCCGAGAGATTTCTGATTCAGTTATGCTTTGAATCAACATTTGGCCAATGTTGAAATGCCAGGGGGGAGTGCAGCCGTGATTGAGCCCAGCTTTGCTGGTGCATCCGGCAGACTCAAAAGCTATGTTTTTATGATGGGGCCTGGGTTTAATTTTCTTAGTTTGACAAAATCTGACTGTCTCTGGCAGAACAATCTGTCCATTTGACACATTTTGGCCTCTGCAGAATATGAAGAGCAGGAATTACAGCAAGGGAATTGACAGTTTTAGCATGCTTCAGTAAGAACAGATCTTGCATTATAACATGCAACATTCTGGGGAAAAAGAGATTTGATGGTCCAATCTTTATGTTCTATCAGAGAACTTGGTGTTTGCATGGTGGTGAGAAAGCCCATCTCTTGGGCATACAGAAAAATAAGTCCACCTTTTTTTCACAAACACTGTGCCAAAAGTCTTGAAATTCTCTATTAATTTCTAGCACTTCTTTTGCTGTAAATCTGACAAGTCTAATGGTTTTCCAACAAAGAATTTTGTTAGCCTTTGCATAGAGATCGTTACTTGTAAATCTATTTTATGAAGTGTTTTATCAGAAAATGTACAGATATAAAAATTATGGAGTATGGTTAGAAGGTATAGTTTGAAATTTTAGGAATGAACTTGAGGAGTCACCATTTCTATTATTTTCAATTGAAGATCAAACAGATATAGTGTGTAAGTGATCATTTTCATCCTAGTCCAATGCTCTTAATAAATTCCAAAGCAGGGTGGTACACTGGTGGGGTGGCAGTTGTGTGCCATCCAGTCAGGTCTGACTCATAAAGATGCTGCATAGAGTTTCCTAGCAGCAGGTTTGAACCTCAGACCTAGCAGTTAGCAAGTTAGCAGTCCAGAGGTTAGTAGTCCTGAATTTATCCTAGAGTGTCATATCAGGACTCCAGTAAAATAAAGTATAGTAGTTGGAACTGCAAGGGGAAAAACAATGTTTTATCCCTTGCGGTTCCTACTATTGTACTAGATAGATAGATAGATAGATAGATAGATAGATAGATAGATAGATAGATAGATAGATAGATATAGTCCTGGTGTGGTGCTGTGGGTTAATGCATTAAAACTGCAAAGTCGGTTTGATCCATAAGATCAGTGGTTCAAGCTCACCAACTGTTCCTTGGAAACCTATACAGGATGGCTATGGGTCGGAAGCAACTCAATGGCACTTAAGAACAATGTGTATATATATATAAAATCAGAGCCATTTTCTCTTAAGTTATGCCTCCATACCATAATCTGCAAATTTGACAAGGCTATAACAATAATATAATAACAAAATCAAGAGGTGCCTTGGAAAAGTCTTGACAATCTGCCATCAAAGAATTAGTCATTGAAAATCCTATGGTGCACAGTTCTACTCTGACAGATACGAAGTTGCCATGACTCAACCACAATTGATTTTCTTTATTTCTTGGAATCTACTTACGAACTTGCTTCTGGGAGAGTTATGCTGAGCAATCAATTAATTAAAAAATATGTATTTCATGTTTTTTATCCATTCAAATTATATCATGATAGATTCTCTCAAGTATTATGTTGAGATCAGCCAGGGGTACCAGTCTGAGAAATCTAGCTTAGAGTAAATTGTATTGACTTCTGTAGTTATTAGTTTTAAGGGCTGAACATTATTTTAAAAAATTGTTTGCTTTGAAATTTGGCAAAGATACATCAGGCTCACTGATCTGGTCTGTGATTCTTCATTTCTGTTTTTGGCTATAGAATATTTCCATTTCTCTTCATCTTTTTCTTGAAAATTCCTGGAAGTCCCTGAAAGTGATTAGAGGTCTTTGCAATAAGTACTCTCAGCACTCTGGGGGTGGGTATAGTAGACAGCCCCATCTTGAACTATTCCGGCAGAGACTTCTGTGTAATACTTTTAAGAATGAAGGGAGTGAGGCAGAGCCCATGTGAAACAAGGTTAATTCTGCAAACCATGTGCCACAGATAGTTGATTTTCCAGGATGCTCTGGTTAAGATTCAAGTGACAGATACCAAATTTGGCTTCCCTGCCCTCACAGAGGTTCTGTAAGCTATCTCTGTTGTTGTTGGTCTTGTTGAGTGCCATCTAGTCGGTTCTGACCCATAGCTGGTACCCTATAATAAGGCAAATCAGTTGATCTATCTATCTTCTGAATTGCATAAGAAGACAGTTTGTGCCTCAAATTACCAGGTAGTCATAAGATTGCTAAAACTGAAGCATGTATACGCACTGGCATTAAACATTCTGTGGATGCTATAGTTCATCTGTGATTGATCTGGATGCATGAGATATTTACACAGCATTGACAAAATGCAAGACATTATCATTATTTATATAAAACAAAAATAAAAATAACCAAAAATTCTCAAAGGGGAACCACTTACCATTCTGCATTTTCCTCATGTTCATTAAATTTTTTAAAACTTTTTTACTGTGAATACACAGCAGATCATCAGTTATACATTCAAGAAATCATAGATTTTGCTTCATTACAAAGGTTGTACCATCAGTTAACAATATTTATTTATATTCACTTTAACTCTTGCACTCCTCCCTGCATCTTATGCTACTTTCATCTTTCTTCTGTCAACAAACTGCTCCATCACCCATGCTAACATGTGTCTATCCTCTAGCCTGTAATTAATTTTCCCTCATTAAATGTTTCCTTTATTAAGAAAAAAAACTTTTATTAACTTTTTACACAGTGGTCTCATACAATATTTGTCCTTTTGTGATTGACTATTTTCACTCAATATGATGTGCTTCAAGTTCATCATGTTGTGAGATGCTTTGCAAATTCATTGCTATTCATCAATGTTGCATAGTATTCCATAGTGTGTGGGTACCAAAGCTTGTTTATCATTCTTCTGTTGATGGGCATTTAGACTGTCTCCATTTAAAAATTTATTTATTTATTTATTTTTCTTTATGTTTTTATTGTGAATTATGTGATGATTTACATGGAAGAACATTAGCTTTACATTCATCCTATCTTATTTTGTTTCATTGCAATGATTATAATTCTCTGTATGCATCATCAAACAGCTAAAGGGTACACCACTCAAGCATGCCCCCTGGCTGTCAACACACAGACCCTCTCCCTCCCAGGGTCCAGAGTCCCCAGCTGCTCCACTTCTTCACATCATCATCTCTGCCTTCATCTCTGGTGTCGCTGCTTCTCTGATTAGGGTCTTGCACTCCGCTCATCTCCCTTGATAGTCCCAGGGTCCTCCACTCATGGACTACAAGATAACCCACTCCTCTCCTTTTGTTACAAAACATCTACCTTTACATTTGCAACACTCACAATCAGTCCTGATAGCAATTATTCACTATTGAACCACAAGAGTCTTATCCCCATCTCCTTTCAGCAGCCCCGTCCAGACAGGTTGGAAACTACTCAGTGAAGCTTCTACCTTTCCCTGTACCCTCTGAAACTAGGCTCCCTCTTGAAAGCTTATAACCCATTCACTTTGTGAGAGAGGGGAAAGAAGGATAGAAAAGTGTAAAGTGTGTTACACCTCTTTTTCTAGAAGCTCCACAGATTTAAACACTGTATCACTGTACCAGCCTGGCTGTGGCCCTGCCTCTGACCTGTGTCCATTTTTTTTGATGCATCTCTTACAGACAGCATATTGGAGGACCCTGTTTTCTTATCTATTCTGCTTCTCTTTGTCTCTTGACTGGTGCATTTAATTAATCCATTTACATTCAGGGTAATTATTGATAGGTATGAATTGTTTTCTATCATTTTGCTGTGTTTTTGTTTTGTTTTGTTTGTGGTGCCGTTTGTTTTTTGTTTCATATAAATTTCTGCACTGAGTTTATTTTGAGTATGAGTTTTCTTTTCATTTCTGTTGTGCCAATGTTTGCTAAATCATTCTGATTTTCCTTTAGTTTATTTTATGTGATTGTTGTTGTGCCTGATTTTATTATATATTTATATCTTTGATTTCCTATTTTTAGTCTTGTAGGTTTGTTTTACTTTAAATATTTCTATATCAGGATTGAACTCTGGGTGGTGCTATCATGTATATTATTTAATCTCAGGTTGTTTGCTGATGTTGGCTCTCAATCAAAAAAGATCTTTTAGTATATTGTAAAATTTGTCTAATTATTTCATATTCCTTTAATTTCTGTTCATCTAGAAATGTTCTAATTTCACCATCATATTTGAGGGACAACTTTTCTAGGTATCGGATACTTGGTTCACAGTTTTTTTCTTTAAGAGTTTTGTATGTGTCATTCCATTGCCTTCTTGTCAGCGTGATTTCTGCTGAGAAATAAGCTTAGTCATACTTCTTCCCCTCTGTTGGTAACTTTTTGTTTTTCTCAAGTTGTTCTCAGGATTCTTCCCTTGTTTTTGTTTTTGGAATTTTTGATTATGACATGTCTTTGTAATTTTCATTTGAAATATATCCTGTTTGGGATTCATTCAGTTTCTTTTTCTTGTCTTTCATGTTAGGGAAGTTTAATTCCAACAACTCTTAAACAATTTTCTCTGTGCCTTTTATTATCTCTTCCTGTTTCAATTACCCATAAATGATTCCTTTTCATGGTGTCCTACATAACTTTTAGACTTTGTTTTGATTTTGTCACTTTCTTATCTTATGTTCTTCTAGCATACTAATATTGAAATATTTATCTTCAAGCTCACTAATTTGAGCTTCCGTTGCTTCAAATCTATTCCTTGCAATGTATTTTCCATTTCTGAAATGTTACTTGTAATCTCTTGGATTTCTAAATTCAGGTTTTGTATTCTTTCAAAATTTGCATTTATTTTGTCTGTTTGTTCTTGTAGTTTTCCTCTGAATTCTTCTAAAGTTTTTCTGTTCTCCTTGTTTTCCTCAATCTTTTTGTCAGTTAAGTAAAGGCTGCTAAACATCCCTTTTTAAAATTATTATTAAGTTAACTCCATTACTTTTTCTTCCTCAGAAATGTTTACTGGCTCTTCATCTTAGTCATCTCTTTGAGCTGTTCTCTCTGGTTTCTTCGTGTGAATTAAAATTGTCTGTCAATTCCAGGTCATTTTGAAGTTGCTGTGTTGGTTTTTAACTGATAATTGTATGTTGATATGTTCTTAGGCTTTCAACAACTGTCTCATGTGAGTGTAGTTAGATAGTACAAGTGCACATACCATTCTCTGTTGGCTATTCATGCACCTAATATAGGGTGTTTTGGCTAATGGCTGCTGTCTCTTGTTGATCAGGTGGTACTGGAGCTGGTATTGGCTCTTACCAAGTGGGTAGAGCCACAGAGAGTATGGTTGTGACTGAGCTGCATGTGCATGGTTGCAGCCTTCATTCAGGTGGCAAAGAGGAGAACCTACCTCCATATGCACACAACGAAATGAAATAGGATAAATAAATAAGCAACCAACAATAAAAAGTGAAACTAATAAAAGAGAAATAAATAAATGAAAACAGGCAACATCCAGAAAAAATGATATGATAACTGAAAAGAAGGATAGGAAAATGGAGTTACAGAAGAGAATAATAAGATGTAACAAAAAGGGAATTAAAAAGCAACACACTTAGAAAAACCATGGAAAGGCAAGATGAAAAGAGAAAGAGAGTAGAGAGTGCTAAAGAAAGTTCAAAAGGGGTTTGGGATAAGAAGAAGACGAAGATGGGAAATGAGAAACAGAAGAAAAGAAGTAGAAACAAAAGTAGAGATAAAGTGGATATAAATCAAGGAAATGGAAAGAAGAGAAAGAGAAGAAATAATAAGCAAAAATAATGAAACAAAGGAATAAAACAAAATCAACAAAAGAGATAAACAAACCAACAATGTAGCTGTTAGACTCAGACAGGAGAACATTGTGTAGAACTTCTAACAGCCATGGAGTTCATGAAGTGGTTGTAAGAGGAATGTGACAATGTTAGTTCCTGGCCCTGGATGGAGTATCCTAGATGGAGTAACCAAGTGTTATCTATGTCCATGACACTCAATTTGGTAGTAGTTTGTGGATGCCCTTGATGGAGCTGGTTTCCGTATCTGTTAGGATTATAGAACAGCTAGAGGCAGAGTGGCTGGTTATGAGGGTTTATGCTAGACTAATGTTTGAGAAATGCTTAGTATTTCTCAAGCTGAAAGATCTGAGTGAAAAAAAGTTCAAGTCTCAACTTGAAATATCAAAAGATTCCTTGGGAAAAATATTGAATAATGCAGAAAGCATCTAAAGCAGATGAATGGAATACACAGACTCCCTAAACCAAGATGAAATGGTCAATGTTCAACCATTTCAAGAGGTAGCATATATTCAAAGCCAATGGTAATGAAGATGTTCAAAGTGCACTGAAGACATTGGAAAAGAACAAGGCTCTGGGAATTGATGGAATACAAATTGAAAAATTTCAAGAAACTAATGCAGTGTTGGAGGCACTTACTCATTGATGACAAGAATTTTGGAAGACAATTATCTGGCAAACTGATTGGAAGAGATCCATATTTGTGCCCATTCAAAGAGACATGACACAAGAGAATGTGGAAATTATCGGACAATATCATTGATAATAAATGCAAGTAAATTTTTGCTAAAGACAATTCAAAAGTGACTGCAAGAGTACATTGCCAGAGGTTCAAGCCAGATTCAGACAAGGATGCAGAATGAGAGATATCTTGGTTAAAAGCAAAGAATACCAGAAACGTGTTTACTGTGGTTTGTTGGCTATGCAAAGACCTTCAACTGTGTGGAACATGACAAGTTATGGACAACTTTGTGGAGAATGGGTATTCCAGAACAATTAATTGAGCTCATAAGAAACCTGTACATAGACTAAGAGGCATTCAATTGAACAGAACAAGGGAACACTGGATGGTTTAAAATCAGGAAAGGTGTGCCAGGTTATATTCTTTCACCATATTTATTAAATCTATATGCTGAGTAAATAATCCGGTACAGTGGATTATATGAAGAATAACGTGGTATCAGGTTGTAGGAAGACTCATTAACAACCTGCAGCTTACACATGATACAATCTTGCTTGCTGAAAGCAGAGGACTTAAAATACTTACTGATGAATCCTAGGGATTGTACCTCAACATAAAGAAAGCAAAAATCCTCACCACTGAACCACTAAAAGTTTGAAGTTGTCAAAGACTTTGATTTGCTTGGATTCACTGTAAACACTCATGGAAGTAGCAGTCATGACCCAAGACATGGCATTTTCAATAACCTCATATGCTTCTGAAACTTGAGCAATGGATAAAGAAGACAATAAAAGAAATGATAAGTTTGAATTTTTGTTTTGGAGAAGAATATTGTAGGCAGCATAGACTGCCAGAAAAACAAACAATTCTGTGTTAGAAGAAATACAGCCAGAATGCTCCTTAGAAACCAATATGATCAAATCTCATGCTTTGGATATATTAACAGGAGGGACCAGTCCCTGAGTAAAGATATCATGCTGGTGAAGTGGGGGGACAGTGAAAAACAGATAGACCCTTAATGAGATGGATTGGTACAGTAGCAGCAGCAAAGGGCACAAGGGTAGCGGCAATTGTGAAGATGGCACAGGACAGGACAGGTTTTCATTCTGTTTTACATAGGGCCACTATAGTTGGAACTCACTCGATGGCACCTAACAGCAATGACAACAATGCTGGCTGGTTTCTCTGCAGGTTACATAGGTCTTCAACCAAACCCATTTCAATCCAAGCTTCAAAGCATTGCAGCCAGTTCCTGCCTCATACTGGCAAGCCTTATAACCACAGAGCTCTGGAATTCTGGAGAGCAGGGTCTGAACTAGGGTGGAGGAGGCATGGTAGCTTGGCTATGCCTCTGGTCACCAAAGGAGTGTGGGGATAAAGAAGGAATTTCCCATCATCTATATGAATTTGTTTTTCCAGGCCACCTTTATAGCCAAAGTTGCTCACAAACTTCAAGATGGTTGTGCAGTATCTGGCTGGCCATTCACCCATCAGTCTTTCAGCTTTTCCCAGCAAGCACTCAATTCACTTCTTTAACCTTTTCTCTAAAGTTCAGGGCAATAAGATTTTCATCTGTGTCTGTTTTTTTCGGTCTCCTCTATCTTTGTTGTAGAGGGTCTGTGTAGTGCATCTGCCTAATCTGCCATCTTGCTGAAAGTCTTTACCTAATCTGCCATCTTGCCGAAAGTCCTTACATCCATTCTTATGTCACCATGCTGTCACACCCTGGTCCAGGTTAGATTTTGTATTCATGTCACCAGTGACTCAAGCTACTACCATACTCCTTGAGTTCCCTGTACAGCTAGCTTCTGAGGTGCCTGCTATAGTACTAGCTCTCCATGGGCATTGCTTTGCTTGAGACAAGATGACTGCACAGGATTTACTGGGCCTCTACTAATAGACCCTTCTAGTATTCTGCCACTGGCTCCTGCCATGCTACTCAGGCCTGGTTTTCTCTCTTTGTCTTGCTGCCATGCAACCAGGACCCATACTGCCTGAAAGCCTGTGAAACTCCTACCATACTGCCAGGAATGAGAGAGGTATGTTTCATGGAAAACAATAAATTTCTGCCATGCATGGTGTTACAACTCATTGGTAGGAGAAAAACCACTGCATGGATGTTTCAGGCTCTTTATGGTCCGACAAGTCATCTCTTTTTCCATAGACTAAACAGCCCACTAAAGCTTCATCTTCAGTGTTACAATTTTCTATTCTGTGTCGGGAAAGTCCTTAGTACAGATACTCAGGTTCAAAGGACTTATTTTGCTCCAGACACTTTTTCTTCATCTTTTTTGGGAAACTTTTTATTGTGAATTGAGTGAAGGTTTACAGATCAGATCACCAGTTTTACATTCAACAAATTGTACACTTTGTTTCATCTCAACGATTGCAATTCCCTTCACGCAACAACATTTATTCCATTTCCTCCCTATGGTTCTTATTTCCATTTCACCCTCCTTCCCAACCCTTCTATTCATTGGGCTTAGACAAATGTTGCCCTTTTAATCCTGAATGGTTGGCCATTCCATGGTGAGCTTACTTTACTAGTGCTGTTGTTTCCCCTATGTACCTATCTACTGATTGAAAATTGGACGATGAGGTTCAGTTCCATTCCAGACCTGAAGTGTGGGCAAGGGCCATAGTCTCAGGTTCCTCCCGTATCTTTTTTTTACCAGAAAGCCCAGTATTTTTTTTTTTTTTTTTTATGATTTTGAGTTTTGTTCCATATTCTCTCTTACTCTCTTAAGACCTTCTAATGTGATTCCTTTCAGAGAAGTTGGTAAGGTTAACAGGGCAACATCTAGTTCTTCTGGTCTCAGAGTCATGGAGAAAGATGTTCATGTGTACCATTAGCTATTGGACTAATTGATTCCAAGCTTCTTTAATAATCATTATTCTTCTTTGTTCTCCAACAATTATAACTTAGGTGGCTGCACATGAACTTCTAATATCTCAATCACTACTAACCAAAGTAGGATGTAGACCATAGTTTTAGGGCTGCAATTGACCATGGTGTCCCCTGAGATGATGGTCTTGAGTTCCCAGTTCCAGAAATTCATTGTCTTAAGATGTTTGGTAAGATCCCTATAGTTTACACCATTTCATCCCCTTTATACTCCACTATGGAGTCTTGGTGTGATGAAGTTGTTTAATATGCTAGATTGCAAAGTTACTTTGAACCACAAGGCCAGTGGGTCAAACTCACCAGTCACTCCTTGGAAACCCTATATATGGTTGCTATGGGTTGGAACTGACTCGATGGCACTTAACAACAACAACAATGTTCTACTACATTGACAGGTGTGTTTGCAGCACATGTAAATACCCATATACAAAATTCCTCCATCAAATCCTTATATATTTGTGGGTATATTCCCACTATTCTTCTGGTACCCATTTAGCCTGTGTATCTGTCCATGAACTTGCCACCGAACACTGTTGTTACAGGGTTGTGTATATAACAGTATTTACCTTTATACCCCCACCACTCGTCTGTTAGTTTGTCATATTTGTGGTGGCTTGTGTGTCATTGTGATGCTGGAGACTATGTCACTTGTTTATTAAACACCAGTGGAGTCACCCACGGTGGACAGATTTCAGCAGAGTTTCCAGAATAAGACAGATACGGAAGAAGGAGAGGTGAATTACTTCTGAATGTTTAGCCACTGAAAACATTAAGAATATTAAAGGAACATTGTCAGATATAGTACAGGGTGACAGTATGCATAGCACCAGAATATTGTCAGTGTGGAAGATAAGCCCCTTAGGTTGGAAGACTCTCAAAATAGGGAAGAGTTACTTTCTAAAAGTAGAGTTGAATAAAGCTTTCAGAACCTTCATTGCTGAAGGGACAAAACTCAAAATGAAGATATATAGCTGTAAACATTCATTGATAATCAGAATGTGAAATGCATGAAATATGAATCTAAGAAAATTAAAAGTTGTCAAAAATGAAATGGGACATAAAGATCAATATCTTAGGCATGAGTGAGTTTAAAAAAGCAAACACAAAAAACTGGTATTGTCCACTGTGAACCTGACAATCATATAGTTTATTATTCTGGAAATGACAATTTCAAGAGGAATGGTATCACATTTATCATCATAAAGAACATTTCAAGTACTGTCTCTTAGTACAATGTTATCTGATAGAATAATACGCATTTGCCTTCAAAGAAAGCTAGTGAATACCACTATGAACCAACTGCTAAATCCAGTGATGATGAAATTGAATAATTCTACCAACTTCTTCAAGGAGCTCTGGTAGCATAGTGGTTTCGAAACAGGCTGCGAACCGCAAGGTCAACAGTTTGAAACCACCATCTGTTCCATGGGAGAAAGAGGAGGCTTTCTGTTCCCTTAAAGATTTATAGCCTTGGAAACCCTGTAGAGGGTCGCTATGAGTCAGAATCAACTCCAAGGCGCATAACCAACCAACCAACACCAACTTCTTCAGTGTGAAATTGATCAAACATACATTCAAGATATGTTGATAATCACTCAGATTGGAATGTGATGGTTGAAAATAAAAAGGATGAACAGTAGTTGGGAAATATGACCTTGGTAATAGGAAAGAAGCTAGAGATTACATGATAGAATTTTGCAAAATCAATCACTTCTTCATTGCAAATACCTTTTTAAAACAACATAAAAGTTGATCATACACATGGACCTCACCAGGTGGAATACACAAGAATCAAATTGATTATATCTGTGGCAAGAGAAGGTAGAAATTCTCCATATCATGAACTGAAGTAAAGACACTGACAGATGGTGAAACAGATGATCAATTGTTCATATGCAAGTTCAGGCTGAAGTGAAAGAAAATTAGAATAAGTACACAAAGTGAAAATAAGACATTGAACATATACCATCTAAACTCAAAGATGATTTCAAGAACAGATTTGATGCATTATACACACCAATGACTGATGACAGGAATTGTGGAACGACATTAAGAACATATTATAGGAAGAAAAAAAAAGGTCTTTAAAAAGACAGGAAAAAAAAGAATAGACCTAAATGGATGTCGGAGTCTTCTCTGAGCTAACTGGATTTGTGGTATGGTGGTTGGTGGTTATGTGCTGTGGAGTCGGTTCCGACTGATAGTGACCCTGTTTGTACAGCTTGTCGAGGCAGTAAATCTTTATGGGAGCAGAGTGGCTGGTAGTTTCTCCAGCAGAGTGGCTGGTAGTTTCAAGTTTCAAACTTCTGACATTGCAGTTCACAGCCCTATTCGTAACCACTACGCTTCGTGGTATTTTCTCAGTTATTACTTTTGTAAAGTTCTTGACCAACATTACTTAATATATTTCTTCTATTGTGCACCCTTTTTATTCATTCTGTTAATCTAATTAGATATATGTGTGTGTGTTAAGTACTGTTGAGTCAGTTCTGACTCATAAGGACCCTATATAGGGTTTCTGAGGAGCGGTTGGTGAGGCGCTGTGGATTTTGTTTGAACCCATTGTTGCTGACATTATGCCTATCCTTTTGTTAGGGGTCTTCATTTTTTTCACTGCCCCTTTACTTCACCAAGCATGATATCATTCTCCAGGGCCTGGTCCTTTTTAACAACATATTCAAAGTAGGCGTTTCATTTTTGCTTCTAAGGAACACTCTGGCTGTACTTCTTCCAATAATGATTTGTTTGTTCTTCCGGCAGTCTATAGTACTTTCAATACTGTAATTCAAATGCATTACTTCTTCTACAGTCTTGCTTATTCATTGTCTAACTTTCACATGTATATGAGGCAACTGAAAATATCACGATGTGGCTTAGAGGTACCTTATTCCTGAAAGTCACATAGTTGCTCTTTAACATTTTAAAGAGGTCTTTTGCAGCAGGTTTGTTTAATGCAATGTGTCATTTGATCATTGACTGTGAATCCATGGAAAATGAAGACTTTGACAACTTCCATCTTTTCTTTATTTATCATGATGTTATTGGTTGACCCATCGGAAACCCACTTTTTTTTTTTTTTTTTTAAGAAGTGTAATTGATTTGCTAGAAGAGACAATAAAGTTCAAAGTGCTGAATGAAAGCCAGAGAAAACAGGAGAAGAGAGTAAACAAAAACAATCAAAGAACAAAGGCAAGGCCTAAACAAGCTTAATACATAAACAAAAACCAAAATCACTGCCAACAAGTTGATTACAACTCATGGTGACCCTGTGGGATGGAATAGAACTGCTCCATAGGGTTTCTGAGACTATAAATCTTTAGGAAAACTGACAGCTTCATCTTTCTCTTCTGAGTGGCTGGTGGGTTAGAATTACTGACACTTAACCCAGTGTATTATCTGAGATACTTAGTGCAATCAGTGATTTAAAAAAAAACAAAACAACAAAAAACAAAAAAGCAAACATTACCAAAATGGATTAAAAAAAAAAATGCAATTACATATTATTGCCTATAAGAAACCTATACAAATCACAAGACTCAGATTCATTCATAATAAAAGGATAGGTAAAGATATACAACATTAACTTTTGTGGGAAATCTAAGCAGAATTTAAATAAATGGAATCAAATTTATATGCTGTTGCATTTTACAATCTGAAAAGCCAAGGACAGTGATGCATTTACCAAAACAGTGACATTGAATCGAATAAGTGCCAATTTTAGCATTTGTTAGTTATTAGGAGGATGGTAATTAACTTAATTGCACTTAAAAATCAAACATCATAATATATTAGATTAATTCTTCTGAAAGTCAATTTACAATTCACATTCATTGATATTTTAGAACACATTTGTCTTTGATGGAAGAATAAAATAAAATAAATATGACATCCAGAGAAAGAGAAAACATAAGTAAGCTAGTTGTTTAATTTCCTACATCATTTAACTCTTATAAAGGTGACTGCTTTGGTTGTAAAGCTTTATTTTATAGGATTAATGGTTTAATTAGGATATCAAAAGTGAAATCATTGTATATAAAAGTGAGCATGAGACATTCATCCAAATTCTCTGAGAACTATGTATGGCGAACATTCTAACATTTGCATGATGTTCTTTCTTATGAAATTCCTCTGTTATTATTTCAACATCCTATCCACAGAATAGTCTCCTCTTTGCATTGTTAAAAAATGATGTTGAAAGTTGCAAAGTGCTTTTGTGGAAATACAAACAAAATACTCTACTTTAAAAAAAACACACAAAGAACACATCATGTCATATCATTTCATTATAATATTCAAATCCTGATTAATTTATTGAAATGACTTCATTTTTTAGAGGAAGTGATACATATTATTCCACTGTTAGTGGAATATGCACATAATTTCCTTGAAATGATGCTTTAAGCTATTAGAATATTTGCTGTTGGACAGATGATATTTTACAATACGATTTGACTTATTAATATATTAAACCCCTTGACCAAAATAAATGTAGCTTGGGTTTAGGAGAAAGTTGATTACTCTCACTGCTTTTTATTTTCATATAGATATGTGCCTCATTATATATCATAAGAACATTAAATAAGATTCTACTGTGCAACATAGTTTTGATGCTATGTACATGCTGTTATTGTTAAGTGACATCGAGTTGGCTCTTCCTCACAGTGACCTTGTATAGAGTTTTCAAGGAGCAGTTGGTGGGATCTGAACCACTAGACAAGTAGTTAACAATTCAGTACTTATCATCCAGTGTCACATATACTATAAGTACAAAATAATTAAAAAGGAATTCTTTCTGCACCCTGCAATCCGTAAATAAATAAATGAGATTGTACCCACCCTCCCCCTCCAAAAAGTTACCTCTATTATCTGGGCTTCCTCATTTATAGAGTGGGAACAGTACATTGAATTGTTTCTTTGACTATCTGGCAGGTCTGGTAGGAATGTTTTGGTGATGAATTAAGCACACACACACACACACACATGAGTATTGTATATATGTTTGAAGGGGCTTCAGAAGGTTTGTGGAAACATTCCACTACCTTTTAATTCCATTTTCAAAGACCTTTTGGAAGCCCTGACATCTATATATGAAAGTGCTTGGAAAACAGTGACATGTGACATGCTATTGAAGGTTTCCACCACTCATTTGTCCTCTTACTGTACTGTGGTGTCTTGTGTGTTGTTGTGTGCCACTGGTATTTTAAATACTAACAGGGCCATCCATTGTGGACAGGTTTCAGCAGAGCTTCTAGACTAAGACATACTAGGAAGAAGGAGACACAGGCAACGTCTGAATTTTTAACCACTGAAAACTTCATGAATAGCAGTGGAACACTGTCAGCTAGAGTGCCAGAAGATGAAAAAATTATGAATAATAGCAGAATACTGTCAGATAGAGTGCTGGAATACGATCCCTTTAGGTTGAAAGGCACTCAAAATATGAATGAGGAAGAACTGCGTCTTCAAAGTAGATTTGACCTTAATATAAGGAATAAAGTAAAGCTTTTAGGACCTTCAGTTTCTGATGAAGCGCAACTCAAAATGATGTGAACAGCTGCAAACACTGATCAATAATTTGAACACAGAATGTATGATTATGAATCTAAGCAAATTGGAACTTGTCAAAAATGAAATGGAACACATAAACATTGATATCCTAGGCATTAGTGAACTAAAGTTGACCAGCATTGTCCATTTTGAATCAGACATTTGTATGGTTTATTATGCTAGGAACATCAAACTGAAGATGAATAACATTACATCCTTTGTCAGAAAGAACCTTGCAAGATCTATTTTAAAATACATAACTGTCAGTAATAGGATAATATCCATATGCCTATCAAGAAGACAACTTAGTATCACTATTTTCAAATTTATACATCACCCACTAAAGCCAGTGGTGATAAAACTGAAGAATTTCACCATGTTCTTCAGTCAGAAATTGATAAAACATGCAATCAAGAAACATTGATAATTACTAGTGATTGGAATGTGAAAGTTAGAAACCAAGAAAAATGAAAAACCAAGAAAATATAAAAGTTGGAAAATATGGTCTTGATGACAGAGATGATGATGGCGATCTCATGACAGAATTTTGCAAAACCAATGACTATTCTTTGCAAATACATTTTTAATACAACATAACAGTGACTATATACTTCATGAGATGGAATACACAGAAATAAAATTGACTACATACGTGGAAAAAGATTGCAGAGAAACCAATACCATCAGCTAAAATAAGGCCAGGAGCAGATTGTGGAACAGACCATCAATTGTTCATATGCAAGTTCAGGCCGAAGGTGAAGAAAATTAAAACAATTCCATGAGAGCCAAAATATTAACTTGAATATATCTCACCTGTATTTAGAGACCATCTCAAGAACAGACTGATACATTAGTCACTAATAACTAAAGACCAGAAGAGTTGTGGGATGATATTAAGAACATCATATAGGGAAAAGCAAAATGTCATTAAAAAGACAAGCCAGAGAGAAAAGTACAATATGAATGTAAGAAGAGACTCTGAAACATCCTTGTGAGCATTGAAAAGCTAGAACAAATAAAAGAAAATGGGAGGAAATGATCTGAACAGACTAATTCAAAGGGCATTTTGAGAAGACAAAGTAAAGTCTATAATGAAATGTATAAAGATCTGGAGTTAGAAAACCATAAGAGAAAAATATGCTCAGGATTTCTCAATCAGAAAGAACTGAAGAAAAAACTCAAGCCCCAACTTGCAATACTGAAGGACACCATGGACAAAATATTGAACGATGCAGAAAGTATCAAAAGAAGATGGAAGGAATGCAGAAATTCACTGTACTTCAACCATAGCAAGAGGTAGCATTTACTCTAGAACCAGTAGTATTTAAGGAAGAAGTCCAGGTTGCACTGAAGGCACTGGTGAAAAGCTAGGATCCAGGAATTGACCGAATACAGATAGAAATCTTTCAACAAACTGATGTAGCACTGAAGGCAATCATTCATCTGTGCCAAAAAATTTAGGAGACATCCGTATTTGTGACAATTACAAAGAAAGGTGACCCAATGAAATGAATAAATCATTGAATAATATCATTAATATCACATTCAAGTAAAATTTTGCTGAAGATAATTTGAAAACAATCACAGCAATATAGTGACAGGGAACTGCTAGCAATGCAAGCTGGGTTCTGGAGAACTTGGAATGAGGGCTATCATTACTGACATAAGATGGATCTTGGCAGAAAGCAAAGAATACCAGAAAGATGTTTACATGTGCTTTATTGAGTATGCAAAGGCTTTCGACACGTGGATCATGACAAGCTATGGATAACATTGAAAAGAATGGGTATTCCAGAAAACTTAATTATGCTTATGAGCATCTTGTAAATAGATGAAGAGGCAGTTGGTAGAACAGAAAAATACTGATTGAATGGTTTAAAATCAGTAAAGGTGTGCACCAGGGTTGTATCCTTTCATGATACTTATTAAATCTGTGTGCTGAGCAAATAATTTGAGAAGCTAGATGATATGAAAAAGAACGTGGCATCAGGATTAGCAGAAGACTCATTAACAACCTGTGATATGCAGATGACACAAATTTTATTACTGGGAGCATAAAATACTTATGAATGAAGATCAAAGACTATAGCCTTCATTATGGATTGTACTTCCATGTAAAGAAAACCTCAGTCCTCACAACTGGACCAATAAATAACATCATGATAAATGGAGAAAAGATTGAAGTCATTAAAGACTTCATTTTGCTTGGCTCCAAAATCAGTCTTTATGAAAGCAGAAGTGAATGTGTTGCATTAGGCAAATCTGCTAGACAAAACCTCTTTAAAATGTTCAAAGAGCAAAGATATCAGTTTGAGGACTAAGTGTGCCTGGTCCAAGCCATGGTATATTCAATCTCCTCATACGCATGTGAAAGTTTTACAATGAATAAGAAAGATCACAGAAGAATTATTGCATATTAATTATGGCATTGGAAAGTAGTAAAAGAACCATGGACTGAAAAAAGAACAAACAAGGTCTGTCTTGTAGAGACTGCAGCCAAAATGCTTCTTGGAAACTAGAGTAGTGAAATATCCTTCCTTATACTTTTGACCTGTTATCAGAAAGAACCAGACTTTGGAGAAGGACATCATGCTTAGTAAAATTCCTGGTATGTGAAAAAGAGAAAGATCCAGGATGTGATGGAATGACACAAGTGTCCACAGCAATCGGCTCAAATTTAACACCAATTGTGAGGATGCCGCAGGACTGGGCAGTGTTTCATTCTGTTGTGCATAGGGTCACTATGAGTTATGGCAGACTTGAGAGAACCTAACAACAATAATTAAAGTTCTTCTTATTGTTATGTAGTATCTTATTTCTAGCTTCCTTTGGACTCCTGGTGTGGCACTGTAGGATAATCGCTGGACTGCTAACTGAAAGGTCAGAAGTTCAATTCCATCAACTACTCCTTGGAAATCCTATACAAGGTTGTTATGAGTTGCAACTGACTCAATGGCACTTAACAACATCTTATTTCCAGCTTCCTTTAGTGTGATGTTGGAAAAGCAATATAGGTTAATTGTAGGCTGCCTTCTAGAAAGTCCTCAAAAATTAGAGAAATTTCTCTTTGCTTCTGTTATCTAGGGAGAATCTGTGCAAATATACAAGTTGGAATCTTAAGTAGAGCTGTTTATTACAAATGTGGACTAGCAGGCCTCAGTGGTGGCTTTATTTCAGATCATTTCTGAGGTAAGTGACCTGCATGTACACTGAAAATTTATGTTTATAATCAAGGACCAAAACTGTTATACAAAAACAATGTATTATTCAATTTGTGCTTTCATGAGAAAGTCACAAATGTACATTTACAGACACTGACAAAGGTTAAAAGTGAGAAGGAAAATAAGAGGTTCCAGCCAGTAGAAGTTTCCATCAATTGGGAATTAACAAGCTCAGCTCAAGGATATGCTGGGTCTAAAGGTTGTTAAGTCTATCAGTAGGATTCAGTTTTATTACCTTTTCTTCTACTTCAATCATGAAAATTTTAGTTGTAAAAAAAGTGGTTAATAACTTCACATAACTCTCTAAAGTGGCTGTTTGTTTTATCATTGCTTTGTGGAAAAGGTGCCACTCTTTTCACTTACTAAGATTCTGAAAGGCATCAGTAGGAGTGTGCCATCCCTCACTGCAGACAACCAAAAACCAAAGCTTGAGTACTACTGTTATTTTTGATCTTTAAATACTGTAGTGTACTAAAGTGGGGTAACTAGTAGCCTTCTAAAACACATAACTGCATCCTAATTTTTAGAGTCTGTGACTTTTACCTCATTTAGAAAAAGTGTCTTTGCAGAGGCAATTAAACTAAAGATATTGAGATGAGATTTTCTTGTTAGGACCTAAGTCTAATTACAAGTGTCCTTAAATGACATACAGAGGACGGACATGCAGAGTAGAGATCTGGCCATGAAGATAGAGATGAAAGTGACTTGGCCACAAGCCAATGAATTCCAGACACTCTAAGAAATCTTAAAGTCTCCGGTTTCGAACTTCTAGCATCCCGAATTATGAAAGAATGAATTTCTATTATTAAAATCACTAAGTTTGATAATTTGTTATAATAGCATGTTGTTGTCACTAAGTATCACAGAGTCATTTCCGACCCATAGAGACCCTGTATAGGGTATCCTGGTGTGGCACTGGATTGCAAGGTCAATTTGAACTGCAAAGTTGGCAGGGACAGACTCCATAGCATTTAACAACAACAGGATTTCTGAGGTTCTAAATCTTTGCAGGAGCAGAAAGCCTCATCTTTCTCCTGATAAGCAATTTATGGGCACAAACTACCAATCTTGTGGTTTGCAGTCTAATGCTTATCCTATGGAGCCACTTATAATAGCTTTAGGAAACGAATATATGTAATCAAAGACAATTTTTTGTTTTTACAAATGTACCAGGGTAAAGAAAAATATTAGGAATGGGAGAAATTAAGTGGGGGTATATGATAACTATCTATACTATTTTTATGACTTTTGAGTAAATCTAAAATTATTACTTAAAAAAGTTTATTAAAACCATAAGCTACAATTTAATTCAAAGATAGGTGAAGATTTTACTGCAACGTTGTTATGATTCAGAATTATATTGCCTCAACAAATGTGACTATTTTGCCATTAAATATTTTTCAAAACATAAACCTTTCAGATGGGAAACATTAGCATGGCTAAAGCCAATTATAAAATAATAAACTCATATATTTATTTTCCTTGTATTTCAGAACTAAAGGACTTTTCCTATGGTTTATAATTTGATTTAATGGTTTTAACTAGTTTACAGTTTACATGAGCTTGCTGGTCACAGATTGCAAATCAATTAGTTTTTTCTCTGCATTTTTAGGTAAATATATATGATATAAAATTACAAGGAAAACGTTGTTGTATACTGTCTATAGGCTCTGATTTATTGTGACACTAAGTGCAACAGAATGAATATTTCCTGGTCCTCACCTTTGTTCTTTTTGTTTGAAACTGTTGATGCTCTACTGTGTCAATACATTTTATTGGGGGCGTTCTTTTTTTTTTTTCTATTTTCTACTTTAGCAAGAATGATGTCCTTTTCCAGGGACTGGTTCAAAGAAACAGTTTGATAACATGTCCAAAGTATGAGAGAAAAAGTCTCACTGTCCTGACTTCTAAGGAGCATTCTTATTGTACTTTTCCCAACACAGATTTTGTTGTTCTTCAGGCAGTCTATGGTACTTTTAATATCGTTCTCAAACACCATAATTCAAATGCATTCATTCTTCTATGGTGCTCCTTATTCATTGTCCAACTTTCACATGCATCTCATGTAATTGAATATTTGGGTCAGGCACTCTTTACTTTTTAAACTGATCTATGCACTTAAACAAAGAGAATTTGTGCAACAGATTTGCCTTATGCATTATGTCATTTGATTTCTTTACTGCTGCTTCCATGAGTGTTGATTGTGAATCTTTAACAACTTCAATCTTTTCTCCATTTATCATGATGTTATTTATTGGTCTATTTGTGAGGCTTTTTGTTTTCTTTACATTGAAGTGCAATCTATATTGAAGGTTGTAGTCTTTGATCTTCATCAGTAAATATTTTAAGTCCTCTTCGCTTTCAGCAAGGAAGATTGTGTTATCTGCGTATTGAAAGGTTGCTAATGAGTCTTCCTTAAATCCTGATGCACTGTTCTTCTTCATATAGTCCAACTTCTGGGATTATTCGCTTAGTGTAGAGATTGAATAAGTATGTTGAAAGGATACAACACTAGCACACACCTTTCTTGATTTAAAAACATTCAGTATTCCTTTGTTCTGTTTTAATGACTGCTTCTTAATCTATGAGCACGAGCACAATTAAGTGTTCTGGAATACCCATTCTGTGCAACATTATCCAGACTCATCATGATCTACACAGTCAAACATCTTTGAAAATTCAATAATGCACAAGTAAACGTCTTTCTGGTATTCTCTGCTTTGAGGCAACATCCATTTGAAGTCAGCAACGATGATCATTTCTTTCTGTTATAGTGACTCTCTGTGTTCATTCTGTCTTTTGATGTTTTCTGCATCATTAAATATTTTTCCCTTAGAATCCTTTAGTATTCGAAGTTGAGGTTTCCATTTTTTTTTTTTTTTTTCATTGCTTTCCACCTTTCAAAATGTTCAGTGAGGGTGTTCTCCCCTTTTGATTATTTAACTTTACACATTTCATTATAATATGTAACTTTGTCTTTGACGCTTCAGTTTGAAATTTTCTGTGCAGCAATTTTACCTCCTCATTTCTTCTGTCTGCTTCAGCATGTCTATGCTCAAAAGCAATTTTCAGAGTCTCTTATGACATCTATTTTGATATTTTCCTTCTTTCATGTCTTTTTTAATGAACTTTTGCTCTCTTCCTGTATAATGTTCTTGATGTCATCACACAATTCTTCTGATCTTCAGGTATTAGTGTGTAATGCATCTAATTTGTTCATGAGATGGTCTGGAGTGCCAAAGAATAAGCACTCGATCTGAAGGTCAGTTTCAACCACAAGGTTAGTGGTTCAAACTTACCAACTGTTCCTCGGAAAACCCTATATGGGGTTGCCCAGGATCGGGCAGTGTTTTGTTCTACTGTGCATAAGGTGGCTATGAGTCTGTACCAACTTGATGGAACCTAACAACAACAACAATGAATCAGAACTGACTCAATAGCACTCAACAACAACAGTATTCAAGGTAACAGTTTGACTCTTCTGGACTTGTTTTAATGTTCTTCAGCTTCAACCAGAATTTACATATGAGTAACTGCTGGTCTGTTCCTTAGTCGATCTCTCGCATTTTTTTGGCTGATGATATTGAGCTTTTCCACTTTCTCTTCCCACAGATATAGCCAACTGGATTCTTGTGCATTCCTCCTAGTGAGGTCCATGTATATAAGTTGCCTTTTTGATTGTTTAAAAAAGAAAATATTTGAAATGAAAAATCATTAATCTTGCAAAATTCCATCATGAGATTTCCTGCATAATTTCGATCACCAAGGCCATAGTTTCCAATTACTGATTCTTCCTCTATGTCTCTAACCTTTGTATTCCAACTGCCAATAATATCAATGTATTGTTCATGAAGAACCTGTACATAGACAAAGAGACAGAACAGAACGAAGGTATGCTGACTGGTTTAAACTTGGGAAAGGTGTAGGCTAGAGTTATATCCTTTCACCAAACTTATTCAAGCTATAAACTGAGCAAATAATTCCATAATCTGGATTCTATGATAAAGAATGTTTTCATTCTTTTAATGAGTCTTCCTCCAGTCCTACTGGATTGGAGGAAGACTCATTAACAACCTGAGATATGAAGATGTCACAATCTTGCTTGCTGGAATCAAAAACTTAAAATACTAACTGATGAAAATCATAGACTATAGACTTCAATATACATTGCACCTCAAAATATGGAAAAGAAAAATCCTCACAACTGGACCAATCAATGTTGTTGTTCTTAAGTGCTGTCAAATTAGTTCTGACTTATCAAGACCCTGCATGGGGTTTCCAAGAAGTGGCTGGTGAGTTTTGAATCACTGACTTTGTGGTTCAAACTGACCTTGTGTTCCAATGCTTATCACTCAACACCACACTAGGACTCAGGACCAATAAATAACATCCTGATAAATGGAGAAAAGATGGAGTTGTAAAATATTTCATTTTGCCCAGATGCACAATCAGCACTCATGGAAACAGTAGCCAAGAAATCATACAGCATATTGTAGTAGACAAATCTGCTATACAGGAATTCATTAAAGTGTTTAAGAACAAAGGTATCAGTTTGAGGACTAAGGTTCTCCTGATCCAAGGCAAAGGAAATTTTCACCTCTTATGCACATGAAAGTTGAACAATTAATAAGGAACACTGCAAAAGAATTAATGCATTTGAATTTTGATGTTGGAAAATAATGTTATAAATAACATAGGTTGCCAGAAGAGCAAATAAATCTGTGTTGGAAGAAGTACAAGAATGTTCCTTGGAAACTAGAATGGCAAGACTTTGACACTCATACTTTGAGTACGTTTTCAGGAGACACCAGTCCCTGAAGAAGAACATCATGCTTGGTAAAGTGGAGGGTGAGTGAAAAAGAGGAAGACCTCCTGTTGATTGAAACAATGGCAGCAGAAATGGACTGAAGCATAACAACAATGGTAAGATGGTGCAGGATGAGACAGTGTTTCATTCTGTTGTACATAGCGATGCTATGAAGCAGAACCAACTAGATGTCACTTAACAACAACAAAATCGAAGAGCTCAGATTTCTTTCAGGAAAGGTAGCAAGATGGAAACAGTGCATTTAGAATTGTGGCACCATGCGTTAATGCACTGGACTGCAAAGTCAATTTGAACCACAAGGTAGGTGGCTCAAGTTCACTAACAGTTCCTCAGAAACCCTATACAGGGTCACTATGGGTCAGAACTGACTTGACTAAACAACAAAAACAGATTTGTTTGAATGTGGCATTGTAGGATAAGCACTGGATTACTAAGCGCAAAGTTGATGGCTTAAACCCTACAGTTGCTCATTTTAAACCCTGTATAGGTCACTCTGAGTCAGAACTAACTCCAAGGCACTTAACAACAACACAGACCCAAATGCAGGATATGTTGAGAAACAATAGCGTCACATGCTGATATTTTTGAGGAATAAATATTTTTATATCATTTAATATCTTGGTTCTTGCTTCCTGAGTATTGATTGTGGATCCAAGCAAAAAGAAGTATTTGACAATTACAATCTTTTCCCTGTTTATCATGACTTTATTTATTGGCTAAATTGTGAGGATTTTCATTTTCTTTAAATTTAAGTGTAATCCATACTGAAGATTGTAGTCTTTGATTTTAATCAGTAAGTATTGCAAGTCTTCTGCACTTCCAGCAATCAAGGTTGTGTCATCTGTATATCACACGTTGTTGAATGAGTCTTCCTTCAGTACTGCTTCCACATGCTTCTTCATGTAATCCAGCTTCTGGAATTATCTGATCAGCATACCGATTGAATGGTGAAAGTATACAAGCTTGACACACACCTTTTCTGATTTTAAATCATTCACTACTCCTTTGTTTTGCTCAAACCACTGTTCTTCTATGTAAATGTTCCTCATGAATACAAAACAATATTTGAAATTCTGATTTTCTGAAATGTTATCCATAGTTTGTTATGACCCACCTAGTTGAAAGCCTTCCCCATCCCCCACTAGAGTTTTAATTGTTTATATAATGGCCCTTCATCCTGATGTGGCACAGTAGGATCAACACTGGACTGTGAATCACAAGTTGGCAATTCAAACCCACAAGCTGCTCCTTGCAAAACCTATATATGGCTGCTATGAGTCTGACCTGAGACTTAACAGCAGCAAACAACAACCACTTTTTTGTAGACCAGGTTTTCTTCATTTTGGTATTTAGTTTATTTACATTTTAAATGGTATGTATTTTTAAGTAGGCTGCCTTGTGAATGACAAGATGCTAAGCTGCACCCCCTGCCTTTACCCACTATGTAGCAGTAGCACTTCCATAGTGAATGAAACACAAATATATCTACATATTGCTAAATATCTGCTCGGGGACAAAAACTGCCCTCAATTGAGAAATACTGCTCTAGATCTAAAATAGATTGGTGGTGTGGAATCTGAAATACTCTTGATTTGGTTTTAATGACACTGTCCTCTTTGTGTCTTCACCAAACTCTGTTTCTTCAACTGTTTAAATATAGACATCCCCTAAGTTTCTTTCTGTTATCTTCATTTTTACTTTCCTTAAATATTATTTCTTTACATTCTAACCTATATTTAAAAGTATTACCTCTAAATAAATACTTGGAGTATACATCTAATCTCTCATGACCTAGTCTCTCTTCTGATCTCCAACTGTAAATGACTTCCTGCTGATTTTCCAAACAATTCTCCTGGAAATCTCTGCCAGGACGTTCTACCACAGATACAAATCATTTATTTCCCTGGATATTCTGCCACAACTACAAACGTATTCATTTCCAAACTGAATATATAATTTTCTCTAAATTGTCCCTTCTAACAATTATGAGTTACGACTGATTCCACGGCACACCACCACCACCACTGCAATCTCCCTATTAATTAAACCATGCCTTTATGCTCAGTTCAACCTTGTTTATTTTGACTACTTCAGGATTTTGTG
>NW_006408529.1:23020561-23028944 GCF_000296735.1 Chrysochloris asiatica | reverse complement strand
ATGCGTTCCATTTCATTTTTGACCACTTCCAATTTTCCCAAATTCATACTTCGTTCATTCCATGTTCCAATTTTCAGTGGATGTTTACAGCTGTTTACCTATGTTTATATTGCATATAGCAGATTTTATTTTATGTTTCTGATATGTGTATGACATTCTTTCTTGTTACCGGTATGGATGCCAATTTTACCCAATTTTCATATCTGCCTGGTCATTTCTTTGGTATTCTAGAAGCAAAGTTTAATGCTTCTCTTGTGTTTCCATTAACCAAGAAATCTCAATGCACATTTAATTATTTCATTCTTTGATGTTTAAATATCCAAATCTGTATCCAGCTTTCTTAATTCTATGACTGATTTCAGCCTTCCAAATCTTCCAATTCTTTCCAAATCTTCCCAGGCTCCAGAGATATATATTATTTAACTTAAACATATCATATCTAGCTTAAGTCTCAAATTGACTCGACACATTTTCCAAATATGTTCAGAATCTAAGACTGTGCTAAGACATTGTTTATTTTCTATATTGATCATAGAAAGCCTACATGGTAGATATTGATTCATCATTAACCAATGAAGAAACTGGAGTATCACAGTGCTTAATTGTCATACTTAATTCATGCAACATATATATACCAGTTTTATTTTTAGGTCCAGTCAACCAGTCTCACCTAATCCTGAGAGACAAAGTTTCCTCTAAGAAATTTAAGACACTTAAAACTTGTAAGTATTAAAGTATACATAGTGAAAAGTCAGAATCGGGCTCACCATCTTCATGTGAACTTCAATATTGTATGATGAAATTTTTCATAATGGCAGTTCAAGCTCACCAGTTGCTCCTTGGAAACCCTATACAGTGTCACTATGGGTCATAACTGACTCAATGGCACTTAACAACAACAACAACCAGTCCCAGGAGAAGGATATCATGTTTAGTCAAGTGGAGGTTCGGAGGAGAAGAGCAAGACCCCTAACCAGATGGATTAGCGCAGTGGCAGCAGCATTTGCTCAGACTTAACTATGATTTGAAGTTGGTGCAGAACAGGACAGTGTTTTGTTCTGTTGTGAAAAAGGGTCACTATGAGTTGGTACCTAACAATTGTTCTCCTGAGAAACTTGTATATAGGCTGCCATTCAAACAGAACAAGGAAACACTGAATGTTTTCAAATTAGGAAAGTTGTGGGCCAGGGTTGTATTCTGTCATTATTCTTATTCAATCAGATTTTATTTTTGTTTTTGAGTTTTGACAGTTGAATTTACTACAAGAAAGAATTTAGCAAAAGAATAGTATATCTTTGGTAATGTTCAAGTAGTAATTGCTCTGCTACAGAAAAGGATAAATTAATTTGTCCAACTATTTTAACACTTGAAGACAGTGGACATCAGGCACTAGAATTCTTATTTCAAAACTGTCAGAAGACTAAAAGTGGTCTGATGAAATAAGTAGCATTGGAAATAGAGAGAATTTTCACAACTAAGTAGTACACCTCACTGTAGCTTTCTTGTTCCCCAGGTTTCTTGGCAGAGGCCACATAGTCAGTGTCTCTATTTGTACAAGGTAAGGGATTTCCCAAATTAAAAGCTAGGGTCTTATTCATAATATTCTCTAACAATGCTTTTTCTAGGAGAAATTTTCATGAACACTGAGCTCCTAATCGTTTTAACCAAAAAAATCACTTCTAAGAAAGCTACAGCTAAGACTTCCTCCAAAGAGGCAAAGTAGAGTTTTGTCAGTTTTCCAGAATGTTCTCTGCAGCTCCTAAAAAATCTTTGTTTTAGAACTTTTTTTGTTTTTTTTCTTTCTCTTTATGTTAGGCATAACTTTAGAAATTGAGAAGCAGAGATACCATTATGTCCCATTACTTCCTTCTGCAGGAGAAAAGGACATAAAGATAAAACCATTTGCTTCTGGAGTAGGGTGTATACCTGATGACTTTTGATTTTACAATATCTATATTGGTAGTAATGTAATAGTTATTCATAGCTATACATGAAAAGCACCACTTTATTTATGTTAGTAAGATAAAAATAATCTAAAGCAAGCATTTTCCTTAATATCATTTGGATAAGTTTTTTATTAATGTGCAATTTCAATTGTTTTTAAAAAGATAAGTTGGCTCAGAAAGAAAAATACAAAGAGAGGAGACAGTCAATTCTAAAGTCATGAATAATGACAAACAAAATTATATGGAGAAAGAAAATCAATCCCACCAAATGAAGAAGGGCAAAGGGGGAGTTGAAGTAAATGAATCATTACCCACTAGAATCCAATTCCTTTACATTTGTGAGTGAGAATTTGAAAAAGCCCTCAAATGCACTATCTGTAATGAAATATTATCAATATATTTCTAACAAACTTTAGAGACAATGGCTGTTGCTCTCAGAGTATGAAAAATTTTTACCAGAAGAGACAATTTGAGAGATTATAAGGTAGAATCTTGTTTTATAATGTTATTTTCTTATACTGCTTATGGTCATATAACTGTGAGACTGCTGGGCTTTTGAATCAGACACTGTACAAAATAGTAACACATTACTTATTTCAGCAAAAAGAGCTGAATTCGAGTCAAATACTGAATTCTGTCTAATATTGCTTTTGATGAGCACTATGGGTAGGAGTCCTGGTGTGGCACTGTGGGTTAATGCACCAGACTGCAAAGCCATTTGAATGGCAAGGTGGCAATTCAAGCTCACCAGCTGCTCCTTGGAAACCTTCTACAGGGTTGCTATGGGTCAGAATCCACTAGACAGCATTTGACAACAACACATGCTTCAGGTAACATAGTCACTTTCTCTGGGTGTCATTTTCCTCTTTCAAATGCTGAGACTGTCAACCAATTTATCTTTCGAGTCTTTTCTAGCTAAAATTCAAAGCAGCAGGTGAGGGTACTTTTATTAAATGAGAGAATATTCATATTTCTTTAAAAAGAATGTGATGTCTCAATTTTGGACTGCAATTTGTTAGAACTTGAAAGAGGAATTAGATTAAAACAAAAGGGTTCAGAAATCTTTAGCAAAATTGAGTACCTGATTGAAATAAATCTTAATTAAAAAAAATTCAAACAATTTAAAATTTTGATACTTTTAATAGCTCCAGAGATAGCACTGGCACATTATCATTTTATTTTATATTATCAGTGATTTAGATTAGGCACCTGAGCTGGCATGCAACTAAACAAACAAACAAACAAAAAAAGAAAAAGAAAAGAAAATTCTGGAATTCAGATTTGCACATTGCCATTGGAAAGGCCTAATGCCATTATGTACATGTATTCTCATTTAAGCCAGTTAATATGATCCCATTTTCAGGGAAAAGTTTATGCTTTTCTTGGAGGGATGAGGTATGTTCTCAGAAATTATTTGATTGGCCATAGATTGCCCCCATTATTATAATTATGGTGTTAGAGGAAGTTGTAGAAATTAAATGGTAGGCTCATGTCTAAACAACAGCAAATATTTCAGCTAGTAATAAAAGGTTAATAGCCGTAGGGGTGGGAGACCTTTCATTGCAGATATAGAAATTGGTATTTTAGATGAGAATGATAGTGAGGAGTTACAAGCAAGGAGCAAAACAGTAGAGTTGATGGAGGAGAAAACGAGATAGGAAAGGGCAGGAAAAGATGAAAACATTGAAAAATTGGAGTCTTCTTGTCTGTGTAAAGTGTTTGTGATGTTTCTCTTCACAGTTTTTTCTTCTGTGCTGAAGAACAGGACCTGCTTGATAGTCAGTGCCCTGGTGTTGTAAGACCATGCCTAGGACTAAAGATGACTTTTCTGATTTTTTTACCCCATATTTATCCTGCTCTCATCTCATTTCCCAGTGTCTCCTATGCCCTAAAAATGCATATTCTACTAAAAACAAACTGGGCCATCTTTTAAACCATGATTTAAAAGCTAAGTGTGGAGAGTAAGACTATTTCCAACAGCATAAGACATGAATATTTCCTTTCCCCAAGTATACTTTTCAAGAAAAAAGGAATAAATTCAGCTTCCTAATTTTCTAAAAAGAGATTTTTAAATGGTAATTTATTATTATTATTATTATTTAATGTAATTTCCATTGGAGAATTCAAAAGAAGCAACATTTGAACTTCAATAAATTTCATAAGCTGCATGGGGACTCTAGAACCTCCCTCCTGTTCAGCAGATATCATTCACTAATATAAGAAAGCACACTTTATACCTAAGGGATTGAATGTAAAATAAGACGATGTTTATTTATTCATAAATTCATACTCACTCAGGTAACGCAAAGAATCATATTTTCATATACTTTTTTCCCCTTCAGCTAAATCTGACATCAGACTCAGATTGAATGTCAACACAGCTGGGAAAATACTGAGAAAAAAGAAGAGAGGAAGTGAGAGATTTAGTAGTTAATAGTTTGTGATGTTCTGCAGGTGACTGCCTGACTTTCCCCTCATGTCCCTTCCTGAGCACTGGGCTCCAGAACATATCAGAGGTAACCTCTTCCTAGAATCCTAATGTGTCCAGGAGCACACACCTAAAATTTATATTGACAAATATTAGTGAGGATTACGATGAAGCAGAGTAAGGACTAAGTAAAAAATCTACTACAGTGGAGTCAATTTTGACTCATAGAGATGCTACTGGACACTGTAGAACTGTTCCCTAGGGTTTCTGAGGCTGTAAATGTTTTGGAAGCAGACTGCCTCATCTTTTTTTCTCATAGAGCAGTTAGTGGACATGAACCATCATCCGTTTGGTTAGCATTCTGTTTAACCCATTGCACCACAAGAATTCCTACACCAAGAACTAAAGTCTCTAGAAGAGTAGATGGACATCAAAGTAAATTCCACTGATTTCTTTCATTTTGCCCCTATGTATTCAGCAAATTTTTAATGTGACTGCTCTCAAATCAATTTGTACTCATAGTACCCATATATAACAATAGAACTGCCCATAGGCTTATTGAGGCTCTAAATCTTTACAGAAGCCTATTGCGTCCTCTGTCTCCCATGGAGGAGCTAGTGGGTTTTAACTTCAGATCTTTGAGTTAGTAGTGCAAAACTTAACTAACTGTGTCACCAGTGTGTCTTTCATTTATTACTTGTACACTGTACTCGATATTTATTTGGTTTAAGTGGCAGTGAGAAAAAGGAGTATCTAATAAAAAATAAAAATAAAATAAATAAGAAATGCATAGATAAATAAATAAGCAATTGGACCCCTCCTTTGTGCCAGGCAGTGAAATAAAGGATTTCTAAAGTAAATTGTTTTAATTTTATATAGAACTGTCACCTCCACTTGGAGGCATATATCTCAGGACCTTTGTCCATAATCGCTTAATCCTAGACAACACAAGGCATAAATAATGTAATATAAATGATATACTCAACAATGTCTAATTACAATTTTGTTTTATAATATCTTCCCAACATAATATTATACTCCTGAACACTGAAGAAATGATGTTTACCAGTGAACCAAATAACAGCCTTTTGTTCATACCCATCAAGTAGTTAAAACACAAAGCACACAAATGATACCAGTGAGAAACTGAGTCACTGTAGTAAATATTTCTGTGTTTCTTTGGTCAGTAAGAAGCTTTTGGAATAAAAATTCCCTAAGGTCACTGTTGTTGTGTTTGATAATTGTTCTGTGATATTTATGGAGACAAATAATTAAACCTTAAGAAAATGAATAGTACATGATTTGAGAAATCTCCAGTCATTAACATCTTAAACATAGAACTACAAAAATATTTTTGTGAAATAAAAGGTATTAATTTGTATATAAGCAAACTGCAAATTTCAGAGTGGGATTCTTATTTGAAAATGGTTTGTACTTTACTCCTTAGAAGTACAGGTATTTCACTTTCTATAAACAGATTTATTCCACAAAGGTCCATTTGTCTCTTTCATTTATTCCTTTCTTTCTTTCTAAAAAATACTTATAGTTTAACGTTAATTACTCTGGTGATACATGGGGAAATATATTTGTAATTCTTGTGGCATATATACTCATTTATAGTGCTGTTAAAATAAAAAGAAAACATATTTTGATGAAACGTTCTATGATTAAATATTATTTGCCTACTCGTTCTTTGTTGTGACTCAATTGTGGAATAAATGTTACTTGGTGACATGATCTGGGTTTATCAAGTGTTGATGGGCTATATTCAGCATTAAGGCAAAAGACATAAAATATTAGATTTAATGTTGAAAATCACAAAATTCTTGAGTAGGCACTAAAAACAATAAAATTCATTCATTAAAATAAAAACATTCATTTTTATTATGCAATTGTCCTAGTCAATAGTCAAAAATTGATTTGATCTATAAAAAGTATTATCTTGAATATTCAATTCTGATTGTCTTAGTTTCATCATGGTTGTTGTTGTTGTTAAGTTCTATTGAGTCGGTTTCAACCCATAGTGACCCTGTATAGAGTTTCTGAGGAGCATCTGGTGAGCTTGAACCACCAACCTTGCAGTTCAAACTGACTTTAGTCCAGTGCGTTAACCCACAGCACCACACCAGGACTCCAGTTTCATCATAGTATATATATAAAATCAATATATGCTAAGGATAATATTCTTCCAATGTTTATTTTAGAACTAATGCCTGATTATAAGTCACTAGCAAACATTTATGAAAATAGATAATGCAGTATTTCAACTATTTGGGGTTGTTATGCTTGGTGTATGGAGTCCTGGTGTGGCGCTGTAGGAAAAAACTTGACCACAGGATCTGTGTGACCCACAATATTGGCAGTTCAAACTCACCAGTTTCTCCTCTGAAACACTATACAGGGTCTCTATGAGTCGAAATTGACTTGGCAGCACTTAGCAACAACAACACATATTTAACTATAAATTGTTGTTGTTGTTGTTAAGTGTCATCCAGTTGATTCTGATGCATAGCGACCTTGTATAGGGTTTCCAAGGAGCAGCTGGTGAACTTGAACCACCAACCTTGTAGTTCAAATGACTTTGCAGTCTGACTCATTAGCCCACAGCATCCGATAAGCTTAATTTTGTATTACCTTACAGTGATCATTGTAACTGAAATAGCAAACATAGTAGGAAATATAAACTACTATTTTATAGTGTTTCATTATGCCATTGTTAGGTGCCATGGATTTGTTTCTGACTCATAGCAACCTTATGCACAACAGAAGGAAACACTCAATCCTGGGACATCCTCACAATCCTTGTTAACCTTTTGAGCACATTGCTACTGCCACTGTGCTAATAGATCTCCTTGGGGGTGGGGGGGTGTCTTCCTCTTTTTTCTGACACTCTACTTTATCAAGCATGATGTTCTTCTCCAGGGACTGCTACTTCTGGATAATACATCTGAAGTGTGAGAGATGAAGTCTCAACATTCCGGCTTCTAAGAAGCATTCTGGCTGTACTTCCTCCAACAGATTTGTTTGTTCTTCTGGCAGTCCTTGGTACTTTTCATATTCTTCTCTAACACCATAACTCAAATGAATGAGTTTTTCTATGGTCTTCCATATTCATTGCCCAACTTTCACAGGCATATGAGGATATTGAAAAGATGATAATTTGGCTCAATCACTCAACTTAGTCTTCAAACTGACATCTTTGCTCTCGAACACTTTGAAGAGACCTTGTGCAGCAGATTTGTCTAATGCAATATGTTGTTTGATTTCTTGACTGATGTTTCAATGAGTGTTAATAGTGGATCCAATCAAAATGAAGTCTTTGACAACTTCAATATTTTCTCCATTTATCATGATAGTATTTACTGGTCCAGTGGTGGGATTTTTGGCTTTATTTACATTGACTTGCAAAGACTTTGATCTTCTTCAGTGAGTATTTTAAGTCCTCTTTTTTATTTTCAGGAGGCAAGGTTGTATCATCAGCATATCACAGGTTATTAATGAGTTTGCCTCCAAATCTGATGTCATGTTTTACAGATAATCCAGTTTCTCATATTGTTTGCTCAGACTACAGATTGAATAAGACTAATGACAGAATACAACCCTAGCCCACAACTTTCCTAATTTGAAAACATTCAGTGTTTCCTTGTTCTGTTTGAATGGCAAGCCTATATACAAGTTTCTCAGGAGAACAATTGTTGTTAGGTACTAACTCATAGTGACCCTTTTCACAACAGAACAAAACACTGTCCTGTTCTGCACCAACTTCAAATCATTGTTAAGTCTGAGCAAATGCTGCTGTCACTGTGCTAATCCATCTGGTTAGGGGTCTTGCTCTTCTCCTCTGAACCTCCACTTTACTAAACATGATATCCTTCTCCTGGGACTGGTTGTTGTTGTTAAGTGCCATTGAGTCAGTTATGACCCATAGTGACCCTGTATAGGGTTTCCAAGGAGCAACTGGTGAGCTTGAACTGCCGACATTGTAGTTCAAACGGCTTTGCAGTCTGGC
>NW_006408529.1:23019536-23020461 GCF_000296735.1 Chrysochloris asiatica | reverse complement strand
GATATCCCTCTTTCCAAAGCCTCTTCTGAATCCAGCTTGAACCTCTGGAAGTTCTCTGTCCATGTATAATTGTTGCCATTTCTGTATTACCTTTAGCAAAACTTTACTCGCATGAGATATCAAACAGATTGTCTGATGATTTCCGCATGCCATTGGGTCACCTCTCTTTGGAATGGGCACACATACATATCTCAAATACTGATCTCCTATCAGACGGCCAGATAGTTGTCTTCCAAATGTCTTGGCAGAGATGAGTGAGTGCCTTCTGTGCCGCCTCACTTTCTTGAAAGATTTCAGTTTTTATATTCCATCAATTCCTGGTGCCTTGCTCTTTGCCAATTCCTTCAATGCACCTTGGACTTCAAAAAAAGAAAAGAAAAGAAATGAATAGACTTCTATGGATGTTCAAAGAAGGAATGTCCTATCCAGCTGGGGATATCAGGGAAAGTTCCTCGGATAGGGAAATATGAACTGAGTTTGAAAGAAGCACAATTAGGTGAGGAAGAGAAGGTACAATGGTGCTTCATGTAGACGCAATATTAGTTAAGTACTATATATCTCTAGAGCCTGTGTTGTTGTCAATACCTGACCCTGCTTGTCTGAATCTTCTTGTCAGTTAGGCTGATTTTCAGAATTAGAAAGAATTCTAAGTGATGTGCTTCCTGACTGCTGTAGGGCAACAGTACTTCCAATTCTTCTACTTGTAAGTTGCTATCTGAATTTTCAGGACATTTAGGGTGTTCAGTATGTAGTGGCAAGAATGTTGTGCTTTCTCATGAGTGCATGATGAGGAACTCTACCCTTTTTTATTTTCTAGCATTTTGTTGTTGTTGTTGTTGTCAGGTGCCATCGACTGGAACCTACCCATAGCGACCCCATGCACAGCAGAACGAAACAATGTCCGATCCTGGGCCAACCTCACTAC
>NW_006408529.1:22991735-23004714 GCF_000296735.1 Chrysochloris asiatica | reverse complement strand
ACTGACATCTTTGTTCTTCAACACTTTAGAGTCTTGTGCAGCAGATTTGCCTAATGCAATATGTCATTTGATTTCTTGATTGCTGCTTCCATGTGTACTGATGGTTGATCTGAGAAAAATAAAGTCTGACAATTTCAATCATTTTCTCCATTTATATGGATGTTGTTCATTGGTCCAGTGGTGAGGATTTTTGCTTTCTTTACATTGAGATGCAATTCATACCAAAGTATGTGGTCTTTGATCATCAGTAAGTATTTTAAGTGCTCTTTACTTTCAGCAAGCAAAGTTGTATTATCTACATATCACAGGTTGTTAATAAGCTTTCCTCCAATGCTGATGACACATTTTTCTTCACATAATCCACCTCTTCAGATTATTTGCTTAGCATACAGATTGAATAAGTATGGTGAAAAAATACAACCCAAGCACACACTTTTCCTATTTTTAAACCATCCAGTGTTTCCTTGTTCTGTTCTAATAACTGCCTCTTTGTCTGTGTACAGGTTCCTCATGGGCACAATTAAGTGTTTCAGAATACTCATTCTCCTCAATGTTGTCCATAGCTTGACATGATGCACACAATCACAAGCCTTGTTGTAGTCAATAAAGCACAGGTAAACATCTTTCTGGTATTCTCTGCTATCAGCCAAGATCCATCTGACCAAGCAATGATATCCCTCATTCCACATCCTTTCTGAATCCAGTTTGAGCCTCTGAAAATTCTTTGTCACTATATGGTTACTGCTATTTTTGTATTATCTTTATGAAGATTTTACTTATATACACTACTAATGATATTGTCTGATGATTTCTACATTCTGTTGGGTCACCTCTTTTTGGAATAGGCACAAATATGGATCTCTTCCAATCAGTTAACCAGATAGTTGCCTCCAAATTTCTTGGCATAGATATGTGAGTGCCTCCACCGAAGCACTCAGGAATATATAACCATTTAAATAACCAAAGAGTACACCCTGAAAACCTAGCGCCCAGCTGTCAGCACACAGCCCCCCTCTCTCCCTGAGTCCACAGTTCCCAGCCGCTCCATCTCTCCACTTCTTCATCTCTGCCTCCATCTCTGGAGTCACCGCTTCTCTGGATTGGGTACTGCACTCCACTCTTGTCCCTTGGTGATCCCTGGGTCCTCCACTACTGGACTGCAAGATCAACCTCTCCCCTTCTTTTGTTACAAAACATCTACATTTACATTTGCAATAGTCACAGTCAGTGCTGATAGCAATTATTCATTATTGAACCACAAGAGTTTTTCCCTGTCTCCTTTCACCAACCCCATTCAGACAGACTGTAAACCACTCAATGGAGGTTTTACTTTTCCCCGCACCCTCTGGAAATAAGTTTCCTCTTGAAAGCTTGTAAGTCAGTTATTTTGTGCCTTTGTAGGCTCCTCATTTTGGGTAGCCAATTTCTAAGTTGTCCATCCCTATCATTCCTGTGTACAGAGGGGTTGGGAATGATCCTCACTGTAAAGATTCTTTCCCTCTTTTGGGTTACTACATCCATAAATATAAGTCAAATTCATCAAGTTGTAGCAGATTACTCTTTTCTTCCCTCTTCTTTCTTCCTCTAGTCGAGTTCTGATCATCCAACCATTGAAACCAGGTCAAATGGGTACTATCTGCAAGCACAGGTGTTCTTGTGCATCTCCCCTCACTTCATATCAGCTGGATGCTTCACTCTTCACTCTAGTCTTCTGTGGCCATGTCCCTGTCCCTTGGTCCAGGAGTCCCCAGGTCTTGCCATATTGCTTGCCAACCAAGTCTCAACCTAGGTTGATAGGAGTCTATTGAACGTGGTCAGACTTAGCTCACAACTTCATTGCTGTTTTTCCCCCACTTCTCCTTATTGTTAGATCAACATGGTCACCAACAAGACCACATGCCTGCTCATGTATCTTCCTTGAGTCTCAGTCTTGGAAGGGAGTATTCCCTGAGGTGACTCAACTGCTTGCCTTGATGGTTCCCTGGAGAACAACTTGCTTGTTCTTGTAGTAACCAATCAAACTGACCTTTTTGTTTTGTTTTTACTTGCTTGTCTTTCTTTCAAGAAGTATCTTCTGTTCTTTTAGCTGTTCCTGGCTGGTCTGCTTATTCTTTCAAGTGGAAATTTCCCACCTCAGAAGATTCTGGATGGGTATCAGGATTTCACCTATGGTCTTATGAAATGTAAAGGCTTTGCAGGAAACCTCCTTCACTGGGCAAGTTCAAGCCCCATTTTATGTATTCCAATCAGTTGTAGGCTGAAGATGGACTTACAGGCTTTCTATGGTGATGTTTCTAGCTATTCCTTTCTCTCCCTCTCAAGTTAAATTTCTTTATGCTGATGAATGTGGCCCCATTCCTCTTCAATTTGTCATTCATGGCATAGTAGCCCACATGATAGTAACGAAGAATGTTTCCCCATAGGTTATAACATTTGATTTTCATAAATATTAATGTTACAAAAATGATAAATTACTCAAATATATCAAGTTCTTGATGTGCATTTTCTTATCTCAAGCTAAGTTATAGGTTGTTTATTACTACTTCATGTGTAAACTATAGAATTAAAGAGGGCAAGACCCTTGCCCAAAGTCTTATGATTAATGAGTTGCAGATTCATAACTTGAACTCTGGTCTTGAACTCTTATTTCACAAACAACTTTCTGATCCAATATTATTAAACAAGTTTATTTAAGAACACCAACAAATTTAAGAACACTGAAAGATGCCTTCAAAACTGCTTGAGTATATTTGAATGCTTGTAAAAGTGTAATGTGGAAAATACAAAATACAATTAGTCTACATTGCTCTAAATTTCATAACTTACTAGGACCAATGACATTGAAATGAAATGAAAACAAGTGTAAATTCAGTATAGGGTAGAATATGCTAATAACTTTTTCTCAATAATTAATTGGGCTACTTTTTTTGTTGATGTTTTCAGACTTTAAAAAATGTATCTTTATTTAAAGATGACATTAAGCCTTTTTAAAAAGTAATTTAGTTATGGTTATTGATTAGGATTGATAATTCACTGGGATACAATGCACAATTTAGGAACAGAGACACAAGTGAAGCTGTGACACCTAGTGGCACAATGTGGACATGTTTCTTTACTGGTTCTGGGAACACACTCATAGACGACAGAATCGTTTTTGTGTATTTGGACCAAGGACCCTATTCAAAACCAAGAATTAAAAATAGGATAGCTTGTAATGCTTGGCCTTGCTGGTCTGGTATTTGGACAAGGTCAGAGGTTTGTTTTCGTGAGGGAGACTCTTTAATACTTTAAGGTGTGTGGATTTTTCATCGCCCACCTGAACCTTAATAAAGTAGTTTAATCCAGCGACCACTTGCTTCTTAAAGGACACAGCCTTTAACACATCGGACTTATTTTCTTTCTCCTCAAGCTGGGCCTTTACCTTGTCGGCAATCTCCTGGATCTCGGGGGTGGCCCACACATTATCTTGGAGGCAGAAGTGGGGACAACAGGCGAGGAGCAGAGAGAAAGGGTGGTCACAGCAGGAACAGTGAAATCGCAATCAATTGGGTTCCTTTTTGAAACAATCTCCTCATTATGGAATGTGTGCAAGCGCATGTTAGATAGCCACCTCTTAGGGAGATGAGAGAAGCTATTCATATACCTGGTGTGTTTTTGGCTCTGCTTTATGCATGATCTCTTGAATATTATAGTCTATGATTGTATATGTGCTGCAAACGGACTTACCAATACTTGACATGTTGAACAAGATAATTTAGAAAACAAAACTATTGTGTATGGCATGTGGAATTTTGCATTAAATTTTCCTCAGATTTTACAGTAGATACTTAACGATAAAAAGCTATTCAAATAATTAGATATAATTACTATGCTTTTTATCTCTTCTCAGCAAAAACATGTAAGATATTCATAAGAGCATAAGAGTGAAAAGATGGGTGCTTAAAAGTGTGTAGGAGGAATGACAGCACCTGCTGGAATCAATTCAGTGCCTTGTCTTTGCTAAGTATCACAAGTACTCTTTTTACATTTTGCTGCCAAGTCATGTTTTACAGACAAAGGGAGAGCTTTAATAATCATCGTACATAGAAGCTACATAGAGATTATATATTACAGAGGATATATATTACTTATGGGTTCCCAGACTACTTATTTCAATTTTAAATATGCCAAAGTCAGTTTTACTGTTATGTTGTTACTGTCTGATATTTAAAAACAAACATCTTTTTGATTTCCTGTATTTCTAACACTAGTGTGTGTCAGAGACAGAATTCTGAGTCTGATGAGCTTTTCTTATTATTTCTTTTTGATGTCTAATGACACCTACTAAGTATATTTTTGACAGTAAGATTAAAGTTTTTAATATTCAGGGATATAAATACCCTTCTAAACTATTTTTGTTATTGTTATTGTTGTTTGAAGGCCCGGTGGCATAGTGGATTACGTTTAATCTAGAATGTGCCCATGAGGCCCTTTGCTTTGTAAAGTTGTAGCCTTGGAAGCCCTATACAAAGTCCCTATGTGTGGGAAGCTACTAGATGGCACACAACCATCACCACGAACCAAACTTTTTAGATTTCTTTAGGGTTTTATGGCTTTTGTTTTTATTTCTCAGAATTTTTAGTTTATTTCTCTCCAAATTTAAGTAGAATCAAACCTCAGTGAACTTGTTTTATTTTTATGTGCATTGTAAATAAACACTTCAAAGAGCTTAGTGTAAAACACAAGGAACAAAATTCCTCTCCCTAGCTTCTAGTTCATTCTGTAGAGTTCTTCTGTTTTCTTTCCTTCTGATCCCATCTTTATTCTTTTTCTTCTTTCCCATCCCTATATATGACAAACTGTTTTCAAATTCCTTTCATTTGATAGCTTAATAATATTAAAATATTTAAACTCATATTTCTTTATCCTGCATCTTTAAGCAATATAAACTCCTTACTATGTAAATTAAGTATTTAGCCTCCCTAAATACTCACCACTGTGTGGCACTGTGGGTTAATGCGCCAGACTGCAAAGCCTTTTGAATTGCAAGGTTGGTGGTTCAAGCTCACCATCTGCTCCTTGAAAACTCTATACAGGGTAACTATGGGTCAGCTTCGACTCTACGGCACTTAACAACAACAACAATTCCTCTCTCTGAAATTTTGTGACTTATCAACTCTTTAATATTTTTGACTTGCGAAAGTTTATAAAAATGGCATTATACTGTCTCCTTCGGTTGCATGTAGATTGATCTACGAGCTGAAATCAAATAAATGTGAAAATAATACACGTAGCCAAGCATTATCTGATGCTATGAATATGAAAGAAAATTGGCTCACTCAAAGTTGAATTTTTTAATTGCCAAATTTAAATGAATTGATTTTTCTTACACTTTATTCAAATTCTAAAAAGCATGCATTTTATTTTTCTTCATGAGAGGACTGTTTACTTCTTTTCCTGCAGTTTTTGATCATATAATTCCCCCTTCCTTTTCACAATAATAATATTGCCTTTATTTTATCACTAACATCATCTTCTTGTTTCATTATACAATTAATCAAAGCAAATTTACTGTCTTCTTGAAGTTTTTCTTCCTGGAGTCCTCTGAACTGTTCCTATTGTGGACAGCTTAGATGACCATATGCACCTAAATGAATTCAACTGTTTTTATATATCCCGCAAACACTTCTCTCTTGGATTCTTTTTCTATATGATAGGAATGGACTATAAGCATTATTTGTTCTTCAAAAATGTTTGGAAGGTTCATATTGTGAGTTTTTACTATATGAAAATGCCTATCATAATTAAACTTTAGTGATATTTTGGTACTGGGATAAGCACTGGACTACTAACTGAAAGAGTGGCAGCTCAAACTTACCAGTTGCTCCTTAGATACCCTATATGGGGTCACTGTAAGTCAGAACCTACTCAATGACACTTAACAACAGCAACATACTATTCTAGGCTGAACATTATTCTCCTCAGTCCTCTGAAGTAATTACTTATTACAGATGAAATATAATTTTCTTATTTTTCTCAGGGTTCCCTTCCCCTTTTTGAGAATCTTTTAGAGTGCAAGGGAAAGTAGAAGCTCCACTGAATAGTTTCCAACCTGTATGGACGGGGCTGGATAAAAGAGATGGCTTGCGGGGTGTACCCTTTGGTTGTTTGAATGGTTATATATTCCTGAGTGCTTTGGTGTACTTCCAAAAAAAAATAAAGGAAAAAGAAAAAAACAGAGGGAATGGAAGCAAATGTTGTTGAATGATGATGAATGGAGGGAATTGTTATCATTTAAAGAAATGAAATACAATAGGATAAATGATGTAAAGATGATGTTCTCCCATGTAAACTTTCACTCAATTCACAATAAAAACTTTAAAAATATATATATTTTATCACATTTTATTTTGGGATCTGGAACTCACAGATGAAATCTGAAAAGGAAATATAAATTAGCAAGTTACTTGCTTATGGGTAGGGAGTGAAGTTGCTAAAGCATATAAGATCAACCAGGAGCCTTGGTGGCACAGTTGTTAAGCCCTATGCGATTAATTAAAAGATCCGATGTTCTAACCCACCAGTCACTCCCTGGGCAAAAGATGTGGTAGTCTGCTTCTGTAGACTTCTTGGAGAAGTCCCACTCTGTTCTGTAAGGTTGCTATGATTAGAATTCATTCAAAGACAATTGTGTTATGAGGTGAGGACTCAAAGTTAAGCCCTGAGTGATACAGACTTAAATTTTTGGTAGAGAAGATGGGGTCTGTATAGGGGAAGATTAAAAATGCCCATAGAAATTGGAGAAAAAGAAGGCACTTTTTTTTTTTTTTTTTTAACATAAGAGCAAAGAAAGGCCTTGTTTCAGAATGGTGAAAATAGTAAATAGTATAGAAAAAGTTGGGGTGGACAAGTCAAATAAGGTTTTATTATATTTTAAAATATCTCTTGTATCTAGCAACATTTATTTCTGTGGTGATATAATTGATAAAGTAATGGGATTTGAAGTTAACATGACATAGTTGGATTTCACTATATAAGTGAATAGGAAGTTAGAAAGTAGAGATTATTAATGTTGGAAACTCTTCAGGGTAATTTGGCTATGAAGAGAGAATTAAGGTAATGATGGGAAGGGACAGAGTAGTAGAGAGCAATTTTTTGTTTGCTCTTTTTTCACTTTTTTCTTTTAATGGATTTATTTGAGTTTGCTTAAAGAATTAATGTCTAGTTAGAAGGACAGGTTCACTTTAAAAGGACAAGAAGGAATAAACTATAGCAGGGGTTAGAAAAACTTTATCTAAAGAGCCATATGGTTTCTGCCATAACTACCCAACTCTGCCATTACAGCATGAAAGCAACCAAGATAAAATTTTAATTTGCCTACAACCATGAAGTCCCAGTGTGGCACTGTAAGATAAACAATAGACCACAAGGTCACTTTGAGCTGCAAGGTCGGTGTTCAAATCCACCAGCAGCTCTTCCAAAAGCCCGTGCAGGGTCCCAATAGATTGGAACCAACTCAACGGCACTAAATTACAGCAAACACCAACTGTGGTCTTTGTGCCAATCTCCACACTCTAAATAAACATTATCTGTTTTAGTAATCTAGTATTGCTTTTATTACAGAAATAGAAGTGGATGAATTTCACAAACAGAAATTTATTGACTCAGTTTCCCACCCACTGTCTTTGAGTTAATTCCAAGTCATAATGACCTTATATGGGGTTTCTGAAACTGTAAAGCTTTATGGGAGCAGATAACATCATTTTTTGGAGAGGTTTGTAGACATGAACTGCCATCCTTTTGGTTGGCAGTCCAGTGTTAACCCATACAGGAGGCTAGAAATCTGAAATCAGGGTGTTGTCTCTAGGGGAAAGATTTCTTTCTCTGTTAACTCTGGGGGAAGTCATTGTCTCCTTTAACTTATATTCATTGGCTCCTTTTTGAACTGCATGCTATCAGTGAATCTCTCCTTTTTTGCTGCTTGCAAGCATTCCATTGGTAATCAAAATGTTAAAGGTTCAAATCCACCCATAGCCTTCTCAGAAAAAAAGTCTATTTCTGAAAACGTAGTCACCAAAAACTCAATGGAGCACAATTCTATTCTGACACACATGGGGTCATCATGAGTTAGCATCACCTCCACAGACACTGGTTTGTTTTGGTTTTGCAGGCTACTTATTTTATGGTGAGATGAATGTCTACCTTAAGTATAAACCAGTGTTTCCATTGAAAGTTTGAGCAATACAATATTAATTATTTTTTTCATGGTAAGGAATTTTTATTGAAGTAAGAATTTTATAATCCAGATTATGTTTCCTTGCTCAGTTACCAATTCTGTCATCTAAAACAGAAGTGACATTCTGAGCTTTTCCACAGTAAAGAACTACAAAAAATGCACAATGAACACAATTCAGAAAGGGTTTTTAAAATTATTAAACAGAAAGGTGAACATATTAGTTCATAACTGAAGCACACTTGGGACAATAAATATAGCTCAAAAAACATTGCGCCTTCCTTTGATAGTTACACTCCCACTTCTAGCTACTGACCATTGGCAACATGTTGAAGATAAGCGTCACCCCGAATCACAGCCTTAAATGGGAACTGGTATCAGAAGCAATGATGAAGCACTGACAGTTTTTCAAGGTTTGGCATGGCTTCCCTTTGCAGCTGTGAGGTGAACTTTTGTATTTACGAGCACTCGGTGAACACTGCGACAGGTTTATTATTTGTTGGCTTTCTCCAGCATTGCACAGTAAAAATTGTTTTCAAAGAGTATTCAAAAGTGGAACTGGCTGTCACTGTAGCAAACCGAATCCATCCACTGATATATTTCACTTCCTTGATTGATAACTGGCTCTGTAGTTTGGCATTTCAGGAAAAGAGTGGAAAGAGAACAAGTCTCAGAGGTCATTAATCCTTTTTCTCCCTTGGATTCCCCTGAGCCACTGCTTGTGCCATAATCCACATTTCTAACTGCTGATCTCAACAACTCACACTGGCCCCCAGCATCAGATTGTCACCAGGTGTCCCTTCCACTCACTGTGGTGCTCATATCCAGATAGTGGCCTCCATAGGCAATGGAGGGGCCATTTCCTGGGGAAAATCCTCAAATCTCAGGATTGGGATGTTCTCTTAGAGGGAGGTTTTTCAAAGGGAGATTTCTTGGCAGCTTCCACACTAAAATGAACTGCAAAGAGGAAATCTTAAAAATCCTTTTGTTGCTAGAAGCAGCACAAGACAAAAGAGAGTGTCAAGTTTGAATCAGGCGTTCACCTATACATCCTGTGAATCAGTTTTCATGGCCATTTGATATAATTATTCTTGATGTTCCACCCATTGTGCTGTGAGTTAGTGTGGAGGAGAGCCATAACTGTTCACCTTTCTGACAGCATTGACTAAATTTTCTTCGCTGTCAAGGAGAGAGGCTGTTATTTTTTATTGGTGTAAAAAAGCTCAGAGTGCACTGGATGAAATGTCAGGAATCTTAAACCAAATCAATCCCCAAAGAATGAACAGTCAGTGATTATGAAGTCCTAGTGTCTCTAATTAATTGGAACATAAAGCTATGGGGGATTAGGATTGTGTGTGCATTTGAGGTAGATGCGTGGATGTTCCTCAGAGCCCTCTTCTGATTTGCCTCATTTCAAAAAGCATATTCTACCTCCAGATGGGCTCAAATCCCTGGGTTTCAGAGCCTGTTGAGGATTCAGGATAAAGTGTTCCTGTCATTAGCTAGAAAGCTGAGGGTGTTGCTATGCTATGCTACTGGAAGTGTTAACTTTTCAGAAGAACATTGAAATTAAACACAAATATCCTTCCCATCTGTCCTCTATGGGATACACTTTTCTAGACAAAATTTTATTCAAAAATTCTCATTTCCAATTGGAGCATTAATTGCCTAAGCTTCTCAAATTGCATCTACTTCAACTGAATACTATGATGTCAATAGCATTAATATTATTTTATGTTTGGGAAAACACTTCAGTAGGAAATTGCTAAATGATGCACAGTGGAAAAGTAGTATAAAAATCTTCAAGTATGTTCTCATCAGTGGGGTTGAGTAACGATGGCTTACAAGAATCCTTCCGACATTCTTACTGACTGCTCAGGGGAAGCTTTGGGGTTCAAGGAGACAAATAAGAGGAAATTCAGAGGCCATTATCTCAGTGGTTATGGGGAGTATTCCAATTTACATCAATACTGTTCTTTGCTTCTTTTGCATTCTCTGAAACTTTAGAAAGCAAATCCACACTTCTATTAATCTATCTTAGCCTATAAATATTTAAATGTGTATTTTTTTCTTTCCTAAAGGCATGTGGGAAATATATATGCAAACATCCTACAGGAGAATATCATATGAAAATATGTGTCTTAAAATCATCCTGATACACTCTGTGTTTTGAAAAATCCACTTTATTAAAACATATTTTACATACAACAAAATTCAACTATTTAAGTGTACAGTTTGCTGAATTTTGGCAAATTTATGTTCTGTGTAGCTAGTCCCACAATCAGGATATAAAATATTTCTATTACCGTCTTCAAGTTTGTTTGTTCTCCTTTAAAGTCAAACTCTGTCTCCCACTGCCAGTCCCAGCAACCACTGCATTTTGCTACTAGTTTTGCCTTTTATAGAATGTCAAATAAATGAAACTGTAAAGAACATTACCTTTAGTTTCTTGCTTATATAACTTAACACAAAGCTTTCAAGGTTTGTCCAAGTTATTTTGTATATCAGTAGTAGTTCCCATTTTATTGCTGAGCGATATTCCATTGTATGGATCCACAACAATTTGTTTATACGTTTAGGTGGATGGAAATGATGACTGTGTCCAATTTTGCCTAGTATAAATAAATATGCTATTAATATGTTTGTACATATTTCTGTGCAGATATAGCATGTTCTACTTTTAAATTGGACTCTGAAGACTGTACTTTGCTTATTTTTTTTTTATCAGACACTACCTTATTATTAAGGACCTCTGGTAGCATAATGGTTATGAATCGGGCTGCTAACCTCAAGGTCGGCAGTTTGAAACTACCAGCTGTTCTGCAGGAGAAAGATGAGGCTTTCTGCTCCTGTAAAGATTTGCAGCCTCGGAAACCTTGTGCAGGGTCACTATGAGTCGGAACCGACTCCATGGTATTCAGTAACAACAACCATATTATCACTGACTGGATGGAGTTTCCTGAAATGGTATTGTTGTCAGGTGCCATCGAGTCACTACTGACTCATAGTGACCCTATGCACAATAGAATGAAACACTGCCAGGTTCTGGGCCAACTTCATAATTGTTGCCATGCTTGAGCCCATTGATGTAGTCACTTTGCCAATCCATCTCTCTGGGGGTCTTCCTCTTTTTTCTGATCCTCCACTTTACCAAACATGATATCCTTCTCCACTGAATGGTCCCTCCTGACAATACGTCTGAAGTATGAGAGATGAAGTTTGGCCATCCTGGCCTCCAAGGAGCACTCTGGAATAGACAGGACTAATTGTTTGTCTGCCCTGGGTTTGAGTCTGAAACAGAAAATTCTGTCCTTCCCAGTCTCATTCATTAACTAAATAACCTTTTATAATGATCCTATTCTCTATCAGACACTCTATAAGATAAGCACTAGACTGAGAGACACAAGGACAGTGGTTTGAGTTCATCAGCCTCTCTGAAGTAGAGAGATGAAGCTTCCTGTTCCCACAAACATTTACAATCTTTGTAACTCTACACAGGGTTGCTAAAAGTTATAACTGACTGGATAGCACTTAATAACTACAACAACAACAACAACCAGACAATGATCACAGCACTGGGGTGGGGTTGGGGGTTAGATAATAATCCTATTCTCAAGTTTCATGGAGCTTACATTTTAGTCAGGGAAAAAGAAAAATAGTAAGCAGACACGAAAAAGTCAGGTATCATTAAGGTCTATGATAAAAATAAAATGTAATAGTAAGTGACTGAGGTTTCAGGGAGACCTTAAAAAGATATTTCATCTCAAAACTGAATGACAATAAAGGACCAGACTTCTGATGGGACAAGGGAAGAGGACTCCAGGCAGTGGGAACCCCAAGTGTAAAATAGCTTAGAAAACATGGAAAATATCATGTCTGGTTACTGAATGTCTGGTTTGTTTCAAACACTGTACTGTTGACATACATTATCTTTAATGCTCATCAACATTTTGTATGATAGTTATTGCATTGTTTACAAAGGAAAAAACTGAGACTGATGATGAAGTAAGGTGTCACACACATTCTGAAACCCACCTTCAGCCAAACCAGAACCATTGCTATGGAGTAGAATCTGACTCATAGTAACTCTTAGGGGTAAAGCAGAACTGCCTCAGAGGGTTTCCAAAACCATGCATCTTTATGCAAGCAGACAACCTCATCTTTCTCCCATAGAGCAGCTAGTGGATTTGAACTGCTGACCTTTTGGCTAGCAATCTAGTGCTTAACCTACTTTACCACCCAAAAGAGCTCCTTCTGAAACCCACTGACACATGCAAATGCATATGCACACACACAAACACACACATCAAATCAACTTGCACATCAATGTATTTCCATCTGAATTCTGATTTTGCATATTATTAGACCAATAGTCTCCAAAGTGGGAAATGTGTATTCTTGGGGTAAACAAAATCTTTTCAAGAGGTACTAGACATGGTGGAATTAAAGAAAATAATTCCAGATCTGCAGTTTATTGTTTTATATTTCCTAAAACCTATCTCCATGAAATCATAGCTGAGATGAAAGAGCTTGTTCTTTCTTTTCCACCTCCTCTTTCTTGATAAACTACTTCTTTCTCCTGAATGAATCCATGTGTGTGAAAGAAAATTATAAAAACCATCATGACAACCAGAAAGGGAGGATCTGAAATATTAGTGTTGATGTTGAAAGAGTGTATGGTTTAGATTACTATGTACAAATACTTTTACAAATCAGATAGTTTCCAGTTCTTTGCACTGAAGGAAAAAGTGATAGACCTTTCTTCTT
>NW_006408529.1:22986366-22988205 GCF_000296735.1 Chrysochloris asiatica | reverse complement strand
ATCCTTTGGGTGGCTATTGTAAATGTTATTGCTTTCCTAATTCCTTTTCAGTGCTGTAGATTTTGGTATAGAGGAATCCAATTGATTTTTGTATGTTGATGTTATATCCTGCCCCTTTGCTGAATCTTCCAATAAGGTCTAGCAGCTTTTTGTGTGATAGATCTTTAACAATAAATGTTTTCAATAATAAGTGACTATGGAATTTTTTTAACATATGACTCACAATGATTTAAAAGACTTGATTGGCATTGTTATGACCAAACATCGTCAACTTTCATCTATCTAGTTTTGGAAGAATGATTTTCATTCTGGATTCAACCTGATTGACAAAACAAAACATAAAAACATCTCTTGCCATCTCATTAAGTGGCTTTTAACCATAGGGAACCCTGATGTGGTGCTATGAGAATAGCTCTAACTGCTAAGATTGGTGGTTCAAACATACCAGATGCTTCTTAGAAACTCTATACAGCATATTGGTTGAAACCAATTCCACATCACTTAATAGCAACAACAGACTCAGACAAGGGCCTTGGTATGGTGCTGAAGGATTAATCCTAGACTGCTAACCACAAGGTGAGCAGTTAAAACTCACCAGCAGATCTCAGCATCTTATTCAGAGTTGCTATGAGTCAAACATACTTGACCACACACAACTACAATATTAGAAAAGAACACCATTCTGTAATATTCTGAAAATGACTTTAAAGAGAATAAAAAACAATGTAAAAGTTCTGAAGGTTTAAAAAAAGCTGCTGTTAGATACCTTTGGTAGCTTCTGATTCATGTCAACCTCATGCATAACAGAATGAAACATTGCTCATTCGTGTGTCATCTCAAGTCTCTTGTTGAGGTTGCTGTGTATTTTAAGTGGTTTCCCGCTTAAGGCACTCATCTTCCATCACTATATCAGACACGATTCAGTTGCAGACCATAGGGTTTTCATTGATTAATTTTTGGATTTATAAAAGCTTCCTGCTGCACCACTTGTCTGTCAGTTTGTCGTACTGTGGTAGCTTGTGAGTTACTGTGATTCTGAAAGCTATGCCACTGGTATTTTAAATATCAGCAGGGTCACCCATGATGGGCAGGTTTCAAATGAGCTCCCAGAGAAGACAAACTAGGAAGAAAGAGTGATGAACTACTTCTGAGTATTTACTCACTAAAGTGTTGAATAGCAGAGAAACACTTTCAGATATAGTGTCGGAAAATGAGCCCCTCAGGTTGGAAGGCACTCAAAATACGACTGGGGAAGAGCTGCCTCCTCAAAGTAGAGCTGACCAGAATGACACGAATGGAGTAAAGCCCGTTGGAGAAAAGCCTGCAGGACCTTCATTTGCTGATGGAGCACAACTCAAAATGAAGAGAAACAGCTGTAAACATTCATTGAAAATCAGAATATGGAATGTACGAAATATGAATCTGGGAAAATTGGAAGTTATCAAAAATGAAATGGAACACATAAACATTGATACTTTAGGCATTAGTGAGTTGAAATGGACTGGTATTGGCTATTTTGAATCTGATGACCACATGGTTTACTATGCTAGAAATGACAAATTGAAGAGGAATGGTGTTGCATTCATTGTCAAAAAGAACATATCCAGATCAGTCATGAGGTACAGAGCTGTTTGTGATAGGATAATATCCATGCGCCTACAAGGAAGCCCAGTTAATACCATTATTATTCAAATTTATGCACCAACTACTAAAGCCAGTGAGGATGAAATGGAAGAATTCTATCAAATTCTTCAATATGAAATTGATCAAACATGCAATCAAGAGGTATTGTTCATTACTGGTGATTGGAATGCAAAGGTTGGGAGCAAAGAGGAAGGA
>NW_006408529.1:22983462-22985938 GCF_000296735.1 Chrysochloris asiatica | reverse complement strand
GAAAGAAGGAAAAGGTCAAAATGGATATCAGAAGAAACACTGAAACTTGCTCTCCAGCATAGAGATGTTAAAGGAAATGAAAGAAATGAGGAGGTACAAGAGTTGAACAGAAAATTTCAAAAATCAGCTCGAGAAGATAAAGCCAAATACTACAACAAAATGTGCAAAGATCTGGAATCAGAAAAACAAAAAGGAAGAACACGCTCAGCATTTCTCTAGCTGGGGTAACTGAAGAAAAAATTCAAGCCTCGATTTTCGTTATTGAAAGTATACATTGGCAGAGAATTTCCAGAGGTTCAAGCCAGATTCAGTAGAGGATGTGGAACGAGGGGTATCATTGCTGATGTCAGATGGATCTTGACTGAAAGCAGAGAATATCAGAAAGATGTTTACCTGTGCTTTATTGAGTACGCAAAGGCTTTTGATTGTGTGGATGATGACAAGCTTTGGACAGCATTGCGAAGTATGAATATTACGGAACACTTAATTGTGTTCATGAGGAATCTGTATGTGGACCAAGAAGCAGTTGTTCAAACAGAGCATGGGAACACTGAATGGTTTAAAATTAAGAAAGGTATGCCACAAGGTTGTATTCTTTCACCATACCACTTCAACCTGTATTCTGAGCAAATAATCTGAGAAACTGGGTTATATGAAGAAAAATATGGCATCAGGATGGAGGAAGACTCATTAACATCCTGTGATATGTAGATGATATAACCTTGCTTGCTAAAAGTGAAGAGGACTTAAAATATTTACTGATGAAGGTCAAAGAGCACAGCCTTGGGTGTGGATTACATCTCAATGTAAAGAAAACAAAAATCCTCACCACTGGACAAATAAACAACATTTTTATCAATGGAGAAATGATGAAATTATCAAGGACTTCATTCTTCTTGGATCAACTATGAACACTCAAGCAGCAGTCAAGAAATCAAATGACGTATTGCATTAGGCAAATCTGTTGCACAAGACCTTTTTGAAGCATTGCAGAGCAAAGATATCAGCTTGAAGACTAAGGTGCACCTGACCCATGCCATGGTATTTTCAGTAACCTTATATGCATGTGAAAGCTGGACAGTGAATAAGGAAGACCACAGCAGAATTGATGCTTTTGAGTTATGGTGTTGGAGGAGAATATTGAAAGTGCCATGGGCTGCCAAATGAATCAATAGGTCCATTTTGGAAGAAGTGCAGGCAGAGTGCTCCTTGGAGGCCAACATGTCCAAACTTCGTCCTCATACTTTGGACATATTGTCAGGAGGGACCAGTCGCTAGAGAAGGATATCATGTTTGGTAAGGTGGAGGGTCAGAGATAAAAGGAAGACCCCCAACGAGATGGATTGGCCAAGTGGCAACATCGATGGAGTCAATCATGGCAACAGTAGTGGTGTTGGCCCAGGATTGGGTAGTGTTTTGTTCTGCTGTATATAGTGTTGCTATGAGTAGGCCCTGACTCAGTGGCACCTAACAACAACAACAACCCTTTCTTTTTAGTCTCTTTTAGTCTGAAAGCTCAACTAAAACATGCCAGTCATAGATGACTGCTGCTATTTGAAATGCTGGTGGCATGGCTTTTGGCATCACAGTAAAATAGAAAACACCAATATGACAAACAGACAGATGAATAGTAGGTAGAAAAACTTAGTTATGTGCAAATTTTATATAGTTTTTAAACTCCATTGGATATATCCACATTAGTATTTTATTTGTTTAAATTTTTGTGTCCAGTGTATTGAAATATGCTAGACATGAAATCTTTTTCCATCAATTTTTACTTGTGATTTAAATTCTAAAGGTCATTGCCAATGTGACAGTTCTTCAATCATGACAAATCTGGTGTATTTTACATTAACCTTATACATGACGTTGTTTAATCAGATGTAGCCATCCTAGATCTATTTAGTTTAGAGAGAGTCACTCTGTGATCATCTGTACTTCTCAGAGTATTAACCCCTTCTAGTTCAATAAATGTTCTCCTCTACAGGTTATAATGTGAATTTTATATGTGAATAGATCTGTATCTACTAATCGTGTTGCCAGAGTTGGTTTCATCCATTGTGATAATTTATGGTGTCACCCCCTCTTCCATAGACATCCTCTTGTATCAGAACATATAGAAAGCTTGTTGATAAGTGCCATTGAGTCAGTTCTGACTCATATCAACCCAGTCTAGGTGTTTTTGAGGAGTTCCTGGTGGGTTCGAACTAGTGACCTTGTAGTTAGCAGTTCAGTGTTTATCCTATAGTGCCACAGCAAGGCCTTAGCATTTTTTAAAATAGATTTTAATCATAGAATAGTATATAATATGTACACAAGTAAATAAAAAGTACTGCTACAGTGTGGCAAGACCTGGGGACTCTTGGGCCCAGAGTCAGTGACATAGCCACAGATGTCTAGAGTGGAGAGTGAAGTGTCCAGCTGATAAGAAGAGAGGGCATATGCATAAGAACACCCACACTTGCAGATAATACCC
>NW_006408529.1:22979609-22982809 GCF_000296735.1 Chrysochloris asiatica | reverse complement strand
CATGGCAATGATACGATATAGGATAGAATGAATGTAAAACCAATGTTCTCCCATGTAAACTATCTCATAATTCACAATAAAACACTAAAAAAAAAAAAAAAAATACTGCTACAAAAATCAAAGAAACTGTATTAAACAATACTATTAAAACATGAAGCTATTGTTTCTTGACATATCCTTCATCTAAGACTCAACACTTCTTAAAGCACGCTTCCATCCATCTAACCCTCCCCTGAAGAATTCTGCACTCTTTGATTTACATCACATCAAAATGGCAGTTTTGTCATCATCAAGGGACTCTAATTGTGTTTCTTTGAAATATATTCTTTGAGCTTAGGAAACAAAAAGAAGTTTGAAGAGAAAGATTGGGGTGATTTGGTGGATGGGATAAAGTTTCCTGATTAAGCTTCCATAGGACAACCCTTACTACTCTCCAAGAATGAGCAGGTGCATTGTCATAAAGGAAAAAAAAAAAAAAAAAAATCCTGGGCACAACTTCCCTGACGTTTTTCTCAACAATGCAGTTTTCAATTTTATTAAAACTTCATGTTAAGCCCCATGATCTTACTGTATCTTTTGAGAAATTGTAACAAAATTACTCCTTGAGAATAAAAAAAAAAAGTCACCATAACCCTCTGAGTTGATCTCTCTGCCTTTAATTTAACTGGCCCAGTTGATTCCTTAAGAAGCCACTGTTTTGATTGGACTTTTTCTTTTTTGGAAGACACCCTAATTATACTAAGGACTCTTGGTGTGGTGGCGTAGGATCAGCACTGGACTTGAACCACAAAGTTGGCAGTTCAAATCCACCAGATGCTTCTCAGAAACTTTATACAAAGTAGCTATTAGTAGGGAACTGACTCAAAGGAACTTAACAGCAAAATGATACTAAAACAAGTGTATTACTAACAGAACTTCTCTACAGTCATCTACTGATCACAGAGATATGTTTAAAAATGTTTTGTTTAGAATAAATCAGAGCCTGGATGAACAAAACCCTAATATCAATACTTTTTTAACTTAATCTCATATAGATAAGCACTCAAGGACTTCATTTTTCTTGTATCAACCATCAACACTCATGGAAGCAGTATCCAAGAAATCAAACAACATATTGCATTAGGCAAATCTTCTGCACAAGACCTTTGTAAAGTGTTGAAAAGCAAAGATGTCAGCTTGATCACTAAGATGCGTCTGACCCAAGGCATGGTATTTTCAATAACCTCATATGCATGTGAAAGCTGGACAGTGAATAAGGAAGACAGTAGAAGAATTGATGCTTTTGAGTTATGGTGTTGAAGGAGAATACTAAAAGTGTCATGGGCTGCCAAAAGAACCAATAGATCTGTGTTGGAAGAAATGCAGCCAGAGTGCTCCTTGGGGGCCAGGATGACCTTACTTCATCTCTCATACTTCAGACATATTGTCAGGAGGGACCAGTCACTGAAGAAGGATATCATGTTTGGTAAGGTGGAAGGTCAAAGAAAAAGAAGACCCCCAGTGAGATGGATTGACAAAGTGGCAGCATCAATGGGCTCATGTGTGGCAACAATTGTGAGGTTGGCCCAGGACTGGGTAGTGTTTTGTTCTGTTATGCATAGGGTCGCTATGAGTTGGTGCCTATTTGATGGCACCTACCAAAAACAACAAGATAAGCACTAGCCCGAAAGGTCAGTTTGAACAGCAAGGTCAATGGTTCAAACTCACCAATCTCTCCTCAGAAACCCTATACAGGTTTGCCATGGGTCAGAACTGACTTCACGACACTTAACAATAACAGTTGTAGATTACTTCAATGTAATGATTGTCATACATTATACTTACAACAATATTGTTTCATAAAATTGTTCTACAGTGAATTATAACATTATTAGTCACATTATTAGTGACTATGTTCTTTGCTTCCAACAAGCCAGGTTGTGACATCTGCATGTCACATGTCGTTAAACTCTTCCTTCAATCCTGATGCTATGCTCTTCTATAGTTAATCCAGTTCTTATGATTATTTGCTCTTCACACATATTGAATAAGTATGTAGAAAATATACAACCCTACACATACTTTATTTGATTTTAAAACATTATCCCTTTGTTCTGATTTAACGACTGTCTCTTGGTCTATGTACAGGTTCCTCATAATCGCAATTAAGTGTTCTGGAATTCTCATTCTTGACAATATTATCCATAGTTTGCAATTCTCCACATAGTCAAATGACTTTACATATTAAATAAAGCACAAGTAAATTTCTTTCTGATATTATCTGCTTTCAACCATGTTTCCTCTGATGTCAGCAATCATATCTCTGGCTGAAAGCAGACAGCATCAGAAAGAAGTTAACGTGTGTTTTTCTTAGCTATGCATTGAACTGTGTGGATTATAGTAGTCTATAGATGACAAGATCAGCATGAAATTCAAGGTCAGTGTTTCAAGCACACTAGCCTTTCCTCAGACACCCTCTACAAGGTTACTATGAATTGGAAGTGACTCACTGGCACTTAACAACAACAAAATCATTAGATAACATTATGAAGAGTAGGTATTCAAGAACACTTATTTGTGCTCATGTTGCTGTTGTTGTTAGGTGTTTTGAGTTGATTATGATTCCTAGTGACCCTGTTCACAACAGAACAAAATACTGCCCAGTCCTGTGCCATCCTCACAATTGGTGCTATGCTTGAGCCCATTGCTGCTTCCACTGTGCCAATACCGGACATCTCATTGGCACTCTTCCTGTTTTTCCTGAACCTGCACTTCTTCCAACACAGATTGGTTTGTTCTTTTGGAAGCCCATGGTACATTTAATATTCTCCCCCAGCAACATAATTCAAATACATCAACTCTTTTTACTGTCTTCTTTATTTATTGTCCAAAAATCATATGCATATGAGGTTATTGAAAATACCATGGCTTGGATCAGGTGCACCTTAGTCCTCAAACTGACATCTTTGCTCTTCAACACTTTAAAAAGGTCTTGTGCAGCATATTTGCCTAATGCAGTACATCATTTGATTTCTTGGATGCTGCTTCCATGAGTGTTAATGGTTGATCTGAGCAAAATGAAATCTTTGACAACTTCAATCTTTTGTCCATTTATAGACTTTCTAAGGAGTACTGATATGCAAATTCAAATTAAAGCTGAAGAAAATGAAAACAAATCTACGAGAGCCAAAATATGATCTTGAATTTATCCCTCCTGAATT
>NW_006408529.1:22968986-22977799 GCF_000296735.1 Chrysochloris asiatica | reverse complement strand
GGTGGAGGGTCAGAGAAAAAGAGGAAGACCCCCAATGAGATGGATCAGCCAGGTGGCATCATTAATGGACTCAAGTGTGGCAGCAGTAGTGAGGTTGGTCCAGGATCGGACATTGTTTCATTCTGCTGTGCATGGGGTCGCTATGAGTTGGTTCCAACTCGATGGCACCTGACAACAACAACAACAAAAGGAGCACTGGTGTGACACTGTGGGCTAATGCGCTGGACTAAAAAGTTGGTTTGAACCACAAGATAGTCAATTCAAGCTTATTAGGGTCACTATGAGTCAGCAGCCACTCAATGACACTTAATAACAACAGGATTTCCAAAGAGTGACAGGTAAGTTTGAACTGCTGATCTCGTGGTTCAGACCTACCTGTGGTCCTGTGCTTATCCAACAATTCCACAGCAGGACTCTAAGATAAATGAATTTAAATAATCAAATGCTTCATTTTGTTCTATGCACAATCAATGCTCACAGAAGCAATGAACAAGGAATAAACGCATGTATTACATCAGTAAAATCTGTTACAAATGACCTCTTTAAAGTGTTAAGGAGCAAAGATGGCACTTTGAGATCTAAGGTGTACCTGACCCAAGTTATGGTTTATTCAAAGACTTCATATGCACCTGAAAGTTGGACAATAAGCAAGGAAGATGGTATAAGAATTGATGCATTTGAGTTATGGTGTTGAAGAATAATATTGAAAGCACCATGGACTGCCAGAAGAACAAACAAATCAGTCTTGGAAAAAGTACAACCAAAATGTTTCTTAGATGTAAAGATGGTGAGACTTTGTTTCTCTTACTTTGGACATATTGTGAGAAGCGACCAGACCCTGGAGACAGACATAATGCTTAGGAAAGTGAAGGGTCAGCAACAAAGAGGAAAACCCACCAAAACGATAGATTGGTACAGTGTCAACAGTAATGGGTTAAGCACAGCAACAGTTGTGAGGATGGTGCAGGACCTGGCAGTGCTTCCTTCTGTTGTGTATCAAGTTACTATGAGTTTGTCACTAACTCAGTGGCACCTAACAACAGCAACATCAGTGTGCCTCATATGGAGTAGTGGTTTAAGTAGCCGCTAACTGCAGCGTTGATAGTTCAAAACCACCGACTACTCCCTGAGGGAAAGATGATGCTATCTGCTCCTGTAAAGATTTACAGCATCAGAAACTCAAAGTAGCAGTTCCATTCTGTTTTATAGGTTTGCTATGAGTGAAAACCAACTCAATGTCAGTGGATGGGTATGTGCCAAAAAGGTTCATTTTGAAATGAGGATAATCTAAGCAACCACTCCATGCAGGTTTGCTGTTGTTGTTGTTAAGTGCCATTGAGTTGTTTCCGACTCATGAAGACCTTTATAGGGTTTCTGAGGAGTGACTTATCAGATTAAACCACCAATCATGTAATTAGCATGTCAGTGCTTATCCTATAGCTCCACACTAGGACTCTTCATATAGGTTTGGTGATGAATAAATAAGTTAGTATATGTAAAGTGTTTAGAACAGTTCTTAACACATGGTATAATATTATTATGGATTTATATATACCTTGTATAAAGTCACTCATTACATTATTAGCTGCCTCTGTAATGCTGTATCTTGGTTGTTATAAAAATCCCTAAAATTTAGTAGAATACATTATCACTTTCCTTAGAACTGCTAATTAGGCTGCAACAGTTTGTTTCTGTACAAAATGAGGCTGCTGTCTGTTGTTACAATTTCATTTAGTACAAAGTTTATTACTTTACTTAAAAAATATTATTTTAAGGGCATATTTTCAAAAAGAGATGTGAAGTCCTTTATAAAATTATCTTTTTTGTTATTTAGGATATACACAGCAATACTTACACCAGTTCAACTGTTTCTGCATGTACAATTCAGTGACATTAATTACATTCTTCTAATTATTAAACTGTTCTCACTCTCTGTTAGTGTAGTGGTTATGAATCAGGCTGCTAACCTCAAGGTCGGCAGTTCAAAACTAGCAGCTGTCCGTGAGAGAAAGATGAGGCATTCTGCTCGCATAAAGACGTATAGTGTCGGAAACCCTGTGCAGGGTCACTATGAGTCACAACCGATTCCACGGTACTTAACAACAACAGCTTTCTTTTACTGCCCTCTAAGGATTCCTGGCGTGACGCTGGGGGCTAATGCATCAGACTGCAAAGGCATTTGAACTGCAAGGTCAGTGGTTCAAGCTCACCAGCTGCTCCTTGGAAACCCTATTCAGGGTTGCTATGGGTCGGAATCGACTCTACGGCACTTAACAATAACAAGGATCTTAGCTAAACGTTTTTGTTTCTGTTTTTATTTTGATCTCATATAAATAGTTCTTAAAAGATCATAATACTCAAGCAGAAACTTTTTATTAGTTAAATGAAACTAATGTTTGTTTTTTTAGCGGATTTCAGAGTATATTATTGGTTTAAGGTTTAAAGATGATTTCAGGGCAATAACTTCAGGGAGTCAGACAGCCTCTATGATTCCGTAGTGATTTCAGGTTTGTCTGCATACATTGAAATTAAAAAAAATTAAATGTTAAATTCCTTCCTGATTGAGAAACATCCCTTTTCTTTTTTCAATAGCTGTTAGATTTCCAACTCATTTTAATAGTAACCTGATCAGTATTTACTTGCTTAGTGAAAAGGATCAGTTACTCTTGCTTAGTGAAAAGGATCAAATATTATTTGTATAATATGTTACTTAATAATTATATTGATTATAATATAAGACTCCTTGTGTTGTGTTGTAGCATAACCACTGAATTGCTAACTACTAGGTTAGTGGTTTAAACCTACCAGCTACTCCTCAGAAACCCTATGTTGTTGTTGTTAAATGCTGTGGAGTCGGTTCTGACTCAGCAATCTTGTATAGGGTTTCTGAGAAGCAGTTGGTGGGTTTGAACTGCCGACCTTATGGTTTGCAGTCCAGTGATGACCTTGCAGTCGCAATGAGTCAGAATCAACTCAACAGCACTTAGTAGCAACAACAGCATAGTAATTATTATTAATCTCAACCTAGTGCTGGTGCAGAAGGCCATGAAGATCTAAGATAATAATATTTGTTCAAAATTAAGTTATTCTAAACTCTGGATAATATAATTTTTTGGATTAACTCATTAAAGAGTAATGAAGAATGAGAGCTAAATTTGTTCATGATTTTGATAATATTAGTTTTTCATTTTAGAATTTCTGAAGACATATGCTGCTTTATCTTTTCATATTATATATTGTACTAAGGAGTCCTGGTACCATAATAGCTTAGATTTGAGCTGCTAACTATAAGGTCCGCTATTTGAATCTATAAGCCTCTTGGTGGGAGAAAGATGAGGCTTTCTGTTCCTATAAAGATTTGTTGTTGTTAAGTGCTGTCGAGTCAGTTCTGACCCATAGCAACCCTGTATAGGGTTTCCAAGGAGCAGCTGGTGAGCTTGAACCACTGACCTTGCAGTTCAAATGACTTTGCAGTCTGACACATTAGCCCACAGCACCATACTCAGAAACCTATGCATGGTTGCTGTGAGTTGGAACTGACTCCACCTCACACAACCAGCCCAACCACCACCATAGATTGTACTGAAAATATTTTGGAAATCAGCAGGTCAACCCTATAATGTAGCAGAGGAAGAAATGAGGTAAGAATAAATAAATAATTAAGTTGAGTTACTCATAGTCACTCAACTGGCTGTTAGCGAAAAACTGGAAGCAAATTCATAGTTGCAATTTTCTCATTCTAATATTTTGTCAATATGGGAAGTTTCCAGTAGTATATCTGGCTCTATTCATTAAGTAATCTGAAGGACAAAACCGGAAAAATGAAATAAAAACAATTTCTCATTCTATTTTCTGTAATATGTTGTAAAAATAATTTTCTGAGTAACTTGTCTGATTTCTTAAGAAAAGAAGAATGCAGAAACTAAAATTGAAAATACACAGTGAAATCTTTGAACTGATGGTGTGTACTTAAGATGATGCGATTGCTGTTTTTGTTGTTAAGTGCTGTCGAGTTGGTTCCAAGCCATAGCGACCCTATGCACAACAGAATGGAACATGACCCAGTCCTGCGTCATCCTCACAATTATTGTTACACTTGAGCCCATTGCTACTGCCACTGTGCCAATCCTTCTCATTGGGGGTCTTCCCATTTTTCAATGACCATTCACTTTATCAAGCATGATGTCCTTCTCCAGAGCATGGCCCCTCCTGATCATGTGCCCAAAATATGAGAGAGGAGATGTTGCTATCCTGTCTTCTAAGGAACATTCTGACTGTACTTCTTTCAACACAGATTTGCTTGTTCTTCTGGCAGTCCATGGTACTTTCAATATTATTCTTCAACATCAAAACACAAAAAGATTAATTATTGTACAGTCTTCCTGATTCCTTGTCCAACTTTTACATGCATAGGAGGCTAGTGACAATATCACGGCTTGAGTCAGGCACACCTTAGTCTTCAAACTGATATCCCTGTTCTTCAACACTTTAAAGAAGCTTTGTGCAGCATATTTTCTAAATAGAATACATCCATAAATTTCTTGACTGCTGATTCATTGAATGTTGACTGTGGATCAAAACAAAACCAAGTCTTTGACTCCAATCTTTTCTCTATTTATCATGATGTTATTTATTGGTCCAGTTGTTAGTATTTTTGTTTTCTTTTCATTGGCATATAATTCATACTGAAGAATGTGGTATTTTATATTCATCAATAAATATTTTAAGTCATTTTTGCTTCCAGCAAGCAAAGTTGTATCATATGCATATCACAGATTGTTAATGAGTTTTCCTCTAATCCTGCTTGATTCCATGTTCTTCTTCACATAATTCAGCTTCTCAGATTATTTGCTCAGTATATGGATTGAATGAGTATAGTGAAAAGATATAACATTGGTGCACAACTTTCTGTATTTTAAACCATTCACTATACCCTTGTTCTGTTTGAAAGGTTGGATCCGATCTGTATATAAGTTCTTCATGAGCACAGTTAAGTGTTCTCAAATATTCATTATTTGCAATGTTATCCATAGAGTGTCAAAATCCACACAGTCAAAATCTGTTGCATAGTCAATAAAGCACAAGGAAATATCTTTCCTGTATCCTCTATTTGCATCCAAAATCCATCTGATGTCATCAATGATATTCCTAGTTCCACATTCTCTTCAAAATACAACTTGCGTTTCTCACAGTTCCCTGCTGATTTACTGTTGCAACCATGTTCTAATTATATTCAGAACAAATTTACTTGAGTGTACTACTATTGATACTGTTTAACAATTTCCTCATTCCTTTGGGTCACCTCTCTTTGGAATGGGCACAAATATGGATCTTTTCCAGTCAGTGGGCGAGGTAGTTTTCTTCATAGATGAGTGAGCACCTGCAGTGCTGCATCAGTTTGTTGAAAGATTTCAGTTTGTATTCCCTCAATTCCTGAGCCTTGTTCTTTGCCAATGCCTTTAGTGCACCTTGTACTTTGTCCTTCAGTTACATCATATGCTACCTCTTGAAATGATTGAACATCCACCATTTCGTCTGAGTACAGTGACTCTGTGTATACCTTCCATCACCTTTTGATGTTATCTAGATCACTCAGTATTTTACCTATCAAATCCCTCAATATTGTTAATTGAGGTTTGAATTTTTTCTTCAGTTCTTTCAGTTTGAAAAAGGTTGAGTGTGTTCTTCCTAACTCCAGGTCTTTGCACTTTTAATTACACTTTACTTTGTCTTCTGGAGTTGCCCTTAGTCATTTTTTGTTTGTGTTTTTTTTTTTTTTTGCTTCCTCATATTTTCCATTCACTTTAGCATCTCTATGCTGGAGAGCAAGTTTCCCTTTTTTCTGATGTTCATTTTGTTCTTTCTTTTTTTTTTTTTTGCTTTCTTTCTGTATGATATTCTGGTCTTTGTTCATTATTGTTTAATGCATCAAATCTGTTTTTGAGATTGTCTCTAACTTCAGTTGTGATATGTTCATATGTTGGTTCCCCTGAACTTTAACTTCAGCCCAAACCTCCATATGACCAGTTGATGGTCTGTTTTACATTATAATGTTGAACTTTTTCACTGTCTCTTCCCATGTTGTTGTTAAGTGCCGTTGAGTTGATTCTGACCCATAGGGACCCTGTATAGGGTTCTGAGGAGCAGCTGGTGAGCTTGAACCACCGACCTTGCAGTTCAAATGACATTCAATTTGATCCATGTGTATTCTATCTGGAGAGGTCCATGTGTATAGCTGCTCTTTTATGTTATTTTAAAAAAAGGGGGATTTGCAAAGAATAAGTGATTGGTTTAGCAAAATTCTATCATGTAATCTCCAACATCATTTCTATCATCAAAGTCATATTTTCCAACTACTCACTATTCTCCTCTTTGTTTCCAACCTTCATATTCCAATGATCAGCTATTATGAATACATCTTGATTTCATGTCTTTTTCTGTTTCAGACTGAGAAAGTTCATAGAATTCTTCAATTTTATCATCACTGACTTTAGTGTATGGTGAGTAAATTTAAATAATAGTGGTATTATTTAGTGGATATTCCTTGTTTTGTTTTTGTTGTTATTGTTAATAATAGTGGGTATTCCTTGTTTTGTTTTTGTTGTTAAGTCCCATGTGTTATTGAGCACATGCATATTATCCACCACAGACTACATTGTATTTCAAGATAGAACTTGAAATGTTGACAATGAATGCTATGCCACAGCTCTTGAATCTGTCATTCCTGTCATAGAAAACCATATAACCATTAGATTCACAATGGCCAATTCCAATCCATATCAACTCATTAATATCAATTTTTATGTGCTCCATTTCATTTTTGACAACTTACAATTCCCCTAGCTTCATACTTGTGCACTCTATGTTCTAATTATTAATGGATGTTTGTAGAAATTTCTCCTCATTTTGAGCTGTGTCCCATTAGCAAATGGAGGTCCCGAATGCTTTACTCTATTCACATCATCATGGTCAGCTCTACTTTGAGGAGGCAACTCACATCTAGTCATATTTTAAGTCCCTTCTAACCAAGGTCAGTTTGAACTGAGAGGTCAGTGGTTCACACTTACCAGTCACTCCTTGGAAATCCTATACAAAGCCACTATGAATTGAAAAGGACTCGATGGCGCTTAAGAACAATAACAACCTGAAGTGCTCATCTTTTGGCACTATATCTGACATACTTCTGCTATTACTCATGATGTTTTCATCTTCTGGCTCTGTATTTTACAATGTTTTGCAGCTATTCATAAGGTTTTCAGTGGCTAATCACTCAGAAGCAGTCTGCCTCTCCTTCTTCCTAGTCGGTCTTAGCGTGCTGAAACCTCTCCACTCACGGTGACCCTGCTGGTATTTCAAATGCCAGTGGTATAGTTTCCAGTGTCACCATAACACTCAAGCCACAATAGTAAGACAAACTGACAGACAGGTGGTAATTAGAGGGTATAGTTTATCTTATATCCACTTTTCTTAATGGTCCCTGACTTTTCTGATGTATTTCATAAACAGAAACAAAATACTAGGTGTTTTGTACATGCAACCAGAAGTTATCTCCGTACTCATAATGACTGCCAAAAGTTACACATAAATGCTCAACTATAACTATTGTTTCTCAATCAGAAGCTGTAATAATATGCCAGGTGGAGACTCTTTCCTCACACATGATAATAAATTCCATAGAAAAATGCTAACAAGGAACAAAGGTTATTGTGATTTACTGAGATTCATGTTTCTTAAGTATTATATGAAAATAATGGACCGATCTAAAATGTCTGAATGTGTGTAGCAATTTTTCAAAATGATGTGCTATTTTGAAGTATATCTTTAAAAGCTAAATGATTTAACAAAAATTAAATCGTTAAAATACTGTTAATATTTGCAACAGCACAACAAAGAAAGGTATGGTTACTATTTCCACATTAAAGAGGCACAGGACTTGCTTACCATCACAGCAGGGAGGGTGCAGCATGAGGAATCCAACCAAAGTGATGTGACTCCAGAATCCAACTGTTTTAAGATTAATGCTTCACCCTTTTATTGTCCTGTGTAGACTCCATATAGTTACTATAAATCTGTTGTTGTTGTTGTTATGTGCCATCGAGTCAGTTCCGACCCATAATGACCCTGTAAAGGGTTTCTGAGGCTGTAAATCTTTACAGGAGCAGAAAGCCTCATCGTTCTCCCGCGGAGCGGCTGGTAGTTTCAAACTGCTGACCTTAAGGTTCGCAGCCCGATTCGTAACCACTACGCTACCAGAGCTCTAGACGTACATAAAATTTCAAACATTTAAAATTAATGTGTGTGTCTCTAAAGTGGTAAAGGTACTGGTGGTGGTGGTTGTTAAGTGCCATCTAAACCTGACTGCACCTGATCGCGTCTGATCTCATCAGCTAAGTAGGGGCAGACCTGGTTAGTCTTGGATGGGAGACCACCTGGGAGTACAAGGTGCTGTAGGCTTTTTCCAACACACATCTGTGAGTTTGTCATACTGTGGTGGCTTGTGAGTTGCTGTGATTATGGAAGTTATGCCATAAGAATTTTAAATACCAGCAGGGTCACCCATGATGGACAGGTATCAGATGAGTTTCCAGACAAAGATAGACTAGGAAGAAGGAGTGATGAACTACTTCCGAATGTTTAGTCACTGAAAACTTTATGAATAGCAGAGAAACACTGTCAGATATAGTGCCGGAAAATGAACCCACCAGGTTGGAAGGCACTCAAAATGCAAGTGGGGAATAATTGTTGTTGTTGTTGTTGTTAAGTGCCGTCGAGTCGGTTCCGACCCATAGCGACCCTGTACAGGGTTTCCGAGG
>NW_006408529.1:22956364-22966881 GCF_000296735.1 Chrysochloris asiatica | reverse complement strand
CAAGCTTTTACTATAATGGTCTTATGCAATATTTGTCCTTTTGTGACTGACTAATTTCACTCAGCATAATGTACTCAAGTTTCATCTATGTTATGCGATGGATTCCAGTTTCACTGGTATTCTTCAAAGCAGCATAGTATTCCATTGTGTGTATGTACCAAAGTTTGTTTATCCATTCTTCCATTGATGGACACTTAGGCTGTCTCCATCTTTTTGCTATGGTGAATAGCGTTGTGATAAACATTGGTGTGCATAGTTCTACTTGTGTTCTGGTTCATATTTCTTGTTGTACCCTTGTTCTTAAGAAGCTATAATAGTTAAATTTTATTACATTTTAGAGCATTAATGTAAATTTCAAGAAAAGTAAAAATTGTCTTCTCTTCTGAAAAGTTCTAACTCAGGAAAACTGTTGTTCTTCCTTTTGTAGTACAACACATTACGTCACTTTTCGATATTCAGAGCAAGTACAAATGTGGTTATTCCTTGATTTTTCCTTGTCTAATGGATCCTTCCAATAGCAAAAGTATGCTAGATTCACATTTCATGACAAAAATTCTTTCATTCCTCAATAATCTCCTCTAAATTGGCTCTGTTCCCCTCACATCAAGTGTCTTACCTTAATTGTCCAATAATCTATATGGGATGCCACCATGTCTTACCTCTCATTCCCTTATTAACCCTGTACACCGTGATCCCTCTCACCATACAGACATTTTTCTGTCCTTATTTTGGTAGATTTTTCAGCAGCATTCAATACTGTTAACTGCTTTCTCTTTGAGCCATTTTCTCCTCTTAACTTCCGTGGCATCCTATTATCTTTGTTTATCTGCTAGTATTGACTATTTCGTTTAATGTTCCTTGCAGATACTTTTCTTTTAAGCCATACCTAAATATTAGAGATTTGTAGGACTCACTCCTGGGATTTCTTCATACTTTATATTCACACTCTAAGATATCATTATTTCGGTGTACTTATGTACAGATGCTTTGACAGACAACATAGAATGACCTTTTTTTAATTGAAAGTTTGGGAATGAATTTAAACTTTCTCCCTAGCACCTTAGTAAATTTCATTTTCTATTTTGTTGGAATCTTTGTTACCACATTGATAAAAATGGAGATGCTTTTAGAAAAATATGGCTAGAAAACCCAGGCACACTTAAAATTTCAAATGTAGGTCTCCATTTTCTTGTATTGATGCATTTGATAGTTGTGATAACAAATGGAGGGCTTAATATTCATTCATGTTATATTTTGTAATACTAGGTAAAGTGTGGGGTCAGCATAATGAAGAGGACCCCAGCAAGATCGATTGACATAGTGGCATCAGCAATGGGCTCAAACATAACAACAATTATGAGGATGGAGAAGGACTGGGTAGTGCTTTGTTCTGTTGTGCATAAAGTGGCCAACTCGACAGTAACTAGCAATCACAACTAACAATTTATAGGTCAGCATTTTGTTTTGTTAGGTACCATTGAGATAGTACCAACTCATAGCAAGCCTATGCACAACAGAACAAAACACTGCCTGGTCTGGGCTAACCTCACAATTGTTGCCATGCTTAAGCCTACAGATGCTGCCACTTTGCCAATCCATCTCGCTGGGGGGAGTCTTCCTCTTTTTCTCTGACCCTCCACCTTACCAACATGATAAGCTTCTCCAGTGACTGGATCCTCATGACTACATGTGTGAAGTATGAGAGACAAAGACTGTCCATCCTGGCCTCCAAGGAGCACTCTGGCTGCACTTCTTGTAACATAAATCTGTTGGTTCTTTTAGCAGCCTATGGAACTTTTAATATTCTACTCCAATACCATAATTCACATGCATCAGTTCTTCTATGATCTTCCTTATTCACTGTCAAACTTTCTCATGTGTATGAGGTTATTGAAAATATCATGGCTTGGGTCAAGGGTACATTAGTCCTAAAGCTGACATCTTTGCTCTTCAACACTTTAAAAAGGTCTTGTGCATCAGACTTGCCTAATGCAATACGTCGTTTGATTTCTTGACTGCTGTTTCCATGAGTATTGATGGTTGATCCAAGAAAAATGATGTCTTTGACAAATCCATTGATAAGAATATTGCTTATTGGCCCAGTGGTGAGAATTTTTGTTTTGTTTAAATCGATATGCAATCCATACCATAGACTTTGGTATTTGACCTTCATCAGTAAATATTTTAAGTCCTCTTTACTTTCAGCAAGCAAGGTTGTATCATCTGCATATCACAGGTTGTTAATGTTTTCCTCCAATCCTGATGCCACATTTTTCTTTTACATAACCCAGCTTCTTGGATTATTTGCTCAGCATACAGGTTGAATAAGTGTGGTGAAAGAATACAATCATGTCACACATCTTTCCTAATTGTAAACCATTCAGTGTTCCCATGTTCTAGTCAAACAACTACCTCTTGGTCCATGTACAAGTTCCTCATGAGCACAATTAAGTGTTCTGGCATACTTATACTTCACAATGTTGTCCATAGCTTCTCATGATGCACACAATTGCATGTCTTTGCTTAATCAATAAAGCACAGGTAAACATCTTTCTGGTATTCTCTGCTTTCAGCCAAGATCCCTCTGACGTCAGCAATGATATCCTTCGTTTCACATCCTTGTCTGAATCCAGCTTGAACCTCTGGAAGTTCTCTGTCAATGTATGCTTGCAGCCATTTCTGTATTACCTTTAATAAAACTTTCCTTGCATGGGATATCAAAGATATTGTCCAATGATTTCAGCATTATGTTAGGTCACTTCTCTTTGGAATGAGCACACATATGGATCTCTTCCTATCTGTTGGCCGGATAATAGTTTTCTTCCAAATTTCTTGGCACAGATGAGAGCCTCCAGTGCCACCTCACTTTCTTGAAAGATTTCAGTTTTTATTCCATCAATTCTTGGTGTCTTGTTCTTTTTCAATCCCTTCCATGCACCTTGGTCTTCTTCCTTCAGTATCTTTGGCTCTTGATCATATGCTACCTCTTGAAATGGTTGAACATTTCCTTTTGCTATAGTGACTCTGTGTATTCCATACATATTCTTTTGATGCTTTCTGCATCATTCAGTAATTTGTCCAGAGAATCCTTCAATAATTAAAGTTGAGCCTTGAATTTTTTGTTCAAGTCCCTTAACTTGAGAAATGCTGAGCATGTTCTTTCCTTTAGACTTTCAAACTCCAGATCTTTGCACATTTTTTTTAATAGTTGACTTAGTCTTTTCTAGCTCACCATTGACATTTTCTGTTTACTCTTATACCTGCTAACTTCTTCCATTTGCTGTAGCATCTCTATGCTGGAGAGTAAGTTTCAGAGTCTCTTCTGACATCCATTTGGATCTTTTCCTTCTTCCTTGTCTTCTTCATGACATTTTGCTTTTTTCCTGTATGAGATTCTTGATGTCATCCCACAACTCTTCTGGTTCTCGGTCTTTAGTGTTTAATGTATCAAATCTGTTCTTCAGATGATCTCTAAATTCAGGTGTGATATATTCAAGGTCATATTTTGGCTCTTGTGGACTTGGTTTCATTTTCTTTATCTTCAGTCTGAATTTGCATATGAGCAATTGATGGTCTGTGTTTAATAGGCTATTAATAGTTGAAACACAGGACACAGATGTGGCTGTCTTTTCCTACATAAAGATTTAAGACCTCTGATACCCTTAACAGGATCTGTTCCACAATCTGCCCCTGACCTTGTTTTGGTTGATGATATCAAGCTTTTCTACCTTCTCTTTCCACAGATGTAGTAAATTTGAATTCTGTGTATTCCATCTGGTGAGGACCATGTATATAATTTTCTCTTATGCTGTTTAAAAAAAGGTATTTGAAATGAACAAATCATTGGTTTTGCAGAATTATATCATGCAATCTCCAGCATAATTTCTATCACCAAGATTTTATTTTCCAACTACTGATCCTTCCTCTTTGTTTCTATCCTTTGCATTCCAAACTCCAGTGATTATCAATATATCTTGATTGCATGTTTGATCAATTTCAGATTGAAGAAGTTGTTATAATTCATCTATTTCATCCTCACTGGCTTTAATAACTGGTGCGTAAGTTTTAATAATGGTGATACTAACTGATCTTCCCTGTAGGTGCATGGATATTATTTGATCACAGACAGCATTGTATCTCATGACAAATCTTGATAAGCTCTCTTTGGTGATGAATGCAGTACCATTCCTTTCCAATTTGTCATTCCTGGCATAGTACCATTTGGTTGTCAGATTAAAAATGACCAATACCAATCCATATCAGCTCACTAATGCCTAAGATATTGATATTCATGCATTCCATTTCATTTTTAACAACTTCCTATTTCTTAGATTCATACTTTGTATATTCCATATTTTGATCATTAATGGATGTTTATAGCTGTTTCTCTTCATTGTGAGTTGTGCCTCATCAGCAAATGAAGATCCCGTGAGTTTTACTCCCACAGACTTTTACTCCATTTGTGTCATCATGGTCAACTCTACTTTGAGGAGACAGCTCTTCCCCAGTCACATTTTGTGTGCCTTCCAATCTGAGGGTCTCATTTTCCGGCACTATATCTGACAGTGTTTCTCTACTATTCATAAGGTTTTTAGTGCCTAAATATACTGAAGTAGTTCGTTTCTCCTTCTTCCTAGTCTGTCTTCATCTGGAGGCTAATCTGAACCTGTCCACCAAGGACAAAACTACTGGTATTTAAAATACCCGTGGCATAGCTTCCAGAATCACACCAACTCACAAGGCACCACAGTACGACAAACTGAAAGATGAGTGGTGAATAGTTCAGTTTACCAGTATATAAAGATAACTTTGAATCTTGAATCCATCAATCAACATATTCCTATCTCTCCATGTATTGTAGTATAAACTGGAAAATAAGGCTTTTTGTTTTTGTGGACTAAGAGGAAAGTGGAGGAGAAGGCTAAGGAAGAACACTGTGTGTTTCTCAAAAACACTCACTACAGATGATATTGAAGCATAAGTACTCTCTAGTGAAGGTGATTCAGGGTGCTAGGTAAAGTAGACTTTATTATATTTTTGTAACTACATATTACAGCAAAGAGATAATTCATATTCATTTGGCACTCATTAAATGTCAGCCAAATTTCTAAGTGTTTTATGTGCATTGATTCTCTTAATTCTCACAGCAAACTTATTAGTATTATAACCAGATGAAATCAAACTTGTTACCATCTAGCTTATTGTTACTCATAGGGACCCCATAGGAAAGAACAGCCCCATAAGAATTCCAAAACTGTAATCATTAGAGAAGCAGACTGTTGCCACTTTCTCTCACAGAGCGGCTTATAGGTTTGAAACCTTGGCCTTTTGACTAGCAGAAGAGTGCTCATCAGTGCCTCATAATGACCATTTTACTGATGAAGAACATGCAGTATACAGAGATAACAAGTAACATAAGTCTCAAGGTTAGTGACTGGTAGAACTAGGATTTGACCACAAGCATCTGACTCTAAATCTTTTATTATTAACTGATATGTTCCATTGTCGAGTTAGCATGAGACTCCTAGTGTGGCAATGTAGGATTAGCACTGGGCTATGAACCATAAGGTCAGCCATTCTAACCCACCAGTTGCTCCTTGGAAACCCTATAAAGCATTTCTATGATCTGGAACTGACTGTAATGACGACAATTAACAAGAGTCAACCTAGCAAATTTGAAAGATTTGTTTGAGTTTTTTAATAAATACTGCGTTTTATCCACTGAAAATGAATCACATGATTTATTTAACTGAAGCTATTCAATTAAATCACCTGACAATTTAAACTAAAAATCTAATATTGTTAGGAAAAAAAAGCCTATTTAGAAGAAGACTTACTATCAAAGGTACAAAATTAATATAGAAGGCGGCTTCAAAAAGCTAGTAGAAAAATGGAATTAAAACAGAACAGAATTGTTCCACAAACTTTTTGAAGCCTTCTCATTCTGGTAGCATAGTGGTTACGAGTCAGGCTACTAATCTCACAGTTCAAAACTTCCTGCGATTCTGCAGGAGATGCATGAGGCTTTCTGCTCCCATAAAGATTTATAGCCTCAGAAATCCTAGGGTCATGATGAGTCAGAACTGACTCCACAGCACACCACCACTGCTACCACCATATTTATATATACACTTTTTCAGAGTGAAACTATCTTTTAAATAAACAATTTTGAAACTTTTCTTTATTTAGAACATTTCTTAAATTTGGCTTAAATTTCTCTTCTCAGTGCCCACTCTGTGAATATTGTTTACCTTGGATCTCAATTAACATGTCTTAAATTCTGCTTTGTACTTAGACAGGTGTTTTATTTTGAAGGCAGTGGTGTCTGGGGAAGCAAGTCTCATCAGCTGTAGGGCACGCCTGCAGCATTTTTCTAATGGTAATAGATCATTTGAGCAATGCTATTCCCAGCCCAGTTGTTCAGGGATTATGTTTTATAAGTCAGCCGGTTTGTTTGTTTGTTATTTTGCTTTTGACATTGCTTAATATGTCAACCTATTCTAGAAACTACATTAACTCTTTCAAGGAGAAAAGAGACTCTGATGTTGGAATCTCTTTAACAATTCTCTTGAACCCTGGAAACATTATTTCTACTTCCAGATGTACCCTTGTTCTGAGAACTAGCTTAGGCCTCTACAAAAATGACTCAGTAAGTGTTAATTTATGATGATTATGATAATGATGATGATAGTGTTAGCAATGGCATTATACCTGTAAACCTGTACGTTGTCTGAAAATATTATATTCTTTTCATTTTTGACCTTACAGAAAATGCCTTAAATATTTGACTAAATCTTGGCAGATATAATTTGTGTACATTTTTTTTTTTATTTTGAGAAAAGTTATATTTCATATTTCTTATATTTTTGTAATGTCTGTTAGCATGCATGATATTTGAAAAAAATGATGATTTAATATTATAACTGTGTTATATGAATGAAGTCTGCTATATGTACCTTATTAATATTTAACTGGAAAAAAACCAAAATAAAATAAAACAAAACAAACCCCACAAACACTTAGTAACTCAGTTTCATAAATCCCACTATGTCATACAGGGTATATATTTGAGAGCTTTTGGATATAAAAGTAAAATCAAAAGTAAGTATACATTTCTTATTCAAAATAGTAAAATTTAGAAAATAAAGAGAAAAAAGAGTAGATGAAAATTAACTACAACACTTTTAAATAAATATTATTAAAATATGTTTATATGCTTTCACAAGATTATTTCTTTTTTTGAAAATTTTTATTATGAGTTGAATGAAGGTTACAGAGCAGATTACCAGTTTTGCATTCCACAAAGCAGACATTTTGCTTCCTCTCAAACAAATGGTTACAATCACCTCAGTGTACCATCATTTATCCTACTTCTTCCCTGTGACTTGTTTCCGTTGCTTTTTCTTTCCCAAGCCTACTGAATTTATCGTTAGGCAAATGTTGCCCTTTTCATCTCAAATGGTTAACCATTCTATGGTGTGTATACCTCACTAATGTTGTTGTTCTCCCTATATGCCTATTTACTGCTTGGTTGAAAATTAAGCCGCAAGGGCATGTTTAGTTCTAGACCTGAAGGGTGACCAAAGACCATAGTCTCAAATTCCTGATCAGTTGTTATTGTTGTTGTTAAGTGACATGAAGTTGTTTCTAGCTATACTGATTCTATATAGGGCTTCTAAGGCTTTAAATCTTCATGGGAGCCGAAAGCCTCATCGTTCTCCTGCAGGCTTTCTGGTGGTCTTTTTATTTTAAATAATTTTAACATTGTTCCACATTTCCTCCCATTCTATCCAGGGCTATCTTATGTGATCTCTTCCAGAGCAGTTGAAAGTGGTAGACATGCCCTCTATTATTCTTCTGGACTTAATGTGGTGGAGACTGATGTTCACATATTCCATTTGTCCATTGGTCTAATTATTTTCAAGTGTTTTTAACTTTCATCGCTCACCTTTCTTCCACACAGGAAGAGACTAATGGTTATACCTTTGATGTCCACCAATGATTTTTTTAAGACAGCTTACCAAAGTAGGTTACAGAACATTGTGCCTGTGGACTTTGTTATGCCTATTGATGTCCCCGGACACTATGGTCCTGAGCCCTCAAGCCCAGCAATTCTTTCCCTCAAGGTGTTTGGTAAAATCTAAGAAGTTTTAATAATTTTGGACCCTGTATGCTACAACCCATGAATATGCTTGTAGCAAAGGTAAATACCAAACAGTCTCTGTCAAACTTTAATATATTTGTGTGTAAACTCCCACTTTCCCTCATACACCCATTCAGCCTGTGTATCGATCTATACATGGTCAACCTGTAGTTTACTGTTTTATGTATTGCAGGATTGTATATGTAACAGTATTTACCTCTATTCCATTTAACTCTTACACTACTCCTCATGATGTTCGCTGCCTTCAACAATCTTCTGCTAACCTCCATCTTGGTGTATATTGTCTTTCCTGTCGCCCAAGTTAACATCCATGTTAACACCTCAGAAACTATACTGGGTTGCTATGAGTCAGAACTAACTCGATGACACTTAACAAGAACAACAACCCACTAGCCATTTAATTACTCCCCTTTCCTTTCCACCCTGGTAACCCTGAAAGAATATTTCTTTCAGCATGAAACCTTTTTTTTTTTTTTTTGAGTTTTTACAATAGTGGTCTTCTACAATATTTGTCAGTTTGTAATTGACAAATTTCACTCAGCATAAGGAGCTCTGGTAGCGTAGTGGTTACAAATCAGGCTGTGAACCGCAAGGTCAGCAGTTTGAAACTACCAGCTGTTCCACAGGAGAAAAAGGAGGCTTTCTGCTCCCATAAAGATTTACAGCCTTAGAAACCCTGTTCAGGGTCGCTATGGGTGGGAACTAAGTCCACGACACGTAACAACAACAACAACAACAACAACAATCTCATACAGGTTCATCCATGTTGTATGGTGTTTTAAATATTCCTTATTATTATTCAACATTGTATAATATTACATGTATGTACAAACATTCCTTTATCCATTCTTCCATTGATAGGCAATTAAGCTATCTTCATCTCATTTCTGTTCTCTTGATTTATGTTTCTTTTGTTGTACCAGTACAAAGTTGTTTTGAGTATTGTTGCTGTGTAGTAGAGTTTGAGATCAGGAAGTGAGAGGCCTCTTACGTTTTTCTTGTTTATAATACTTTGGTTGTCCTGACTCTTAATCCATTCTATATAAATTTAGTGATAAGATTTTCCATCTCTTTAAAGAATGATGTTGGAATCTGGATTGGAATGGCATTGTATTTATAGATCCCGTTGGGTAGTATTGACATTTTCACAATGTTGTATTCCAATCCATGAGCACGATATGTCATTTCATTCCTGTAGGTCTTTTTTTTTTTGTGTGTGTGTGTGTGTGTAGTAAAGTTTTACAGTTTTCTTTATATTCTTAAGTGCTACTGATAGCAACCATATGCACAACTGATGAAATAACGTTAACAGTGTCATCATTGTTGTTACACTTGACCCCAATCCTGCTGCTGCTGTGTCAATCCAACTAGTTGGGGGTCTTCCTCTTTTTGCTTACTCTGAAATTTATCAAGCATGGCTATTTATCTTGGGACTGATACCTCCTAATAACATGTCTGAAGTATGAGAGACCAAATTTCACCATCCTGGCTTCTATGGAGCATTCAGGTTATATCTTTTCCAACACAGAATTGTTCATTCTTCTAGCAGTTCATGACACTTTGAATATTCTTCTTAAAACCATAACTCAAATACATCAATTCTTCTATGGTCTTTCTTATTCATTGTCCAACATTCACATGTCAATAAGGCTATTGAAAATACCATAGCATGGGTTAGACACAGCTTAGTTCTCAAACTGAAATCTTTGCTCTTGAACACTTTAATTCACTTTCTTCAGCTGTAGCTGTGGCTTAGACTTGGAGCACAATATTGAATAGGAATGGTGATAAAGTGCATCCATGTTGGGCTCCCATTCATGGTAATTCTTTCAGTTTCTCTTCATTGAGAGTAATATTGGTCATTGCTTTAACATGTATACCTTTAATTATGTGGAGAAATTCTCTTTCTAATTCTATTTTATTGAAATTATGAACAACTGGTATAAATTCCACTTGGTCATGATATATTACTTTTTGATACATTGTTAAATCCTATTGGGTAGATTTTGTTGAGAATTTTTGTATCAATGTTTATGAGGGATATTGGTGTATACTTTTTTTTTTTTTTTTTTAATAATCTCTTTGCCTGGTTTGGGTAATAGGGTTATATTCATCTCCTAAAATGAATTATGGCCTCTATCATTTTCTATGATCTGAAATAATTTGTGTAGAATTGGGCTCAGCTCTTCTTTGAATGTTTGGTAGAAATCACCACTAAGTAAGTCTGGTCTGGACTGTTTCTATTGTTGTTGAGAGCTTTTAAATAATGTGATTAATCTCTTGTATTGTTGTTGTTGTTGTTGTCAGGTGCCATCAAGTCGGAACTGACTCATAGAGACTCCATGCACAGCAG
>NW_006408529.1:22953214-22954999 GCF_000296735.1 Chrysochloris asiatica | reverse complement strand
GAAGAACATGCTCAGCATATCTCAAGCTGAGGGAACTGAAGAAAAAATTCAAGCCTCGACTTTCATTATTGAAAGATTCTCTGGACAAATTTTTGAATGTTGCAGAAAGCATCAAGAGAACATGGAAGGAATGCACAGAGTCACTATACCAAAATGAAATGGTTAGTATTCAACCATTTCAAGAGTCAAAGATGCTGAAGGAGTCCAAGGTGCATTGAAGGAATTGGCAAAGAATAAGGCACCAGTAATTAATAGAATACAACTTGAAATCTTTCAAGAAAGTGAGGCAATACAGGAGGTACTCAATCATTTCTGCCAAGAAATTTGGGAGAAACTATCTGGCCAACTGACTGGAAGAGATCTGTATTTGTGCCCATTCCAAAGAGAGGTGACCCAAAGGAATACAGAAATCATTGGACAATATCTTTGACATCACATGGGAGTAAAGTTTTGCTAAAGGTAATACAGAAATGGCTACAATCATACATGACAGAGAACTTCCAGAGGTTCAAGCCTCATTCAGAAGAGGCCATGGAATGAGGGATATTATTGCTGATATCGGATGAATCTTGACTGAAAACGGAGAATATCAGAAAGATGTTTACCGTATGCTTTATTGACTATGCAAAGGCTTTTGATTGTGTGGATCATGACAAGGTATGGACAACATTGCGAAGCATAAGTATTTTGGAACACTTAGTTATGTTCATGAGGAATCTGTACCTGAACCAAGAGGCAGTAGTTCAAACAGAACATGGGAACACTGAATGTTTTAAAATTAAGGACGGTGTGGGACAGGGTTGTATTCTTTCACCATAATTATTCAACCTGCATGCTGAGCAAATAATCTGAGATGCTGGATTCTATGAAGAAAAACGTGGCATCAGGACTGGAGGAAGACTAATTAACAATGTACAATATGCAGATGATACAACCTTGCTTGCTGAAAGTGAAGAGGACTTAAAACATTTACTGATGAAGATCAAAGAGCACGGCTTTCAGTATGGATTACTTCTCAATGTAAAGAAAACCAAAATCCTCACCACTGGATCAATAAACAACATTCTTATCAATGGAGAAAAGATTTAAGTTGTCAAGGACTTAATTCTTCTTGGATCAACTATCAACACTCATGGAAGCAGCACTCAATAAATCAAATGACATATTGCATTAGGCAAATCTGCTGCATAAGGCCTTTTTAAAGTGTTGAAGAGCAAAGATGTCAGCTTGAGGACTAAGGTGTGCCTGACCCAAACCATGATATTTTCAATAATCTCATATGCATGCAAAAGCTGGACAGTGAATAAGGAAGATCATAGAACAATTGATGCCTTTGAGTTATGGTGTTAGAGAAGAATATTGAAAGTGCCACGGACTGCCAAAAGAACCACTTGATCGGTGTTAGAAGAAGTGCAGCCAGAGAGCTCCTTAGAGGCCAAGATGGCCAAACTTTGTCTCATACTTTGGACATATTGTCAGGAGGGACCAGTCTCTAGAGAAGGATATCATGTTTGGTAAGATTAGAGTGTCAGAGAAAAAGCGGAAGACTCCCAACACCATGGATTGGCCAAGTGGCAACATCGATGGACTCTAGCGTGGCAACAGTAGTGAGGTTGGCCCAGGATTGGGCAGTGTTTCATTATGTTGTGTATAAGGTCACTATGGGTTGGTACTGACTTGATGGCACCTAACAACAACAACAACCTGTTCTGAAATTCCAACCATAATGATGCTAATCCTCTTCATGGCATCCCACATAAATCTTAGTCTTTCTTCATATTTTTT
>NW_006408529.1:22947541-22952724 GCF_000296735.1 Chrysochloris asiatica | reverse complement strand
TGATTGTTTGTTGTGGTGGTCTTAGGAACTCATTACCTGCCTCCCAGTGAGTGTGATTAGAAAATGATATCCTGTTCACAGTTCTCTATTCGCTATTTCTGCAGCACAATTTATGGTAGTTTTGGCTGAAGATGATTGCTGTTGATTGTTGATCAAGTGGTGTAGGAGTGGAATTAACTCCTGTCCACTTCTCAGTGGGTGGAACTACAGAGGGTATTGTTTTTTCTGGACTGTGACTTCTGTCTTCTGTTGGTTGGGGCAAGAATTAAAAATGCACGTACACAAGAAAAACAAAACAAACAAGCAAACAAGTTTAAAAAAATAAAATATTAAAGGAGAAAAACAGTCAACAGTAAGAAAAAAAGAATATAATAGTTAAAAAGAGAATAAAAGAATAGGAAAATAAATTTATAGAAGATAAATATACGAGAAAAATTAAACAGAAACAGAACTAAGCAAAACTAAGGAGAGGGATGAAGAAAAGAGAAAGAGACCAGAGAATAATAATGAAAAATAAAGAGGAATAAAAAAGGAGAGGGGGATAAGAGAAACAGCAGAAAGGTAGGAAAAAGGAAAGCAGAGATAGTAAGTATAAAAAAATAAGGGAATGAAGAGAGTAGAAGGAAAACAAAAACGAATAAACACACAAACAAACACATACAAAAATGAGGAAAGAAAAAACAGGCAGAGGATAGATGCAGAGAGTAGGAAACTCTGAGTGAGGACTACTGCCAGTCAAGTAGTCCACAAGATGGGGGTGGGGGGGTGGAAGGAGAAGTTGGCGTTTCTAGCCTCAGATGGAGCTCCTGTCAGCCTAGGTGTTGCCTATTGGGTCAGGGAACCCAATCCAGAAGTAATTCTTGCTTGCTGAGGTCTGGGTCTTTCAGGCCCAAAAGGCAGCTGCAGCAGGGCACCTGGCTATGAGAATTCCTCTTAGGCTAGGGCTGGCCTAACTGGCTGTATGTGTTTTGCAGATCTAAAAAAGCAGAATTCAAAAAATTCAATCCCAGGGTGGTGCACCCAGTGCACAACTCTCTACAGAAGCTAAATTCTGACCTCCAGTAGAGCAGGGGTTGTGCAGGGTATGGATGAGGTTAGTGGCTGGCCACATTTCCTTCGGCCACATTTTTCTTTACTTAGTCTAACGTCTATTATTTGCTCAGTATACAGTTTGAAGAGTATTATGAAAGAATATAATCTATATGCATACCTTTCTTGATTTTAAACCACACTGTTGTTGTTAAGTGCCATAAAGTCAGTTCTGACCCAAAACCACACCATATTTCCTGGTTATATCCCAATGTCAACTATTGATCTATATAGATGTTATACATAAACATAATTAAGTCTTCTACAGCTTAAATTAAGTTATATGGAACATAATGAAAAACAATGTAGTTAGACTGGCTTTCTAGGTCTTACCAGACATTAATTTTACTTCCTAGAAATGTTTATTCTCTTTTTTGAATAGCACAAGTCCAGTGGAACATGAACAAAGATAGTACTTTTGTTCCTAAGTCCAGCTTTCCAAAGTTATAGTCCCTTTGATTTTTTTTGGTATTAAATATTTTCAAATTGTCATCATATACAGGTGACCTTATGCTTTTGATAATTGTAAAATCTAAATATTGCTAACTAGACTTAGCTTCTATTATATGATATTTCAGGAAAAGCATTTTAGTAAATCTCAGAAAGTTACATTCAGTAAATTTTTAAGATAGTCTCTTAATTTTTAAAGTAAGTGAAGAAGAACATAATGTTTTATAAATTTAATGATTTATTGAAGAAAATAAAATAATATGACCATTTTAGTAATTCAAGTAAAGAAATTTGATAAAATTTCAAAGCTCTTGTTCCCTCTTATTTAATTAGAAATAGAAGTTTAGTTTCTTCATATAACAATAAGTATTATAAATGCTTTAAAATTGGTGGCAGTGGTGTGCTATTGAATCAGTTATGACCCATCACAATCCTGCATAGGATTTCTGAGGCTGTAAATCTTTTTTGAGCAGAAAGCCTCATATTTGTCTCATGGAGCCACTCATAGATTCCAAGTACTGACCTTGCTGTTTGCAGCCCAGCTCATAGTCCACTGCACTACCAGGACGCCTTTTGCAAGTATTATCAACTTCCTTTTTGGACAAACCTCAACTCGTATTAAGCCTACGTTATTAAATAAGAAACCATAAACTTATTTTCTTTTATTCTTACTTTAAAATAGTATCTTTACTAATATTCTCATATACTGTATTTGAATTTTTTTTTGCTCTTAGGTTAATGAAGCAAAGCAGATGTGTTGAATAGGCATTAATGATTCTGAGTCATCAGCTGAGAGTCTTGCCAATAGTTATTTTTAGTAAAATTACCTCAAATTGCTACAACAGTGTTTTTTGTCTTTTTTTTTTTTTTTAACAAAGGAATTTCTACAGATTAAATTACTTAAGATATAAGGCCATCATAAAAAAAATAAAACATTTATTTTATAAATCGTAAAGGAAGGTATTAAAATGCACACTGATTTTCTATACCTTTCATATTTGTATTTGATTACTGAGTAATTTTTATTAAGCCCTATGGAGTCAGTTCTGACCAATAGTAACCCTGTATAGCGTTTAGGAGGAGTAATTAGTGAGTTTGAACCACCAACTTCCAGTTCAAATCTACAGTGCCACACCAGAACACCTTACTTAGTTGTTGTTGTTGTTGTTAAGTACCGTTGAGCCAGTTGTGAGCCAGTTGTGAGCCATTATGTAACCCATAATGACCCTATATAAGGTTTCCTAGGAGAGGCTGGTGAACATGAACCATCTACGTTGTGCTTCAAACCGACTTTGCAGACCATAAACCCACAGAAGCACATCAGGACCTCTTTAATTTCCCCTCCCTGTATTTGTCTGTACCATTGTCCACTTTTAAATCATCTCAACTTCAGGTAACCCTGTGATTGTTAGGCCCCAGATGGCCTTATCTGGTAGGAGACCCCAAAAAGATCAACAGGACTCAAGTTTGATGCAAAAGCAAGAGGTTTATTTGCCAATGCGTTGGGGTCAACCTTCACAAGGACTCCTGAAACTAGGAGATGAAGGCAACCCCTATCTGTTTGTTTCATTACTTTTTATAGGGTTACACAAGGCAGATTTTGGCCACAGTGCATAAGCATTTTGCAATTGGTGAACATATTAACCTTTAACCATAAAGTAAGTATTCTGACCTTTACGCGGATTTGTTTCTGGCAGTCAATTTGTCAGTTTCTTGCAGGTGTGGGGCATTTCCAATGATGTTTTAGGGCAGCCTAACCCAATTGTTAGGAGCTCTGGTAGCGTAGTGGTTACGAATCGGGCTGCGAACCTTAAGGTCAGCGGTTCGAAACTACCAGCTGCTCCGCGGGAGAAAGATGAGGCTTTCTACTCCCGTAAAGATTTACACCCTCGGAAACGCTATACAGGATCGCTATGGGTCAGAACCGACTTGATGGCACATAACAACAACAACAACAACCTAATTGTTATGACCTTTAGGGGAAACATCTTTCCTTGTATATTTCCTAGCAGCTGGGTTTAGTAATGCTATAGATAAGCGGAGGCCTAGGTGCTCTTGGATAATTTTTGAAGCCATGCTAAAGTTTGGTCAAGTAAAGTTTCAGTCCTTACAGATATGGAAATAATAAAGGCAGAAACCTAAACTGAAAGCTTGCTTTTACTACCTGTGGAACTATTTTCAATCCCCACTAGTATGTAACTGCATTTGGAACTTCTAAATTGATCAAAGACAAGGTTTTTAAATAGATATTTGATTGGAGGAGACTGTAAAATAAGTAACTAAAGAAATGATAAAACAAGTTATATGAAGCTATCAGTTTCTCTAATACCAGGGGAAAGATTGACACATTTATTTAATCTGCATCCATAGAGAAATTATTACCGTGGATTCATCACCCCCTTCCCTTACACACAGATATAGTGAAAATTTCCTAACTTCTCTGTACTATATAGTAAGGAGCTCTGGTAGCATAGTGGTAACTAATCAAATGTAGCTGTGAACTGCAATGTCAGCAGTTCAAAACTACCAGCTGTTCCAGGGGAGAAAGATGAGGCTTTCTGCTCTGGTAAAGATTTACAGCCTTGGAACCCCTGTATAGGGTTGCTATGAGTCGAACCGACTCCACATCACATAACCACCACCACTACCTATACTATAGTATGCACTTGGATAGTGACATGTGCATGATTAAAATACAAAAGCTTGAAAGTGACCTTTTCAGGCTTTTGTTTTTCTAAGCTTAGCATACTGGTGTGGTGCCGTAGGATAAGCAATGGACACCAAGACTCCAAGTAGAATCCAACACTGGTTAATTCTTTTATAGTAAGACTGATGAGTTTTTTCTTTTTTTCCCCAAAGACAAGAAATTTTACAACAGGATTTCAATAAGGTGCTTGATTTGAATTGGCTGTATTGTGGAAAAGACTTAGCTATAGTGACTTAAAAGAGCTCTGGTAGCGTAGTGGTTACACACTGGGCTGCGAACTGCAAAATCAGCAGTTCGAAACTACCAGCTGTTCCGTGGGCGAAAGATGAGGCGTTGTGCTGTCCAATAAAGATTTACAGGTTGGAAACCCTGTACAGTGTCGCTATGAGTCGGAACCAACTCAACAGCACACAGCCACAGCCACATAGTGACTTAATCAGGACAAGAGACACAGGGAAGTATGATGTGATATGGGTTGCAGATTAGGCAAGTAAAGGAGAAAGATGAAGAGAGATAACAAGTAGAGTGTTGGAATATCAATGACAGATCTAGTCAACAAGTTTTGAAGTTGTTGTTAGTTGCTGTCAAGTCCATTCTGATAGCAACTCCATGTGTGCAGACTAATATGGTTTCATGGAGTTTTCAAAATGGTGATCCTTTGGAAGACCTTTTGGAAAACCAGGCCTGTTTTCAAGGATGGGATACATCTACTGATCCTACGGTGCCACACTGTTGTGGTTGTTGTTAAGTGCCGTCGAGTAGGTTCCGACCAATAGCGACCCTGAACTAGCTTTCCGAGGCTGTAAATCTTTACGGGAGCAGAAAGCCTTATCTTTCTCCCACAGCGCATCTGCTGGTAGTTTTGAACTGCTGACCTGCGGTTCACAGCCCGATTCATAAACACTACGCTACCAGAGTAATAGCTGATATTTATTAA
>NW_006408529.1:22935343-22946120 GCF_000296735.1 Chrysochloris asiatica | reverse complement strand
CAGAAAGCATCAAAAGAAGATAGAAGGAATATACAGAGTCACTGTACCAAAATGAAATGGTTAATATTCAGCCATTTCAAGAAGCAGCATTTGATCAAGAGCCAATGATACTGAAGGAGGAAGTTCAAGGTGCAATGAAGGGATTGGCAAAGAACAAAGCACCAAGAATTGATGGAATAAAAATAGAAATGTTTCAAGACAGTGAGGCAGCGCAGGAGGCACTCACTCATTTCTGTCAATAAATTTGGAAGACAAGTATCTGGCTGACTGGAAGAGATCTATATTTGTGTCCATTCCAAAGAGAGGTGACCCAATGGAATGTGGAAATCATCGGACAATCTCTTTGATTTCCATGTGAGTACAATTTTACTAAAGACAATACAGATGTGGCTGCAAGCATACATTGACAGAGAACTTCCAGAGGTTCAAGCCACATTCAGAAGAGGCCATGGAATGAGGGATATCATTGCTGATGTCCGATGGATATTGGTTGAAAGCAGAGAGTATCAGAAAAATGTTTACCTGTGCTTTATGACTATGCATACACTTTTGATTGTGTGGATCATAACAAGCTATGGACAACATTGTGAAGTATGAGTATTCCGGAACACTTAACTGTGCTCATGAGTAATCTGTATATGGACCAAGAGCCCATTGTTCAAACAGAACATGGGAACACTGAATATTTTAAAATTAAGGAAGGTGTGTGACAGGGTTGTATTCTTTTATCATATTTATTCAACCTGTATGCAGAACAAATAATATGAGAAACTGGGTACTATGAAGAAAAAACATGGCATCGGGATTGGAGAAAGACTCATTAACAACCTGCGATGTGCAGATGATCCAACCTTGTTTGCTGAAAATGAAGAGGACTAAAAACATTTACTGATGAAGATCAAAGAGCACAGCCTTCAGTATGGATTACATCTCAATGTACAGAAAACAAAAATCCTGACCACTGGACCAACATACAACATTCTTATCAATGGAGAAAAGATTGAAGTTGTCAAGGACTTCATTCTTCTTGGATCAACTATCGACACTCATGGAAGCAGCAGTCAAGAAATCAAACTACTTTTGCATTAGGCAAATCTGCTGCATAAGGCCTTTTTAAAGTGTTGAAGAACAAAGATGTCAGCTTAAGAACTAAGATGTGCCTGACCCAAGCCATGGTATTTTCAATAACCTCATATGCATGCGAAAGCTGGGCAGTAAATAAGGAAGACCATAGAAGAATAGATGCTTTAGAGTTATGGTGTTGGAGGAGAATATTGAAAGTGCCATGGGCTGCCAAAAGAACCCCTAGATCTATGTTAAAAGAAGTACAGCCAAGAGTGCTTCTTTGAGGCCAGGATGGCCAAACTTCGTCTCTCATACTTTGGACCTATTATCATGAGGGACCAGTCACTGGAGAAGGATACCATGTTTGGTGAGGTGGAGGGTCTGAGACAAAGAGGAAGAACCCCAACGAGATGGATTGGCCAAGTGGCAGCATCGATGGACTCAAGTGTGGCAACAATAGTGAGTTTGCCCCAGGTTCGGGCAGTTTTCCATTCTGCTGTGCATAAGGTCATTATGAGTTGGTACCGACTCGATGACACCTAACAACAACAACAACATGTATTTCAGAATTCTGAGACCATCCCCTAAACCTGCTTCGTTCAGTCTTTTGTTTTATTGGTGCAGGAAATTTGTACCACACTTCTCCTTAATCCACCATCAGTGAATGAATTTTAATAAAATGATATTAATTGGCCTTCCTTATAAGCATTAAAATATTGTATTTTAACATTATACTTCAGGATGGATATTTAAATATTGTTTTTTGACTTATTGGACAAAATGATTAAAGTCCAGATGAAATTTTAAAAAATGCATGAGCAATACTTCCCAGAGCACTCTACTTAGCTGGCTTTATAACTCATTGCAATGGCTACACACATCAGTCACCATACTCATAGTTATAGGGTTTGTTAGGGAAATTAACAGGCTTAAGGTGAAAAATCCTCAGGACACTGTTCTGGTCAGAACATCTTCTCCTCAGTCCTAGACAATGTTATAAATCTCTTTTAAGGGTGCTGATAAATTCTCATCGGACATTCCCCCATAAGCTTCAGGCTGAAGTAATTTGGTTTTAGCTTAGTGGGTCAGCAAATCTAATTCCCTCAATTAAGTTCTTGGAGGCATTCCAATCTGCAAGCAAGACTCCTATCCAAAGTCATTCATGTTAACTTGCTTTGTGGGCTGGGTAGCACACCACTCTGCTCGTGCTCTGGTTCTTGGTTCTACTGTTGCTACTCCTCTGCTGTTTCTCTGGTATGACAACATTCTGTCCTTAGTTGAAGAGGTTAAATGCACAGGAATCTTGGGGTTTAATGGATATGCTCCACTCCCAGCTCTTTTTTGATGATAGTAAAATTCCCTCTAACTCCTGAGATATTAATTTTATACCTGTGTTAAAGTTCCAAGTTTTTAAAACCACAATCAACTGTGTGCATCGTCTCCCACTATGATTTACCCAAAGTTTGCAGAACAAAAACATTTAATGGAGCTCTGGTAGTGTAGTGGTTACAAATTGGGCTGTGAATCGCAAGGTCAGCAGTTCGAAACTACCAGCTGCTCCGTGGGAGAAAGATGAGGCTTTCTGCTCCTGTAAAGATATACAACCTAGGAAACCCTATTTAGGGTCGCTATGGCTTGGAACCAACTCAACAGCACTTAACAACAACAACAACACAGTGAATATAGGTAGGAAGCCATATAAATTAATTCACTGTACTGCATACATGAAAGACACAGGTCATTAAAACAACAGAAGAGAAAGAAAATACCAAAACAGAAAGCAGAAGAGACTCTGAAGCTTGTTTTTAAATGAAAGTAGATAAAACAAAGGAAGAAATGAAGAAATAAAAGAACACAATTTCAAAGGCTAGTTCAAAGATAAAGTTAAACATTATAATGAAATATACAAACACTTTTTGTTAGAAAATCAAAAGATAAAATTGTTTGGCATTTTTCAACCTGGAAGAACTGCAGAAAAATTTCATGAACTGCATTATTTACAAATTCAATTGGGAAAATGTTGAGTGACACAAAGAGGAGCAAGAGAATATGAAGGAATACACTGAATTTCTGTTCTAAAAGAATTTAGTGATTAACTCCTCACTCATCTGTCAATTTGTGGTAATGTGATGGCTCAAAGCTATGCCACTAGTATTTAAAATACCAGAGCGCCACCCATGGTGGACAGATTTCAGCAGATCTTCCAAAGAAGAGACTAGGAAGAAGGATTAGATAGCCTGATTCTGAGGGATTGTTGTTGTTAGGTGCCGTCGAGTCATACTGTCTCATAGAGACCTTATGCCAACAGAAAGAAACTGCCCAGTCCAGTGCCAATCTCACAATCATTGTTACGCCTAGGTCCATTGCTGCTACTACTGTGCCAATCCAACTAGTTGGGGGTTTTCCTCTTTTTATGTGACTCTCCACTTTACCAAACATGATATACTTCCCCAGGGACTGGTGCCTTCTGATAGTATGTGTGAAATATAGGAAATGATGTCTGGTTATCCTGCCTTCTAAGGAGCATACTGGCTGTATTTCTTCCAACACAGATTAGTTTGTTTTTCTGGCAGTCCATGTTACTTTTCATATTCTCCTCCAACACTATAAATCAAATGCATCAATTCTTCTACTTTCCTCTTTATTCACTAACCAACTTTCACATGCATATGAGGCTATTGAAAATACCATGACTTGGGCCAGGAGCACCTTAGTCATTAAACTGAAATGTTTTTTCTTGAACACTCTAAAGAGGTCTTGTGCAGCAGATTTGCCTAATGTGTTGCTTGATTTTTTTAACTGTTGCTTCCATGAGTGTTGATGGTTGATCCAAGCAAAATGAAGTCTTTGAGAACTTCAATATTTTCTCCATTTGCAGGGATTAGCAGTGAAACATTGTCTCTAACAATGTCAAACATGAGTCCTTTAAGTTGGAAGACAAAGTACAACTGAGAAAGAGTTACCTCCTCATATAAGAGTCAAACTTAAGGATATAGATGGAACAGAACAAATATTTCAGGCATTCATTTGAGGATGGGAAACCACTCAAACATTCATAACTAATCATAACATGGCATTTAATAAGCCAAAAATATTTCAATATCCATCTTGAAATGCAATGTTCTCTATAATAGAATAACATCTCAGTAAACCTACAAGGAAGCTCAGTTAATACAACTGTCAAATTTACATACCAAACACCAAAATCAATGTTAAAGAAATTGAAGAATTCTACTAATTTCTTTAGTCTGAAATTGATAAACAAGCAATTAAGAAGCATTGATAAGTACTAATCATTAGACTGTAAAAGTTGGAAACAAAGAAGAGGGATATGTCATTTGAAAATATGGTCTTGGTGATAGAAAATTTGATTGAGATTATTATGATATAATTCTGCAAGATAAACACCAACTACTACGTGAAAACTCTATACAATGTTAAAACTGACTTAACAACAGTTGTAAGAGTGAAAATATAACCTTGAGTATATCTCAACTGAATCTAGAAAGCATCTGAAGAACAGGTTTGACAAAACAAACACTAATGATTAAAGACCAGAAGAATTACGATATGACATCAATAACATCATGCATGAAGAAAACAAAAGTCATTAAATAGGAAGAAAGAAAAGACAAAGTGAATGTCAGAAGAGACACTGAAACTTACTCTTTTTTTTTCCCCTTTAGAACATCTTTAATTATTACAAGATAAAATATCCTCTTCCTTATATTATCATATCACTGTTTTAAGGTTTCATTCAAGAAGAAATAACTTTTATATATACATAGACAATTGCAGTTTTAAAAATTACATTTAAAATGTACAAATAAAATGGATACAGTTTGAAAGATGATTAGTGTTAAATGAAACAGAAGCTTTGTGAGAAAATGATAGAAACTTTGTCATTGAGTGGGTTTCATTCTTATTCACACTGGGCTTTAAACAATCTCAACTATTGATTGTTGTTGCTGTTATTGTTATGTGCCGTGGAGTTGCTTCTGACTCATAGCTACCCTGTACAGGGTTTCTGAGGCTGTATATCTTTACAGGAGCAGAAAGCTGCATCTTTCTCCTGTGGAACAGCTGGTAGTTTCGAACTGCTAACCTTGCAGTTTGCAGCCCAATTTGTAACCACTACGCTACCAGAGCTCCTTCAAGCCCATCAGCTGCTCCTTGGAAACCCTGTACAGGGCTGGGTAGAACCTCCACTGAATGTTTTCCAATGTGTTGGGACTGGGCTGGCAAAAGGAAATGGGCACAATAGAGAATAATTGCCATCAGGACTGACTGTGAGGTTTGGAAATGTAGAAGTAGATGCTTTTTGACAAAAGGAGGGGAGTGATTGATCTTGCAAGCCCAGGAGCAGAGGTCCTTGGGACCATCAAGTGAGAATAGCAGAGCATGACCCTACCCAGAGAGGCTGTGAAGCCAGGCATGGAGACAGACATGATGACATGGACAGATGGAGTGGCTGGGGACACGAGACTCAGGGAGGGAGAGGGGCTGTGTGCTGACAGTCAGGGAGGCAGGCCTATGGGGTGTATCCTTTGGTTATTTGATGATGCATGGAGGGGATTGTAATCATTGGAATGAAACAAAATACAAAATGTGATTGGTTGAAAGAAAGACCTACAGGAAAAATACAAAACAATAGAGGCAGATGGACTGTTACTACAAGAACAAACAAATTGCTTGTCCAGGAAACATCAAGGCAAGTTGTTGGGTCCCCTAATGCAAACCCCCTTCCAAGACTAAAACTCAACGGAAATACATTCCCTGATTGGTGACCACACACATCACCTATAGGGAGAATTGGGGTAAAAGCAGCAATGAAGCAGCAAGCTAAGTCCTACAATGTTCAGTGGGCTTCTGTGGACCCAGATGTGGACCTGGTTGGCCAGCAGCATGAGGAGACCTGGGGACTCCTGGGCCCAGAGTCAGTGGCGTGGCCACAGAGGACTAAAGTGGAGAGTGAAGCTACCAGCTGATAGGAAGAGAGGGCATACGCACAAGAACACCCACACTTGCAAATGGTACCCATGTGACCTGGTCCTGATGAATGGATGATCAGAACTCAACCAGGAGAAGAAAAAAGAGGGGGGAAAAAAAAGAATGATCTGAGACAATTTGATGAACTTGATCTACACCTATGGATGCAGTAACCCAAAAGAGGGAACAAACCGGCACAGCAAGAAACATTCCCACCCCCTCCACACACAGAGTAGACACAGATGGGCAACTTGGACATTGGATACCCAAATTGGCTGGGGGGTGGCGGTGAACAACAAAGGCAAGAAGTGACTGGCTTACAAGATTTCAGGAGGGAACCTAGAGCTAGGGGTCATGGAGGAAGGCAGAATCTCCATTGAGTACTATCCAATCTGTCTAGGCGGAGTTGATGAACTGAAATGCAGAAGGGTCACTTGTGATACAATAGTGAATGATTGTTATCAGGACTGATTGTGAGGGTTGGGAATGTAAAGGTAGATGTTTGGTAGCAAGGAAGAGAGTTATTGACTCTCCAGTCTAGGAGTAAAGGTCTCTGGGACCATCAAGGGAGAAGAGCCGAGAGCAGGACCCTACCCAGAGAAGCAATGAGGCCCAAGATGGAGGCAGAGACAATGACATGATGAAGCAGATGGGGACTTTGGATCCAGAGAGGGAGAGGGACTGTGTGCTGAAGAGTTGGGGGGCAGCAGGGGAGTGTAGGGGGCAGGTTTATAGGGTATACCCTTTGGTCGGTTGATGATGCATGGAGGGGATTGGAACCATGGCAATGAGACGATATACGATGGAATGAATGTAAAACTAAAGTTCTCTCATGGAAAATATCATATAATTCACAATAAAACATGAAAAAAAAGGACAAATGTTGTATAAGACCATTATTGCAAAAACTTAAGAAAAGATACCATACAAAAGGGGAAAAAATTTCTTTGTTGGTTACTAGTGGGAGTGGGATATGGGAGGGTTGGGTAGATGGAGGGAGGGGATGATAGAGCCCAGGGTAGGGGGCAGACACATCATAGTTTAGGTGTTGGGGAGGGCAATACACAAGAAGCGGGAGGAGGTGGAAGAACAATGTTGATGGGGAACACTGAGACAGGTTTGCATGGGATAATTGGGACAGAGGTAATAGTAATGCATGCTTAACTTTAGACCAATAGGGCTTTGTGATACAGAGATTGAGGCATAGTCTGAAGAGGGGAAATAATACTAAGATGCTTAACGATCTTATGAATATTGGTTTTCCTTGCCTACTATTACAATATAGACACTTGAGTGCAATAGAAAGGAATGTCAGGAAACATGATTACAGAAAGCTCGTAAGTTCATTTTCAGCCTATAACTGATTGGAATACCTAAAAGAGATTCTAGAATGTGCCCAGTGAATTAGGCCTCTTGCGGAGCCTTTGCAGTGTATAGAACCTTAAGTGGAATCCTGAGCACCGTCCGGAACCTTCTGAGCTGGGACATTCCCACTAGAAATGACAAGCAGACCAGCCTGTAACAGAAATTTGATAAAGGAAACAAGTGTAAATTGCTACAATTTGATGAACTTGACTTATACTTATGGACATAGTAGCTCAAAATTCCGAGAGGGAAGGAGTCTTCACATCAAAGATCAAACTTATCATATTTGTACACAGGGTTGATAGGGAAGGGTACTTAGATATTGGCTACCAAAAATGGGGGGTCTATAAAGGTATGACATGACTGGCTTACAAGGTTTCAAGAGGGAGTTCAGTTTAAGAGTGTGCAGGGGAAGGTAGAATCCATACTTAATACATTTCATCTTGCCTAGATGGCTCTGGTGAAAGGCGATGGGGATAAGACTCATAATTCAATAGTGAGTATTTGCTATCACAACTAATTGTGATTGTCACAACTGTAAAGGTAGAAGTTTTGTAACAAAAAGGGGGAAATAGTTAATGTAACAGTCCAATAACAGAGCACCCTATGACCATCAAGGGAGAAGAGCATAAGTGGAATGTAGGACCCTATCTAGAGAAGCAGCAATACCAGAAATGGAGGCAGAGATGATGACATGGAGTGATGGAAAGAGAAAGGTTGTATGCTGATGGCCAGGAAGCACACTTGCTGAATGTGCCCTTTGTTTGTTTAAATGATTATATATTCCTAAGTGCTTTTGTGTACACACACACACACAAAAAAAAAGAGAGAGAGAGAGAGACAACAACAACAAAAAACCCCAGAAGGAATAGAAGCAAATACTGTTGAATACATGGAGGGGATTGTAATGATTGCAATGATATGAAATATGATAGGATGAGTGTAAAACTGATATTCTCTTATGTAAACTATCACTCAATTCACAATAAAAGCTTTAAAAGAAAAGAAAAGAGAAACAATGGTATTAAAGAAGGCCAACTTACACTTGAAACATAGTGCATTTATAAGCTTTGTTGCTAACCACAAGATCAGCACTTCAAATCAACCTGTCACTTCATAAGAGAAAAATGAGGCTTTCTGCTAGCATGAAGATTTATAGCCTCAAAAACCCTATACATGTTTGCTATGAGTTGGATCCATCTCCACAGTGCACAACCACCAACCACCAAACTACACTGACGTTATAGGGGGAAAAAACAAAAAAACAAAAAAACAAAACAATATTCTAGGAGCTGACAGAACACAATTTCAAATGTTCCAACAAACTAATTAATCACTGAATGTGTCCACTGATCTATACCAAGAAATTTGGAACACAGCTACCTGGAAAATATTGGTATTTGTGTGCATTTCAAAGAAATGTGTGCATTTCAAAGAACACAGCTAACTGGAAAATATTGGTATTTGTGTGCATTTCAAAGAAAGGTGGCCTAAAGGAATGCTGAAATTATAAAGTAATATCATTACCATCACTGGCAAGTAAAATTTACTGTATATTATAATTAAAAAACAACTGTAGCAGCACATAGACTGGGAAATGCCAGAAATTCAAGCTGGATTTAGAATAGGACTTATCATTGTTGATCTAAAATGGATCATGACTGTAAGCAAGGAATACCAAAAGGATGCTTATTTGTGATTTATTGATTATGCAAAGGTGTTCCACAGTGTAGATCATGTCTTAGGTTGTCTAGAGAATAAAACCTGTTAAACATATATGCATTTATAAAGAGAGGTTTATAGCAAGGAAATATCTCTGAGTTGTAGAGTTGGGAAGGTTCCAAGTCTGTAGATTGACGTCAGTCTGGAGGTTTCTGACTCAGGCAGCTGCAGGCCTGATGAATCCAAGATCAGCAAGTCAGATGGCAGACAGGCAAGTTAGGCAGGTAAGATGACAAGCTGCTGATGACTCCCAAGATCATCAGGTAGTAGATAGGTTATGGACCAAAATCAAAAGAACTTGAGGTTGGATGATGAGCTAGATGCAGGATTCAGCTCCAGTCAAAAGAAGCAAGTTTTCAGGAGTGTCCAATAGATTGAAAGTAGCCAACGCCCCAAGGTAGCGCCCATTCTTCTTTCCAATTGATTGGCTGCTCACAGCAAATCTTATCATATATTACTACATTTTAACTGCCAAACGACTGAGTTTCTGGCCTAGTTAAGTTGACACAAACCCATAAATATCAAACATCATATCAAACCATGGGTAACTTTAAGAAGAATGAGAATTCCAGAACACTTGTGATCATGAGGAACCTGGACCCAGACAAAGAGGAAATCATTCAAAAAGAAAAATGGGGTATTGTATGACTAAAATCAAGAAAAGTGTTTTCTAGGGTTTGTACTTTCACCATATTTATTCAATTGCTGAAATAAATATATGCTGAGCAGATAATTCAAGAGGAAGATTGGTGAACAACCTGCTGTATGCAGATGGCACAATCTTGCTTTCTGGAAGCAAAGAGGACTTCAAGCAATTGCTGATGAAGATTAAAGACTAACGCCTTCCATATGGAATACAACTCAATATAAAAACTAGAAACCAAACCTGACATCAAGTTAATTCTTACTAATAGAGACCCTATATGAGGTTTCAGAAACTGTAATCTTAAGGGCAGCAGAAAGCCTTATCTTTCACTCAGGAATAACTGTTGGGCTTGACCTATTAATCATGTGGTTAACAGTCCCATGCTTATTTTACAGCATCACCATGACTCCCCTCAATGTAAAGGAAACAAAAATACTCACAACTGGACCAATAAACAACATTATGATAAAGAGAAATGGTTGAAGTTGTCAATGATTTCATTTTACTGTATCCACAATCAATGCTCATTGAAACATCAGTGAAAAAAAAGAGTCATACAATGTATTGCATTGGGGAAATCTGCCACAAAAGACTTCTTTAAAGTGTAAAGAGCAAAGATGTCAGTTTGAAACTAAGGTGCACCTGACCCATGCTTTGGTATTTTTAATCACCTTATATACATGTGAAAGTTGGAAAATGAGTAAGGAAGACCATGGAATCGCTGATGCACTTGAGTTATGGTGTTAGCAAATAATATCTGTCTGTGAGGAAGTACAACAAGAAGGCTCTTCATAATCAAGAATGGTGAGACTTCCTCAAGTAATTTGTACATGTTATCAGGAGGGACCAGTCCTTGGAAAAGTACATCATACTTGGTAAAGCAGAGGGTCAGAGTAGATGAGGAAAACTTCCAATGAGATGAATCCACACAGTGACTTCAACAATGGATTTGAGTATAACAATTTTGAGGCTTGCTCAGGACCAGGTAGT
>NW_006408529.1:22932471-22934873 GCF_000296735.1 Chrysochloris asiatica | reverse complement strand
TTTCTGCTCCTGTAAAGATTTACAGCCTCGGAAACCCTGTACAGGGTCGCTATGAGTCGGAACGGACTCCACGGCACATAACAACAACAACAACTATGTTTCAAGCAATATTTCAAATATTTAGAGGAGTTAGTTCATTAATGATGAGTGACGATAATAGAACAAGAATATAATAAAGATAAGCTAGGAGGATCTCAAAAAAAAAACTCACTATTTTAAATGAATTACGGTTAAAACTCACTATATTCCCACTCAAACATACTTTCCTTTACCTTCACTAACTTTCTTTCAGCAAGGACTTTATTCTTTTCCCTCTCCATTACACAAACCTTGTAGTTATTTTTGACCTCTTTTTGTTCTTTTTTTAGCATCTAATCACTTAACCACTCTATTAGTTTCACCTTTAGAAGTCTCACCTTTTCAAATTACAATTGAAATTTAAAAAGCAATGCAGGTGCTGTTTTCAGAAACTTTCTTATATAAGGGGGAAGAGAAAAAGCTGAACAAAAGTTGAATTATTGCCATAGATAGGCACTGTGCACATTTTGTATATTTGCATTCATTCTCATAATCTATGTAAGGGAGATTGTAGACATTTTAGCTTTATTTTAAAACTGAAAAACCTGTGCTCATATAAATTATTACATACATTGGCTATGTTCACACCGTTCTAGAGTCTCTGTAATTGTTACTATAGATTTACTACTGACTTTGTGTTGTTGCTAGGTGCCCTCCTGTCATAATCTGTGTAATTCCAACTAAATAGCATCCCAAACCAAACACATTGCCATCTAGTCTATTTTTAATCATGGAAACTCTATAGGACATAGCAGAATTGCCCTATAGTGTTTCAAAAGTAGACTGCCACATCTTTCTCTGGGGAGCAATTGCTGAGATGGAACCACAGACCATTTTGTCTTCAGCAGAATGCTTTAACTACTATGCCATCAGCGTTTCCTGAGAAACAGCAATGGAGTTTCTTTTTGTTGTTAGGTTACCATGAGTTAGTACTGACTCAGAGTGACCTATACACAACAGAACGAAACACTGCATGGTCCTGCACCAATCTCACATCTCTGATATGCTTGAGTCCATTGCTGCTGCCAATGTGCCAATATCCCACTTAACCAAGCGATGTCCTTGTCCAGGGACTTGCCCCTCCTGATAATATGTCTGAAGTATGAGAGAATAATTCTGGGCATCCTGGCTTCTAAGGGGCATTCAGGCTATACTTCTTCCAACACAGATTATTTTCTTTTTCTGGCAATCCATGGTACTTTTAATAGTCTCCTCCAACACCACAACTAAATGCTTCAATTCTTCTATGATCATCCTTAGTCATTGTCCAATTTTTACATGCTTAAAAATAATACTATGGCTATTGAAAGAATATAACCCTGACACATAATTTTCCTGATTTAAAACAGCTCATTGTCCCCATTTTCTGTTTGAACATGTACAGGTATATAATCTATGTACAAGTTTCTCATGAGTATGATGAGTCCACAATGTTGTCCATAGCTCATCATGATCCACACAATTGAAATCCTTTGCATAGTCAATAAAGCACAGGTGAATATCTTTCTGGTATTCTCTGCTTTCAACCAAAGTATATCTTATGTCATCAGTGATAGATATCCTTCATTCCATGTGCCCATCTGAATATGGCATGAACCTCTGGCAGCTCCCTTTCAATGTACAACTGCAGCCATCTTTAAGTGATATTTAGCAAAAGTTTACATGAATGTGATATTAGTGATAATATCCAATGATTTCCACATTCCTTGGCATAGATGAGTGAGTGTTTCTAATGCTGCCTCATTTTGCTGAAAGATTTCTATTTGTATTCCATCGATTCTGGAGCCTTATTCTTTGCCAATGCCTTCAGGGCATCTTGAACTTCTTCCTACAGTATCATTGGCTCCTGATAATATTCTAACTCTTGAAATGGTTAAAGATCAACCATTTCTTTTTGGACAGTGACTCTATGTATTCCTTCCATCTTCCTTTGTTGTTTTGAAAAACTTTTTATTATGAGTTGAGTGAAGGTAAGCAGAAAAGATCATCAATTTAGCTTTCAATGAATCATATATTTCATTTCATCTCAATGATTATACTCCCCTACTTTGCAACAACAGTTATCCTTTTTTTACCCTGTGGCTTCTTTTTTACATCTTAATTTTTCAGAAATAAACAAAGCAAAAATATTCATTGCACACATACAAAACAAAAAGTATATTTTAATTTAAATGTACAAAGGGCGTATTTTTTAAGCAAGCCTCCTGCCCACAGGCACACAGCTTTCTCAATCCACAGGACTAAAGACCTCAGTTGCTCTCCTATGCCATCACCTCAGCTACAATCTCTGTTGTTGCTGCTTTTCTGTGTAGGATTTCATACTC
>NW_006408529.1:22925870-22931486 GCF_000296735.1 Chrysochloris asiatica | reverse complement strand
GCAGCATCGATGGACTCAAGCGTGGCAACAGTAGTGAGGTTGGCCCAGGATCAGGCAGTGTTTCGTTCTGCTGTGCATAAGGTCACTATGGGTCAGTACCGACTTGATGGCACCTAACAAGAACAACATATTTGATAGCCAATGTTCAAATTGTCCATCTCTATCAACCCAGTGTGGAGCTCTGGTAGTGTATTGGTTACGAATCGGGCGACAAATGCAAGGTCAGCAGTTCGAAACTACCAGCTGTTCTGAGAGAGAAAGATGAGGCTTTCTGCTACTGTAAAGATTTACAGCCTTGAAAACTCTGTGCAGGGTCGCTATGAGTTGGAACCAACTCCACAGCACATAACTACCACCACCACTGTCAACCCAGTGTACTGAAGAATCAAGCTTGATCCATGATGTGGAGAATCTTTCCATTTCAATTGGAATTTTGAGCAACTGCATTCATAAGCAAAGGTCCACTTCTTCAAATTGTAGCAATTTATGCATGTCCACAGCATCAAATATCTTTATCTTTTTTCTGGTTGAGTTTTGGTGAGTTAGGCATCCAAGTTAAGTAAAATGGGTACTATCTGCACATTTTGGAGTTCATGCATGCCTCCCCACACTTCAAACCAGATTCCCTCTTCACTTTCAGCTCTAGCACACAATGGCTAGGTCAGTGTCCATGGTCTAGGTAGTTCACGCATCTTACTCAATATCTGACCAGCCAGCCCTTTCTCTTCTTTCTCTCATCTGAAGGTCACTGGATTTCAATGAAATATGACCAAACTCAACCCATGTCTTCATTGCTGCATTTGTCCCCACTTCCACTCACAGGTAGACCAGATTTGTCACCAGCGAACATACTAGACTCTTTGTGGATTCCTTTTGAGTTTCAGTCCTAAAAGGGGTTTTTCCCTGATGGGCTGACTTTTCTTATCTTGATATCTCCACAGCAAAAAGCATGTTTGATATTCAAAAATGGCCAATCTGCTTTTTTTCTGCTGGTCTTTCTTTTAGTAAGTAGTTTCAGTTCTTCCAACTGTTCCAGGTTGTTACACATGTCTTTTCAAGTGGGAATGTTCCACCTTAGAAGGTGTTGGGTGGGGGGATCAGGATTCCAACTTAGGTCCCAAAGTCTTAAAAAAGAAGCCTATTTCTTTGGGCAAATTCCAATTTCCCTTTTAACTTATCCAATCAGTTATAGGTTGAAGACAAGCTTACCAGCTTTCTGAAATTCTAATACCCAATATTCATTTCTACCACTCTCCAATATTTATTTTACAATAGTCAACAGGGGAACCCATATTCTTCCCTGGTTTGGTATAAGGACTATACTTGCTCCTGTAAATATTTACAACCTTAGAAAACCTGTACAGGATCATTATGAATCAGAACTGACTCCACAGCACATCACCACCACCAGTGGACTGTTGTTTTCACCTCCACCTGAGAAATTTCGTATTGTTCCTGTTGAGTCCCTCTGATATATCATTGACTTTTTTTCTTTCTCTTTCACTGATTTTTCTTCCCCTAAAGTCCATTCAGCTGTTTCTCCTTGAGAATTAGCCCAAGGCTGTCCAGGTTTGATTTCTAAGAGACTGCTGGCACCAACTTTTTCTGTTGTTTCTTCCCTGTTTTATGTGCTCAGCTGCAGGATTCCTGTGGGACCTTCTCTGGATGTGTCTACTTATACAGGCCTTACCTCTTTTCAACAGAGAAGAAATAAATAGAAAGAGAAAAAGTAAAGAAGAAAAAAAATAAAATCACACCTTTGTAAGTTACATACAGGATTTTGAAATGGGAATGCCCTCTTGTCTCTTTATTTACTCACTTCTGTTCAAAATGGCTGTGGCAGTCACACTGTTGTGATTGCTGTTAAGTGCTATGGAATCAGTTCTGACCCATAGTGATCCTGTATAGGGTTTCTAAGATGCTGCTGGTGAGCTTGAACCACTGAGCTTGCAGTTCAAATGGCTTTGCAATCTGGTGCATTAACCCACAGTGCCACAGCCTCAAATCAGAAGACACTTCCTTTCTTGCTATTTCTCAAATTATTTCTCTTGGTAAACATTCAATTCACTTGAATATCCCTTTATCTGAAGCTCAGAGTTCTGTGACTGTCTTCTGAAACTGCTTCATCCCGTTTGCCATGTTTTTTTTTTTCACAAATATTTTTATTTTAATGAAGCTAGTACAGACAATGTCCTTTTAAAACTCATATCCAAGCCCAAGAAGTACAAACAAAATAAAAAAGAGCAGTGTCCTGTAGTATATACTTCTGCATGAATATTTTTATTAACTGCTAATGAAATTTTGAACTTTGCTGGGATCTTCTGGCAAGGATTTTATTTTAATATTAAAATGCTTCATCTCTTCAGTGAAGCCACCTTTGGAATTAGTCATGGCTCTCACCATTTGTCATCATGACTCAATCTTGATTTTTCTTATTTTGGTCCAGACCCTTAGGTTTCAAGTGTAGCTTCAAGGTAAGGAAAGGTCATTGTCTACAGTTCAGTTCTCTGAAAACTTCCATCTCCCACTAAAAGTCATAATCCAGGGGAGAAGCAATAACATGCTAAAACTTCAGGGCCAATTAGAAAGTCATTATGAACACTTGCACAGTCCTGAAAAGTGATCTCTCTGTGCACATAGGTCATTTTAAGAAGATGGGGGCTCTATGAAGGGGCTAAGGCTTGATCACCAAAAATCAGCACAACAAAAACAAACAATAGTGAATACTGACCACTGGAATTCAAAATACCAGATGCTTTAAAGAGCAGTGCCAGTTTTCAATTCCATTTTGAACACAACATTGCAAAGGAACTATTTTTAAAAATAAAGAAGGATTAAGGGAAAGAGTCAGTGAAAAAATATATGGAAAGAGTCAGTGAAAAAACTCCATATCATAAGCCAAAACATGACCATTGGCAGACTGTGGAACAGGCCATTAATTGCTCATATGCAAGTTCAGGCTGAAGCTGAAGAAAGTTAAAACAATCCATGGGTGCCAAAATATGACCTTGAATATATCCCACTTGAATATAGAGAACATCTCAAGAACAGACTTTATGACTTAGACTCTAATGACTGAAGACCAAAAGAGTTGTGGGATAATATCAAGAACATTGTATAGGAAGAAAGCAAAATATCATTAAGAAGTCAAGAAAGAAGGAAAAGATCAAATAGATGTCAGCTTCTGCAAAACTTGCTCTCCAACACAGAGGTGCTAAAGTAAAGGGAATAAATGAGGAGGCAAAATCACTGGGCAAAACATTTCAAAGGACAGCTAGAGGAAACAAGTCAAATATAACAAAATGTGCAAAGATCTAGACTCAGGAAGCCAAAAGGGTTAGCATTTCTCAAGCAGAAAGAACTGAGGAAAAAATTCAAGCTTCAACTTGCAATATTGAAGGATTCTATGGGCAAAACAATCTGCTGCACACGACCTCCTTCAAGTGTTTAAGAGCAAAGATGTCAGTTTGAGGACTAAGGTGCACCTGACACAAGCCATGGTATTTCCAATAATTTCATATTCCTGTGAAAATTCAACATTGAATCAGGAACATTGTAGAAGAATTGATGCATTTGACTTAAGGTGTTGAAGAAGAATATTAAAAGTACCCTGGACTGCCAGAAAAACAAACAAATCTGTGGCAGCTGCAATGGATTCAAACATAGCAACAATTCTGAGGTTGACCTAGGACCAGGCAGTGTTTTTCTCTGCTGTGCATAGCATTGCTATGAGTTGGTACTGACTTAATGGTACCTAAGGAGCTCTGGTAGCGTAGTGGTTACGAATCGGGCTGCGAACCTTAAGGTCAGCGGTTCGAAACTACCAGCCGCTCCGCGGGAGAAAGATGAGGCTTTCTACTCCCGTAAAGATTTACACCCTCGGAAACCCTGTACAGGGTCGCTATGGGTCGGAACCGACTCGACGGCACTTAACAACAACAACAACAACAACAACAACAACAATGGTCAAAATATGAAATGATGCAGAAAGCATCCAAAGAAGATGAAAGGCATACACAGTTGCTGTACCAAAAAAAAAAAAAAAAAAAGCCGATATTCAATCAGCTTCATTACGCAGGGTTTATAGGGACAGAAAACATAGACATTGGTTACATAAAATGGGGCGGGGGGGACTACAAAGCACAACGTGGCTGGCATACAAGTTTTCAACAAGGAATTTAATTTCAGAGTGTACATGAGAAGGTAGAATCACCACTGAATAGTTTTCATCTCGTCTAAACGGGTCTGATGAAAGGAGATGGGGATGATTCCTATGATTCAATAGTGAGTAATTGCTATCATGACTAGCTGCAATTGTAACACCTGCAAAGATAGAAGTTTTGTAACATAAAGAGGGGAGTAGTAATCTTACATTCCAGGAACAGAGGACCCTAGGATCATCAAGGGAGAAAAGCATGAGCAGAATGTGGAACCTTATCCAAGGAAGCAGCAACATCAGAGATGGAGGCAGAGATGATGACATGGAGAGGTAGAGCAGATGCGGACTCTAGACTCATGGAAAGAGAAAGGCTGTGTGCTGGTGGCCAGGAGGCAGGTTTGCAGAATCTGTCCTTTGGTTGTTTAAACGATTATATACTCCTGAGTATTTTTGTGTACATCTCCACTCCCAAAAAAACAATAACAACAACAAAAACAGAGGCATTAGAAGCATGTAGTTTTGTATGATGATGCATGGAGGGGATTGTAATCATTACAGTGAAATGAAATATGACAGGATGAGTGTAAAACCAATGTTCTACCATGTAAACTATTGCTCAAGTCACAATAAAAACTTTATAAAACCAAGAGGTGGCATATAGTCAGGAGCCAATAATACTGAAGGAAGAAGTTCAAGATGCACTGAAGGCATTGGTAAAACACAAGGCTCTATGAATTGATGGAATGCAATTTGAAATGGTTCAACAAATTGAGGCAGCCCTGGATGCACTCACTCATCTATGCCAAGAAATTTGTAAGAGAGCTACCAGGACTACTGGTTGGAACCAATCATATTTGTTTACATTCCAAATAGCGGTGATCCAACTGAATGTGGTAATCATTGGATAAAATAATTAATATTTTATGCAAGTAAAGTTTTGCTAAAGACAATATGAAAATGACTGTAGTGGTACACTGACAGGGAGCTGTCAGTGTTTTAGGCTGTATTCAGATGGAGATATGGAATGAGAGATATCATTAGCTGATGTCAGATGGATCTTAGCTGAAAGCAGAGAATACTAGAATTGTTGACCTGTTCTTTGTTTACTATGCAAAGACTTTTGATTGTGTGAATCATGACAAGCTATGGGCAACATTGAGAAGAGGGAATTCTTGGAAAACTCAATTATGCTTATGAAGAACCTGTGTAGAGACTAAGAGGTAGTCATTCAAACAGAACAAGGTGACACTGAATAGTTTAAAAACAAGAAAGGTGTGCACTATGGTGTATTATTTCACCATATTTATTTAATGTGTATGCTGAGCAAATAATCCTACAAACTGGATTATAAGGAGAATGCGGAATCAGGTTTAGAGGTAGACTCTTAATCAATTTTCTACATGCAGAAGATACAACATTTCTTTCCGAAAGTAAAGGAAACTTAAAATACTTACTGA
>NW_006408529.1:22922287-22924471 GCF_000296735.1 Chrysochloris asiatica | reverse complement strand
TGTTGACACTATGCAAAAACTTTATTTTGAGGTGTTAAAGCTTTCTCCCTATAGTCCTGATCTTTCTCCATTGGAATTTAACCTGATTGGTCCCTAAAAGTAGCCCTTTAAGGATGAAGTTTCACTTCTGATGAAGTGAAGACTGATGCATTCATGGCTCACAGCTCAACCAAAATAATTTTTTCATAAGGGCATATGAAAGCTAGTTGGCAGATGGAGAAAGTGTATTGAAAAACAAGGAAATTGTGTCAAAAAAAGTTGATTACAATAAATTCTACAGCCAGAGTGTGGATAATGTGTGACTCACTCTCATATTATTTCTGTAGATAACTTTGGGGAATTTTACATATGTTTATTATTTGGAATGTTTTTATTTTTGACATTTCAGTTTCCTAAGCAATAATGTGTTTGTTGTACATTTTTAAGATAAACATTTTCTTATGTGTTCATATCTTACTTATGTTGCTAAGAAATACTTGCAAAAATATTGCTTCTTTTGAGAAGGCAGGGCCACAGGCAGGCTGATACAGCACAAAAGCCACTGAGCGACTTGTGGAAAAAGAGGTATGACAGATTTTTAAACTTTTCTTTCCTCTTCTCCCCTATGGCACTCTCTCTACCCAGTCTGGGCATCTTCAGGTGAGTGGACAAGTACTCCCAAAAGGGTCCAGTGTTGCACCCACAAGGTACAATTTTCCCACATAGCCAGGACAAAATCTCTGTAAGCCCCACGGTTCCAGCTAATCCTTTGACTGCTTCTTATGATGTCTAACTCTGGGATTTAGCCCTAAGGTTGACACTCCTACTTGGGTGGGAGACTTTATTCCTGCTTCACCTAACAAGAGACAACAGCCAAATCATACCTGCACCCTGTAAAACCCCAACATAAAAGGCAAGAGCCAACACTGACTACTGTATACAAGGACACAGCCAGTTCGAAAATTATGCTGTGCATGAGCAGATACCTAACGGAACTTCAGAGATAAAAATTGTCAACAATCTTTCTTCCATTCTTTTCTCAATCTCTGTCTGCACACCTCCTCGGCAGTGACTAGAGGGGGTGCCTGAGCGAGTAGATTCACTCATCCAACACTGGAAGTTTCTACTGTGCATGCACACTGTCCTGCACAGAAAAGGCTACTGGACAGTCTGCTATAGTTTTGTTTCTGTTTTCATTTTGTTTCTGTATTTGGTCTTTTTGGTCTTACTTTTTTTCCTGGGGGGTGGCAGTTTTCCCTTCTTACATTACCCAAGAAGAGGTAGCAATTGTGGCCATATATCCAAGCTATAAGTATACCCCATAATATCCCATCATCCAGATAGGAGCCAATACCAGCTGCTATGCATTACATAGACAGCCAACACTGGCTAAGATTGCCTGCAGTTGAGTAATAAGAGATATGAGAAAGGACGCCTATCTCCAGACCACATTCCAAGAGACACTTAGGAAGCTCAACATTATAGTAACATAAATTCATTTAATCATTGAAAACACATCTAACTATTAAAAATGTCCAAGAAAAAAAACAACAACAGCACATATCCAGAAACATAAAAGAGTGAGTAACTGAGACAAATGAGCTAGAGGCAGACATAGATTTTTCCATTAGAAGAAGACCAGTATTTGGATACACCTGAGAAAAAATTTGGAAGAATGATATGGAGACAAATCCAAATGCTGCACAGAGGGATGGAGGAGAATAAGGAAGAAGTCAGGAAAGTGCTACAGGAGCAATCAAACAAGATAGATATAGCATTAGAAACAATTCAAAACCAGCAAAAAGAGGTCCAGATGATTAATAATACAATATCAGAAATGGACAATACATTGAAAGGGCAAAGGAGTAGAATTGAAGAGATGGAAGCCAGGACCAGCAAGCTGGAAGACAAATTTCTCAATACTTCTAAAACAGAAGAACAAGCAGAATAATGGATAAAAAAAGTCTGAAGAGCATCTAAAATTCATGTAGGATAACATGAGGAGGAAAAACTTAAGAATTATTGGAATTCCAGAGCAAGAAGAATCACAAAAGTCCACAGAGGAGATAGTTGAGGAGTTTCTGGAAGAAAATTTCCATAACATCTTGAGGATGAGAAGGTAAGCATTCAGTAAGCTGAACAACCCCAGGAAGAATAGACTCCAAAACAAAATAACCAAATCATGATCAAGCTTTCCAAAATCAA
>NW_006408529.1:22906570-22920543 GCF_000296735.1 Chrysochloris asiatica | reverse complement strand
AAGCTGGTTCTTTGAAAGGATTAACAATGTTGACAGACCATTAGCAAACCTAACAAAAGAAAAGAGGGAGAAGACACAACTAACATGCATTAGAAACCTCATGGGTGATGTCACAATTGAACCAAAGGAAATCAAAAGGAAAATAACAGAATACTATGAAAAGTCGCACTCCAACAAATTTGAAAACTTAGAAGAGATGGATACATTTTTAGAAAAACACGACCTACCTACACTTATACAGAGTGAAGTAGAAAACTTGAACAGACCCATAACAGAAGAAGAAATGAATCAGGTCATCAAAAAACTCCCAACCAAAAAAGGCCAGGTATAGATGGCTTCAATGGTGAGTGCTACCAAACATTCAGGGAAGAGCTGTCACCAATTTTACTCAAATTGTTCCAGAATATAGAAGAGGATGGAAAATGTCCTAATACATTTTATGAAGCAAGCATAACCCTCATACCAAAACCAGGGAAGAATGTCACTAAGAAAGAAAATTATAGACCAATATCCCTCATGCAATGATTCTCACTCAACAAAATCATAGCCAACAGAATCTAGCAGCACATCAAAAAGATAATATATCATGATCAAGTGGGATTCATAACAGTGATGCAAAGATGGCTCAACATTAGGAAAGCAATCAATGTCATCCATCATATAAATAAGAAAAAGAAAAAGAACCACATGATCATATTGAGTGATGCAGAAAAGGCATATAACAAAACCCAACATCCATTCCTGATAAAAATACTCAACAAAGTAGGAATTGAAGGGAAATTCTTTAACATAACTTAAACGCATAATTACCAAACCTACAGCAAACATCACTCTCAATGGCGAGAAACTGAAAGCTTTCCATTTGTGAACAGAAACCAGACAAGGATTCCCTTTGTCACCACTCCTATTCAATATTGTGTTGGAAATCTTTGTCAGAAATATATGGCAAGATAGAGAAATTATAGGCATCCAAATAGCAAAGAGGAAGTAAAACTCTCTCTATTTGTATACAATATGAACTTATACATAGAAAACCCCAAAGATTCATTAAAAAAGCTACTAGACCTCATTGGAAGATTCAGCAAAGTGGCAGGGTATATAATATCAACATACAAAAATCAGTTGGATTATTTTATACTAATAATGACAGCACTGCAAAGGACATTAGGAAAGCAATACCATTTACAATAACCATCCAAAGGATAAAATATCTAGGAATAAATGTAACCAGAGAAACAAAGGACCTATACAAAGATAACTACAAAACAGTACTACAAGAAAACAAAAGAAACTTATAAAAATGGAAGAATATATCATGCTCCTGGATAGGAAGAATTAATATTGTGAAAACGTCTATACTGCCCAAAGCAATTTACACATATAATGCAATCCCAATCCAGATTGCAACGATATTCTTCAAAGAGATTGAAAAACAATGACAAACATTATATGGAAAGGAAAGAGTCCCAGGTTAAGCAAAGCACTGCTTTAGAAGAATCATAACATGGATGAACCTTGAGGACATTATGCTGAGTGAAATTAGTCAGTCACAAAAGGAGAAATACTGCATCAGACCATTATTGTAATAGTTTGAGAAAAAATACCCACACTAAACGCAGGTGAAAAAATTCTTTGTTGGTTATCTGGGTTATAAGGGGTGGTTCAGGGAAGGGAGGCTAAGGTAAAGCACAGGGTAGGGAATAGACACATAATAGTTTTGGTGTTGGGAGTGCAATATAGAAGAAGGGGAGGGGAATGGAAGAACAAGGCAGATAGGACAAAATTCAGGCAGATTTGCATGGGTCAAATGGGACAGAGGTAAATAGTGATGTATGCTTAACCTTGGAACAACAGGGCTTTGTGATGCAGGGATTGAGGCATCGTTTGAATGGGTAAAAGAGGGGATATAATGTTAGTATACTTGACTGTCAATATGAAGCTTGGTTTTACTTGCCTACTATTGTAAAATAGACACTTGAGGGGGAAAGAAAGTAATAGCCAGAAATATCACTTCAGAAAGCTTGTAAGTCTGTCTTCAGCCTATAACTGATTGGAATACCTAAAATGGGATTAGAACTTGCCCAGTGAAAGAGGCTTCCTGTGTAGCCTTTGTAGTGTGTAAGACCTTAGGTAAAATCCTGATCCCCATCCAGAGTCTTCTGAGGAAATTTTCACTTGAAAAGACAAGCAGACCAGCTTGGAGCAGATAGAGGAACAGAAGATACTTCTTGTAAGGAAAGACCAGCAGGAAAAATAAAAAGCAATAATGGCAGTCTGATTGACTACTATAAGAACATGCAAGTAGTTCATCGAGGAGCCATCAAGGCAAGTTGCTGAATCCCCTCAGGGAAAACCCCCTTCCAAGACTGAAACTCAAAGGGAATACACAGCAGGCATGTAATCTTGCTGGTGACCATGAGGGAGTGGGGAACAATAACAATGAAGTTGTGGGCTAAGTCTGACCACATTTAATAGACTCCAGACCTGGTTGGCCAGCAATATAGCGAGACCTGGGGATTCCTGAGCCCATGGACAGGGACATAGCCACGGAAGACTGGAGCAGAGAGTGAAGCATCTAGCTGATATGAAGTTAGGGTAGATTCACAAGAATGCCCATACTTGCCGATAGTACCCATTTGACCTGGTTTCAATGGCTGGATGATCAGATCTCAACTAGAAGAAAAAAGAAGAGGGAAAAAAAGTGTTAATTTCGCTACAATTTAATGAACTTGACCTATACTTATGGATGTAATAGCTTGAGGGAGGGAATTAATCTTTTCAGCAAGGATCATTCCCACTCCCTATGTACATAGGGTTGACAGGGATGGGCAACTTGGACATTGGCTTCCCAAATTGGGTACTACCTCAGGATTTAGTAACTCTCCAAAGGAATAAGTAGATCCTCTTTAAGAAGTAGATTCCTCTTCTCAGTGATGTCATCTATTAAATTGAGGCTTTTTAACAAAATATTTTCTTCCTGTAAGAGTGAAAAATGGTGTTTTCTAATTCTCCAATATGAAGAGAAACTGTTACTTTTGTCTACAACATTCAAATTTCTAATTTCTCTTCAATCATAGTGGAATTTTGATTATCTGAACAGAAGAGTAGAACTTACATTATAATCTGAAAAATCAATAGGTCTGTGGTTAGATGAAGGATACTTGGTGGTGCAGTGAATTAAGAGTTGGCCTGCTGACAGAAAGTTCACCTGTGGAGTTGTGGGTTAATGGACCAGACTGCATACCCATTTGAACTGCAAGGCTGGCATGGCAGTTCAAGCTCACCGGCTGCTCCTCGGAAACCCTATACAGGGTCGCTATGTGTCAGATTCAACTTGATGGCAATTAACAACAACAACAATCACTGGAGAAAGATATGACAGTCTCCTTCCATAAGATTTACATCTTCAAAAACCCCATGGAGCAGTTCTACTCTGTCCTATAGAGTTTTTATTAATCTGAAATCACTCCATGACTGTGGGTGAGTAGTGCTGGTGATTAGATGTGAGTGTGATGACACTATAATCAACAAGTTAGAATACTATTCTGGGAATCACTGATTGCAAGATGTGTATAATTAAAAGTTAATAGAAATCTTCATTTTTGAGTCGAAAGTGCCATGAAAAGAATGGTTGGTGCCACATTTTGTGCAAAATCCTTAGAACATTGAATACAGAATGTAGGAAAAAGAATTTGATTGACACTGTCTTAATGTCTTTTCTAGCCATAGTCTTTGTAATTTCTATCAAACATCATTTTTGCCCCTATAGTTTTGAGTAAGAGAAGATAGGAGAAGATGCTAATAGGATTATACAGTTCAGTTGTTGCTGGTTAACAGGATTAAGTAAGATTATAAAATCTTGGAACTGTAATGTGTATAAAATGAACCGTTTCAAACACAGGAATAAAGACTCTCACTACCATCAAAGAAGAACCAGGAATGAGCATATTCTTTGAACACCTAGATCCCTGTGCAATGAACAATCTTGATCCAGGGACAGAAAGTTGTGACACCAGAATGGCAGAGAAGCAACCACAACAGAACCAAGAACAACATCACAACACCAAGCAGTGGGTTTTCAGGAGTAAAGCTGAGTGAATTTGGGCAGGAAGTTAGCTTGTAGATTCCATTGACTACAGGCACTTACTGGGGGATGCTGGTTTGCAGAGACTACTCATCTGTCAGTTTGTCAGAGTGTGGTGGTTTGCATGTTGCTGTGATGATGGATGCTATATTACTAGTATTTTGAATGTGGGCAGGTTCACTCCTGGTGGAAAACTTTCATCTGAGCTTCCAGATTAAGACAAACTAGGAATAAGGAGAAGATGACTATTTCAGAATATTTAGTGACTGAAATGCTATGAATAATAGTGGAACACTGTCAGATAGCACCAGAATATTGAATATTAAAACATTTGAAAATAGGACCAGAATATTGTCATATATGTTGCTGGAAGACGAATCCCTCAGGCTGAAAGACACTCAAAATGTGATTGAGGAAGAGCTGCCTCTTCAAAGCATTTCTAACCATGATGATGAGAATGGAGTACAGTTTTCAAGACCTTCACTTGCTGACTGGGAAAAACTCAAAATGAGGAGAAACAGCTGTATATATCCACTAATAACTAGAACATGAAATGTGAGAGTTCTCGGAAAATTGGAAGTTGTCAAAAACGAAATGGAATGCATAAAGATAGCTATCGTAGGTATCAGTGAGCTGAAATGGACTGGTATTGACCATTTTGAATCTGACAATCACATGGTTTACTATGCTTGTTGTTGTTGTTAAGTGTCGTCGAGTCAGTTCTGACCCATTGCAGCACCGTATAGGGTTTCCAAGGAGCAGCTGGTGAGCTTGAACTGCCAACCTTGTGGTTCAAACAGACTTGGCAGTCTAGCACATCAACCCAAGCATCACAAATGACAAACTAAAGAGTAATTATATTATATTCTTCATCAAAAAGAACAATTCAAGATCTGCTTGAAATGTAATGTTGTCTGTGATAAGATAAAATCCATATGGCTTCAAGGCAGACCAGTTAACACCACTATTATTCAAAGTTAAGTACCAACTACTAAAGCCAGTAATGATGAAATTGAAGAATTCTAACAAATTGATCAGGTATGCAATCAAGATATATTGATAATTCCTATTGATAGGAATGCAAAAGTTGGAAACAAAGAGGAAAGATCATTAGCTGGAAAATATGGCCTTTATGATAAAAATGATACTGGAGATCACATAATAGACTTTTGCAAGATCTATGACTTGTTCAACCTATATGCTGAGCAAATAATCTGAGAAACTGGGTTATATGAAGAAACACGTGGCATCAGGATTGGAGGAAGACTCATTAAAAACCTGTAATATGCAAATGATGCAACCTTTCTTGCTGAAAGTGAGGAAGACTTAAAACATTTACTGATGAAGATCAAAGAGCACAGCCTTCAGTATGGATTACATCTCAATATAAAGAAGACAAAAATCCTCACCACTGGACCAATAAACAACATTCTTATCAATGGAGAAAAGATTGAAGTTTTCAAGGACTTCATTCTTCTTGGATCAACTATGAACACTCATGGAAGCAGCAGTCAAGAAATAAAATATTGTATTGCATTGGGTAAATGTGTTGCACAAGACCATTTTAAAGTGTTCAAGAGCAAAGATGTCAACTTGAAGACTAAAGTGCACCTGTCCCAAGCCATGGTACTTTCAATAACATCATATGCATGTGAAAGCTGGACAGTGAATAAGGAAGATCATAGAAGAATAGATGCTTTTGAGTTATGGTGTTGGAGGAGAATATTGAAAGTGCCATGGGCTGCCAGAAGAACCAATAGATCCGTTTTGGAAGAAGTGAAGCCAGAGTGCTCCTTGGAGGCCAGGATGGCCAAACTTTGTCTCTCATACTTCAGACATATTGTTAGGAGGGAGCAGTCATTGAAGAAGGATATCATGTTTGGTAAGGTGGAGGGTCAGAGAAAAATAGGAAGACCCCCAGCGAGATGGATTGGCAAAGTGGCAGCATCAATGGACTTAAGTGTGGCAACAATAGTGAGGTTGGCCCAGGATTGGACAGTGTTTCATTCTGCTATGCATAAGGTCACTATGAGCTGGTACTGACTTGATGGCACCTAACAACAACAACATGACTTCATTGCAAATACCATTTTTACACAATATAAAAGACAACTATACATACGGACCTCACCATATGAAATACATAGAAATCAAATCACCAACATTTCTGGAAAGGAGATCTGGTAGCGTAGTGGTTACGAATCAGGCTGCTAACAGCAAAGTCAGCAGTTTGAAACTACCAGCTGTTCTGCAGGAAAAAGATGAGGCTTTCTGCTCCCATAAAGATTTATGGCCTTGGAAACCCTGTACAGGGTCACTATGAGTCGGAACCGACTCCGCTGCACATAATAACAACAACATCTCTTGAAGGAGATGGTGTAAAAGTTCTATGAAATCAGCCAAAACAAGGCCAGAGTCAGACTGTGGAATAGACTATCAATTGATCAGATGCAAGTCCAGGCTAAAGCTAAGGAAAATTAAACCAAGTCCATAAGAGCTAAAATGAGACTTTAAACACCTGAATTTAGATATCATCTCAAAAACAGATTTGATGCATTAGACATTAATGACCAAAGACCAGAAGAGTTGTGGGATGACATCAATAACAAACTACAGGAAGAAAGCAAAATGTCATTAAGAAGATAAGAAAAAAAGGAGAACACCAAAATGGATGTCAGAAGAGACTGACACATGAAAAAGCAAAAGGAAGAAATGATGATGCAAAGAACATCCCAGAAAAATTTAAAGGGCAGCTAGAAAAGAAAAAGTTAATTGCTATAAAGAAATGTGCAAAGACCTGATGCTAGAAAACTAAAAGGGAAGAACATGCTCAGCATTTCTCAAGTTGAAAGAGCTGAGTTAAAAATTAAAGAATTTACTGGCAGTATTGAAGGATTCTATGGGAAAAATATTGAATGATGCACAAAGCACCAAAAGATGAAAGGACTATACAGAGCTACTATACCAAAAAGAAAAGATTGTTATTCAACTAATTCATGAGGTGGCATATGATCAAGAGCCAAAGGTGCTGAAGGAAGAAGTCCAAGGTGCCCTGATGGCATTAGTAAAGCACAAGCCTCTGGGAACTGATGGAATACAAATTGGATCTTTCAACAATTCAGTGCAGCACTGGATGCACTCACTCACTAATGTCAAGAAATTTGGAAGACTACTATCTTGTCAATTTACAGGAAAAGATCCATATCTATGTACATTACAAAGAGAGGTGACCCAACAGAAGGTGGAAACCATTGGATAATATCATTACTATCACATGTAAGTAAAACTTTGCTAAAGATGATTGAAACATGGCTGCAACAGTACATTGATAAGGAACTGTCAAAGGATGAAGCCAGATTCAGATGACAACATTGAATAAGGGGTATCTTTGCTGTCATTAGATATAGATTGGTTGAAAGCAGAGGATACTTGAAAGATGTCTGTGCTTCACTAACTACAAAAAAGCTTTTGACTGTGTTAATCATGACAAGTTATGGACACCATTGCCAAGAATGAGTATTTTGGAACACCTTATTGTGCTAACGAAGAACCTGTCTATAGACTAAGAACAAAATCACTCGCACAAAACAAGGGGATTGAATGGTTTAAAATCAGGAAGTGTTATATTGTTTCACAATATTCATTCAATCTGTATGCTGAGCAGATAATTTGAGATCCTGGAGTATATGAAGAGGAACATGACATCAGGAGTGAAGGGAGAGTTATTAACAGCTTGCAATATGCAGATGATACAACTTAGCTTGCTGTAAGTGAAGAGGACTTAAAATACTGATAAAAACCAAAGACCACAGCCAAGTATGGGTTGTACCGCAATGTAAAGAAAACAAATATCCTCACCACTGGAGGTCCTTTGCAGTAGATTAGTCTAATGCAGTCTGTCATTTAATTTTTTGATTTCTGCTTCCTTCCATGAGTGTTGATTGTGAATCCAAACAAATTATTGGTTTTGGCCACTTCAATATTTTCTCCATTTAACGTGAGCTATTTATTTGTTCAGTTGAGAGGATTTTTGTTCTCTTTACATTGAGGTGTAATTCATACTTAATGCTCTAGTTTTTAATCTTCATCAGTAAGCATTTTAAGTCTTCTGCATTTTTATCAGGCAAGGGTGTATCATCTGCATATTATAAATTAATGAGTCTTCCTGTAATCCTAATGTCACATTCTTCTTCAAAAAATCCAGCTTTTTGGATTATTTGTTCAGCATATAGATTAAATAAGTATAGTGAAAAGATATAAAACTGGTTCACACTTTCCTGATTTTAAACCGTTAAATTAGGGTCTCGTGACTCTGTTAGAACAGTTGCCTTTTGGTCTATGTACAGTTTCCTCCTGAGTATAATTGAGTGCTCTGGTTATCTCATTCTTTCTAATGTTATCTATAGTTTATCATGATCTACACAGTAGAAAGCCTTTGCATAGTCAGTAAAGCACAAGTATATATCTTTCTGATTTTTTTTTGCTTTTAGCTAAGATCCATCTGATGTCAGCAATGATATCCCTAGTTCCAAGTCTTCTTCTGAATCTGGCTTGAATTTCTGACAGTTCTTTATAATAGTACTTTTGCAATTATTTTTTAATCATTTCAGCAAAATTTTACTTCTATGTAATATTAATATTTAATTATGATTTTCACATTCTGTTGGGTCACCTTTCTTTGGCATAGGCACAAATATCTTACATTCAGTTGACCATGTAGCTGTCTTCCAATTTCTTGGCATAGATGAGTGAGAGCCTCCACCACCGCATCAGTTTTTTGAAAGATTTCAATTTGTAGTCCATCAATTCCTGGATACCTGTTTATCACCAGTGCTTTCAGCATAACTTGAAATTCTTCTTTTGCTTTCTCTTGAAATGGCTGAACATTGACCATTACTTTTTGACACAGTGACTCTCTATATTCTTTCATTTTAATGATTTCTGCTTCATTCAATATTTTGCCCATCAAGTCCTTCAATATTGCAAGCCAAAGGTTGAATATCTTTCCATTACTTTCAGCTTCAGAAATATAAAACTGTTCTTCTCTTTTGGCTTTCTAACTCTAAGTCTTCACATATTTTATTATGATATTTTACTTTTTATTCTTGAGCTTACCTTTGAAATACTCTTCAATTATTTTACCTTCTCATTTCTTCCATTCAGTTTTGCTTCTCCTGCCCAAGAGTAAGTTTTAAAGTCTTTTCTGACATGCATTTTGGACTTTTTTGTCTTTTTAATGACCCTTTTCTTTCTTTCTGTATGATGTTCTTAATGTCATCCCACAATCTTCATTCATTAGCATCCAGTACATAAAATCTGTTCTTGAAATGGGATTTAACTTCAGGTGCAATAATTTCAAGGTCATATTTTGGCTCTCATGGACTTATTTTAATTTTCTTCAGATTCAGCTTGAACTTGCATATGAGAAATCCATGGTATGTTTCATAGTCTACCCCTTACCTTGTTTTGGCTGATGATATTGAACTTTTCCATGGTCTCTTTCCACAATGTAATTGTTTGATTCCTGTGTTTTCCATCTGGTGAGGTCCATGTATATAGTCACCTTTTATGTTGTTTGAAAAGATATTTGAAAGAATAAGTTATCGGTCTTACGAAATCCTATCTTGTAATCTACAGCTTCATTTGTATTACCATGACCATATTTCCCAACTACTGATCCTTCCTCTTTGTTTCCAATGCCAGTACTTATCAAGGCATCTTAATTTAATGTTTTATCAATTTCACAATGAAAAGTTGATTTAATTCTTCAATGTATTCATCAAATTGGTGTGTAATTTTAAATAATAGTGGTATTGACTGGTTGTCTTTTCAGGCTATGGATATCATCCTATCACAGACAGTACTGTACTTCAAGATGGATCTTTAAATGTTCCTTTTGGGATTGCATGGCGTTGCTATAGAGTCAGTTTGAACTCATAGCAACTGCAGTTACAACAGAATAATACACTGTCTGGTTATTTACCATACTCACAATTACTACTGTGCCTGAACCTATTAATGCAGTGACTATTCAAGCCATCTCTTTGAGAATCTTTATATTTTTCACTGATATTCTACCAAGTATGACATCATCTGTAGAGAATGAACTCTCATAATGACATGACAAATTACATGAGACAAAGTCTTATTGCCTTGATAGATCAGGTTGTGCTCCTGGGAGGCACGCCCCTGGAGGATGAAGCTACCCTGGGCCAGTGTGGGCTGGAGGCTCTGAACACTCTGGAAGTATCTGGCCACATGCTTAGAAGCAAAGTCTATGGTTCCCTGGCTCATGCTGGGGAAGTGAGAGGTTGCATTCCTAAGGTAGCTAAACAGGAAAAGAATAAGAAGAAGACTGACTGGTCCAAGTGGCAGATGCAGTGCAACCAATGTTTTGTCAATGTTGTGCCACCTTTGGCAAGAAGAAGGGCCCTAATGCCAATTCTTAAGTCCTTTGTGACTTTGGCTTGCAGCTAATAAAGCCATTTACACCCCCACACCCAATAAATAAATAAAAACCCCTTGGTCTATGTATAGGTTCTCCATAAACCTACATATATATATTTTTTTTTCTGATCCACACAGTTGAATGCCTTTGCACAGTCAGTAAAACACAAGTAAACATCTTTTTGTGTTCTCTGCTTTCAATCAAGATCCCTCTGATGTTCACAATGATATCCTTCCTTTTAGATCCTCTTCTGAATCTGACTTGCATTTTTATAAGTCCCCTCTCAAAGTACTACTGCTACTGCGTTTGAATTATCTTTAGCATAATTTTACTTGTGTGTGATACTAATGATATTATTTGATAATTTTCAGTCTGTTGTATCACCTTTCTTTGCAGTGGATACAAATATGCTATCTTCCAAATTTCTTGATATTGACAAATGAGAACTTCTAGCATTACATTAATTTGTTGAAACATCTTAATTAGTATTCTGTCAATTCCTGGAGTTTTGTTTTTCATTAATGCCTTTAGCGCAGCTTAGAATTCTTCCTTCAGTATCATTAGTATTGAACATATGGTACCTCTGAAATGGTTCAACACTGAGCATTTCTTTTTGGTATAGAGACTCTGCATATTTCTTTTGTCTCCTTTGACACTTCAATATTTTGCCCATAGAATAATTCAAAATGGCAACTCAAGGCTTGAATTTTTCTTCAGTTCTTTCAATTTGAGAAATACCTAGATGGTTGTTCCCTTTGGGTTTTCTGACTCCATGCATTTTCATATTTCTTTAGTTTTCATAATTCTTTACTTTGTTTTCTCCGAGCCATACTTTGAACTCTTCTGTTCAGCTTTTACTTGATTTATTTTATTGTTATTGTTGTTGTTGTTGTTTGGTAGAAACTTGATGAATTATCATTTTCTATCCACAACCACTACATTGAGGAGGGTGAAGGACTATTTGCTGATCACACTTTATACAAATGCAATTAAGTTGGTGTGGGGGTCAGAGTGCACTGTTTTGTCCCTTCTCCCTCCCTTCACACTGGAAGGGAAGAGGCTAGAACAACAGGTAGAGGGTAAAGAAGGCTGTAAATTTTGGAGAGGATCCTTTTTCCATTCCCTAGGTCTTGGCTGAAGGAGCTCTGGTAGTGTAGTGGTTACGAATCGGGCTGCGAACCTTAAGCTCAGTGGTTCGAAACTACCAGCCGCTCCGTGGGAGAAAGATGAGGCTTTCTACTCCCGTAAAGGTTTACACCCTCAGAAACCCTGTACAGGGCCACTATGGGTCGGAACCGACTCGACGGCACTTAACAACAACAACAACAGGTCTTGGCTGAGGGGAATCATTAACATATTTTCAAAAAATATGAGGAAATGGACCCTGATCCTACATGGAATGGCTGGTGATGCCCCTCTAAAACTTAGGGTTCAGTGACCTCTCCAAGGTCTGATATTCTTGAGAGGAACCTGCTAACTTCCTTGTTGTACTAAAGAAAAGGTCTGTGGCCCTTCCAGTCAACAACAGTGAGAAGCATTTTCCTTTCAAGTGGAGAAAAGCGGGGAGTGCTTTGTCCACTCATTGCCTGGTATAGGGTAGCTATGTCTTTCCCCAGAATTTGGAAACAGGACCAGTTATTATGAGAGAATGTGTGGAGGAAAAAATAATCCCATGAAGACAATAACATCAGGGTCAGAGGTAATGTTCCCAGCAGGCTGCTGTAATTCAAGCTAGTGTAAGTAAAAGCCCTGGAGTGGAAAAGAGGAAAGGTCTGGAAGTCTGGCTGTTGGGAGAGATTTTGTTCTAGTATGGGGCAGCCCCAGCCCAAGGAGCTAGTTCATGATGCAGTTATGTTTCAGAGTCATGAAGTAAACTTAGTTTATGATGCCCTGGAGCAAACTGAATTAGAAACAAAACAAAACAAACTCTTCATTTTCATACAGAATGTATGTGAAAACAATAGTAAAAATAGGAGCATATTTAGAAAATCATCACTTGGAATGAAACAATAAAGATCTGAAGTTGGAACTGTGCAACTATCAGGTAAAAGGATTAATGACTAATAGTCAGTTTTCCTGGGCTACTCAAGGTAGAGCCTCCTTCTACTCTAGTCATTTATACTAATCTGCAGGAAACAGGCAGGATTGACTACAGATTTAACATCCAAAACTGCTCTAGAAATCAAGTGAAATACTTGCCTAGAGACAACCCCTACAAGTTTGGGGCGTTGGGAGAGAAGGAAAATATAATGAGGGAATGATAAAAGGGGCAGTGGCGGTGTGGGGGTTAGAACAAAAAGAAAAGTATCTCTGTTCAAGAAAACAGCAAACACATCCTCCATTATCTGAACAAAGGAAGCTAGACAGAAAACTGTTTCATATCTACCTGTTCTAAAGATATTCTCTGAATCTAATAAAGCAAGAAATACAGGTTTAAACAGATTATTCAGTTATGTAGGCTAGAGAAATGTGTAATATTTGTGGCTGTCCATCTTTTGAATTGCATTTCTACCTTTGGAACATTTTTGCTTTATAACTTTGCAGGGTCACTCTGGTATATGCTAGAATTCAATCCTCCAGATTTACTGGCAGTCAGGAAGCTGAAACATGACCTAATTTCCCCCAATTATACTCACCAATTTTAAACCTGGATCATGGATTCAAAAGAGAGCAAGGTAAGGAAGCATTCTGTTTGGCAGAGGACAGGGTTGGGGATTCGGAGAAGTTGGGGTGATATTTAGAGATATTGGAAGTTGATGTCTGTAACATCAGTAGTGCATGTGTCCAGAGGGTTAGGGACCAACCTGCAACCAAGGCAGCAAGATGATTCAGGAATTGTTTCATTTTGTGTAGTTCTATAGTTGATTCTCAGATCCTTCCAGGGATTGTATTGAGTAATTAGAATTTTGTTGAGGTCCTATGTCAGGGTCCAGCCTCGACAAGGAAGTGTGAGTGTCACGAAGAAGGGAGATCTGGCAGCTAGAGGGATAGAGAAAGAGAGAGACGAAATATATACAAAAAAGACAGACACACAGATATGATGCAAGCTGGCAGGTAGGTAGATCTGCAAACATATTGCCTAGCATTGCACACAGAACTCACTCTACCTCAGTCTTTTATTCTCTTTTTTAGGGAGGGATTTGTTACAAAGGAAGGATGTAATTCACAAAGGGAGGATGTGATTCTTTAGATAAGATAGGATACAGAACTGAAATGTGATTAATCATTCAAAACAGGGCATAATGATTCACAGGAACAAGTTTTAAGATATTTTCATGGTTTTCTTAGCAATCTAACATTTTTATTTTTACAGAAAAAAAGGTTCAATCAAGCTGTTATATATTAACTTTTAGGCTTAAATGATCTAGAGCAGCGATGTGCGGTTTCTTAAGGATACTTAACATAAAGCAAGGTTCCTGAAAGGAGCCAAGCTGTCTCTGT
>NW_006408529.1:22905315-22906125 GCF_000296735.1 Chrysochloris asiatica | reverse complement strand
AGTGGAGGCATTAAGAGAGGCATTGTAAAAGAAACCATTTTCTCAGAAGCTACAATTACTGGAGTTAGAAGCATAAAATGAACAATATTAGGACAAAAAAATTATACAGAGGTAGCCAACCAGTGAATTCGCAAAAATCAATGAACCCGGGACGTCAGGAGGTCACTTACTTGGCCCTCAGGGTCCATGGTTCTTAATCCTGAGAAAGGCCCCCGGGTTGGATTTTCATCCGTGTTGTCACAGGGCCACGACATCTCAGTACTTGCATATGTCCTCAACAGAATTTGTTAATTCATTTTCTAATTAAGTGAACCAAAAGTATGCCTATTACTTGCATTAGTGAAACCTACATGACACAATAACAGAACTTGAAGGAAATGGGAACTAGAACTTGGTTATTTTACCTTAGAATGGATCTCAGATAGTATATGGTGTTAGCCTGAATCCAGGAATCCAGGAATTCCAGGAATGTGGGATGTGTCTTTGACTACTTATACTGGAAACAGATCATCAAGGCTAAAAGTTGAGTGTCAGTTTAAAGGAAGATTTGAAAGGATACTTTTTAGTGATCATTCTCCATATTTCACATCTCTTACAGAAAATTATGGGCATATTAGAAACTCAAAGCTAGATTATTAATTAGGAATGACTGAGACCCTGAAGCTTTGAATGGAAATATTTCAAAAGATCCAAATGTATAACAATAGCAAAAAGCCCAGAATCCATCTAAGCCTATTTTACCTAATATAAGGAAAGTCAATCTGTTTTCTTTTTATCAGTGTCTAAATTCTATTTTGAAGTCTTGGTGTG
>NW_006408529.1:22881996-22902774 GCF_000296735.1 Chrysochloris asiatica | reverse complement strand
GACTGGTTTGCAAGTCCTTTCAAGTGGGAATATCTCACCTCAGAGGGTCCTGGATGGGGCTCAGCATTCCACTTAAGGTCCTATGCCTGTATCCCAGAGTCCTTTTGTTCCTAGGCTGAACATTCATCACTATTTACCTCTGGCCCATTTAGCACATGCAAACCTACCTAAAAGTTCACCTATCTACCTTTTTCTTCCATCCCCCTCCCCCTTCTTGTGTATTGCCCTACTCAACACCCAAACTATGGTGCATCTAATCCTTAACCTATGTTCTACTGTTCCCTCCCTCCCAACCTTGGTAACCAACAAAGGACTTTTGCTTGTTTGTTTGTTTTGTTTTTAGTATTGGTATCTTTTCTTAAGCATTTACAATATGGTCTTATGCAATACTTGTCCTTTTGTGACAAATTTCACTCAGCAAAAGTCCTCAGAGTTCATCCATGTTCTATGGTGGTTTTCAGCTTCGTTGATGTACTTCACGGTAGCATAATATTCCCTTGTGTGTATGTACCAAAGGTTTTTTAATCTCTTCTTACATTGATGGGCACTTAGGTTGTCTACATCTTTTTGCTATTGTGAATAGTGATACAATAAACATTAGTGTGCATATATCTACTTATGTTTTGTCTCTTATTTCTTGTGAATATATATATACCAAATAGAGGAATTGCTGGATCATAAGTTATTTTTATTTCCAAATTTCTAAGGAAAAACTATACTGTTTTCTAGAGTGGTTGAACAATTTTACATTCTCACCAACAATGTAGGAGGGATCCCAGTGTCTCCAATTCTTGCCAGTATTTATTGTTCTTTTCTTTTTTGAACTTTGCAATTATTACTGGTGTGAGATAATATCTCATTGTTGTTTTAATTTGCATCTCTCTAATGGCTAATGTAGCCTAGTGGTTACGAATCGGGCTGCTAATCTCAAAGTCGGCAGTTCAAAACTACCAACTATGCCATGGGAGAAAGCTGAGGCTTTCTGCTCCCATAAAGATTTGCAGCCTAAGAAACCCTGTGCAGGGTCACTATGAGTTAGAACCGACTCCAGGGTAGTTAACAATAACAATGGCTAATGATTATGAACATTTCTTCATATGTTTGTTGGCTGCCCAAACCTCTTCCTTGGTGAAGTGCCTGATGTCCTGTGCCCATTTTTAAATTAGGTTATTTGTCTTTTTCATGTAGAGGTGTTGTAGTTTCCTATAGATTTTAAAGATAAATTCTTTGTCTGATATGTCATTGCAAAAGTTATTTTCCCATTCTGTGGGCTTCATTTTTACTCTTTCAGTGAAATATTTGATGCACATTAGTTTCTAATTTTTAATATGTCCCATTCCTCTATTTTGTCTTCTTTTGTTTGTGTAATTCTCACAACGTTTGATAGTCTATGTGTGCCCTGTATTGTTGTCGTTGTTGTTAGGTGCCATCGAGTCAGTGCCGACTCATAGCGACCTTATTATGCACAGCAGAATGAAACACTGCCTGATCCTGGGCCAACCTTACTACTGTTGCCACTCTTGAGTCCATCAGTGTTGCCACTTGGCCAATCCATCTCGTTTGGGGTCTTCCTCTTTTTCCCTGTATTGTTGCTGTTGTTGTCAAGTACCGTTGAGTCAGCTCCGACCCATAGCGACCGTGAATAGAGTTTCTGAGGAGCAGCTGGTGAGTTTGAACTGCCGACCTTGCAGTTCAAACGGCTTTGCAGTCTGGTGCATTAACCCACAGTGCCACATCAGGACTGCTTTTCCTGTATTGTTGTTGTTGTGTACCGTGGAGTCGGTTCCGACTCAGTGACCCTGCACAGTGACTCGAGTTTCGAACTGCTTACCCTGAGGTTAGCAGCCCCATTTGTAACCACTACGCTACCAGAGCTCCTTTTTATTAAAGCCCTCGAATTTGTCCCTATTTTTTTCATTGATGATCTTCATAATTCTGGGATTCACAATTAGGTCTTTGTATCCATGTTGAGCTTTGTTTTGTTTTTTAATATGGGGTGAGATAAAGGTCTTGTTTCAATCTTTTGCATATCAATTTCCAGTTCTGCTAGCATCTGTTGAGGAGACTATCTCCTCCCCACTCAATGTACGTTAGCCCATTGTCAAAGATCAATTGGCTTTATGCAGGTGGGTTAATTCTGGATCCTCAAGTTTGGTCAATTGATCTCTGCATCTTTTGTTGTACCAGTACCAGGCTGTTTTGACCACTGTAGCCATATAGTAAATTTTGAAATCAGAGAGTGAGAAGGTTCCAACTTTGTTCCATTTTTGTAAGTCTTTTTTGGTTTCTTGTAGTAGTGTTTTGTAGTTTTCTTTGTATAGGTCTTTTGTTTCTCTAGTTACATTTCTTCCTAGGTATTTCATCCTTTGAGCAGCTTATGTAAATGGTATTGCTTTCCTAATGTCCTTTTCAGTGTTGTCATTATTAATATAGAGGAATCCAGCTGGTTTTGTTTGTTGATCTTGTACCCTGCCACTTTGCTAATCTTCCAGTGATTTCTAGTAGTTATTTTGCTGAGTCTTTGGGGTATTCTATGTATACGATCATATCATCTGCAAATAGAGAGAGTTTTACTTTCTCCGAAAATTTGGATGCCTTTAATTTCCCTATTTTGCTTTATAGCTCTGGCTAAGACTTCCAACATAATATTGAACAGGAGTGGTAATAAGGGCATCATTGTCGAGTTCCTATTTACAAAGGGAAAGCTTTCAGTTTCTCTCCAGTGAGTGTTACATTGGCTGTTGATTTTGTATATAAGCTTTTAATTATGTTGAGGAATTTCCATTCAGTTCCTACTTTGTTGAGTGTTTTTATCAAAAATGGATATTGGATTTTTTCAAATGTCTTTTTCTGTATCAGTCGATAGATTTTGTGGTTCTTTTCCTTTTTCTTATTTATATGGTGGATTTTTCATTCATTGTTTTTCTACTATTGAACCATCCTTGCATCCCTGATATGAATCCCACTTGGTCATGATGTAATAATTTCTTAATGTGTTGTTGAATTCTGTTGGTTAGGATTTATTGAGAATTTTAACATCTATGTTCATGAGGGATATTGGCCTATAATTTTCTTTCTTAATGATGTCCTTCCCTGGTTTTGATATGAGAGTTATGTTTGTTTCATAAAATGTATTAGGACATTTTCCATCTTTTTCTATATTCTACAATAATTTGAGTAGAATTGGTGACTTCTCTTCCCTGAATGTTTGGCAAAACCCACCAGTGATGCCATCTGGATCTGGACTATCTTTGGTTGGGAGCTCTTTTGTGACCTGATCAGTTTCTTCTTTTATATGTCTGTTCAAGGTTTCTACATCACTCTTTGTAAATTTAGGTTGTTGTTATTGTTAAGTACTGTGGAGTCAGTTCTGACTCCTAGTGACCCTGCACAGGGTTTCTGAGGCTGCAAATCTTTACAGGAGCAGAAAGTCTCATCTTTCTCTCATGGAACCACTGGTAGTTTTGAACTGCTGACCTTTAGGTTAGCAGCCAGACTTGTAACCACTAGCTTGTTTTGCTAAAAATGTATCCATCTCCGCTAGATTTTCAATTTTGTCAGAGCACAACTCTTCATATTATTCTGTTATTATCCTTCTATTTCCATTTTGTGTGTGTGTGTGTGACATCATCCATGTGATTTCTTATGCATTTTTATCTGTATCTTCTCTCTCTTTTCTTTTGTTACTTTTGCCAATAGTTTGTCAATTTTATTAATCCTTTCGAAGAACCAGCTTATTGTCCTTTTGATTCTTTCTACAGTTTTTCTGTTCTCTGTCTAGTTTATTTCTGCTCTAGTACTTATTTCTTTTCTTCTGTTGACTGTAAGTTTACTTTGCTGGTCTACTTCTAATTGTTTAAGCTGTTATGATCTTTCTTCTTTTTGGATATGTATATTTATTGTAACAAATTGTCCTCTCAGTACTGTTTTTTCTGTATCCCAAAGATTTTAGTATGTTGTGTTTTCATTCTAATTTGCTTCAAGAAATTTTGTGATTTCACCTTTTATTAGTTCTCCTACCCAGTAGCTTTTTAGCAGTGCGTTATTCAGTTTCCATGTATTTGACTTTATTTTCTTGGTTTCCTATTGTTGATTTCTAATTTTGTAGCATTGTGGTCTGAGAAGATATGTTGTAGTACTTTGATGTTTGAAAATTTTGGAGGATTGTTTTGTGGATTAAACGATGGTCTATTCTGGAGAATGCTCCATGTGCACTGGATAAGAAAGTGTATTGTGCTGTTGTTGGGTTGAATGTTCTATACACATCTATGAGGTCAAGTTGGTTGATTGTGTTGTTTAGTTCCTCTGTGTCTTTGTTGAGTTTCTTTCTGGTTGTTCTATCAATTTTCAAAAGTGGTATATTACAATCACCCACTATTATGTTACATGTGTCTATTTCTTTGTTCAAATCTATCAGGTTTGCTTTATATATTTTGGAGCTCTTTCATTGAGAACATAGATATTTATTATGGCTATGTCATGTTGTTCAATTGACACTTTAATCATGAGATAATGTCCTTCTTTATCTCTTATTCTGATTTTTGCCTTAAAGTTTATTTTATCAGAGATTAGTATTGCCATTCCTGCTCATTTTTTTTATTGCAATTAGCTTGTATATATTTTTCTTTCATTTAACTTTTAATCTGTTTCTGTCATTGTGTGTAAGGTGCATCTCTTGCAGACAGCATATTATGGGATCTTGTTTTCTTATCCGTTATACCACTCTCTGTCTCTTAACTGGTGTATTTAATCCATTGACATTGAATGTAATTATTGGTAGGTATGAGTGAATTGCTGTCATTATGTTTATTTTTTTTGTGGTGCTGCTCTTTTTTGTTTTTGTTTTTTTGCATATCTTCTTGTCCTGAGTTCATGTTTTTTGTGTCATTTCTTGTCAGTTTCTTCATAGTTTAAATGTTTCCAAGTTCTTCCTGGATTTTTATTTTCTTGGTATGTTGTGAAGTAGTAATTTCCTTTGAGGTTACCTTACATTCTATTAACTTTTTCCTCCATTTGAAACAGTCTCTTTTATCCTGTAATCTACCTTATCTCCTCACCACCTGAATATCTGTTCCTATGTTTTGACCATCTTTCACATTGTACTTGTTTTGATGTGACCGCCCAGATCCTCTGAATTTGTTCTTTTAGTTTGCTCTGTTCTGGATTCTTCCATTTGTTGATTGAGTTCTGGGTGGTGCTGCCATGTATGTCAATCTCTGATTGTTGTCTGTTCTTGTTGGCTCTCTGTCCAAAAACTCCCTTTAGGATGTTTTGAAGTGCTGGGTAGGCTCTAACAAAATCCCTTAGCTTATATTTATCCAGGAATGTTTTAATTACACCACCATATTTGATTGACAGGTTTGCTTGGTAGATGATTCTTGGTTGGCAGTTTTTTTTTTTTTTTTTATTCAGGGTTTTATATATGTCTCCCTATTGCCTTCTTGTCTGCATGATTTCTGCTGTGATATTGGAGCTTAATCTGATTTGCTTGCTTTTGTATGCAGCACTTGTCTTTTCCCTAGCTTCTATCATGATTCTATCATTGTCTTTGATTTTGGAGAACTTGATTATGATGTGTCTAGCTGATTTTCTTTTAGGGTCTATCCTTCCTGGGGTTCATTGAGCTTCTTGAATGCTTATCTTTTTGTTTTTCAGGATGTTAGGGAAGTTTTCTTCCCAGAGCTCTTCAACTATCTCCTTTGTGGACTTGTGTGATTCTTCCTGTTATGAAATGCCAATAATTCTTACATTATTCTTTTCATGTTGTCCAACATGAATCTTAGAGTTTCTTCAGATTTTTTCATCCTTTTTTTCTGCTTGGTCTTCTATCTTAGCAGTGTTGAGATTTGTCTTGCAACTTGCTGGTTCTAGCTTCCATCTCTTCAATTCTACTCCTTTGCCCTTTCAATGTATTGTCCATTGCTGATATTTTATTATTAATTGTTTGGACCCCTTTTTGCAGGTTTTGAATTGCTTCCAATGCTATATCTATCTTATTTGATTGTTCCTGTAGTGCTTTGCTGACTTTTTCCTTATTTACCCCAAATCCTATGTGAAGCATTTGGATTTACTTCAATATCATTTACCTGAAATCCTTCTCAAGCATTTTCAAAGCCTGCCCTCCTTCCAATGTGATGTCTAGGTCTAGCTCCTGCTTATATGTCTCAGTCACTCTATCTTGTTTCTGAACATGTGCTGATATGATCAGCTATTTCTTGAGCATCTTCAGGAGTTAGCTGTGACCTCAATAATTACATGAATGTATGTTGATGTTTTATTATGCTTTCTGATTGCCTCTAGGTAGATGTGATCTGGAACTGGGCTTCCCTTTTCACTCTTCTTATTACTCAACTCAGAGTACCTGTATCAGATGTTGGTTGCATGTTTGGTGTATAGCAGCTGTTATTGGCTCTTGCCTGAATGGTGGAACTTCATGTGATGTGATTGTAGCTTGACTATATGACCACAATTGTTGTCTCTTCTTGGGTAATGTAGGGAGGGGATAAGCCCCCTTTATCTCCTAAGATCAGTCAGACAACTGTAGTGGCAGTGTACCTCTGATACTTCACCCATTCCATCTCACCCCATATACCACTCTGGAAGCCACTAGGGCCTGACAATCAGAAAAATACTAGTTTTCTTGCTCCTGCTACAAATTCCACTGGTTGTAAGCCTTCAAACTTTCTAAGTATTCCTTTATATGTAGTTTAGAGTCCTGGGACTGTCCCCTAAACTTACTTCATCTGATATTCTGTATTATTGTTAACAGAGGTTTGCACTACACTTCTCCCTAATACACCATTAAGCCTTGCCTCTTATCTTTGATTTTGGAGAGGTTGATTATGATATGTCTTTGTGATTTTCTTTTGAAGTCTATCCTTCCTGGGATTCGTTCAGCTTCGTGAATGCTTATCTCTTTATTTTTCATGATGCTAGGACACTTTTCTTCCAGCAGCCTTCCAACTATCTCCTCTGGTGTCTTCTGTTATTCTTCCTGTTACAGAAATCTGGCTACCCTCACGTTATTCCTCTTCATGTTGTCCCACATGAATATTAGACTTTCTTCATATTTTTGTAGTCTTTTTTTCTGCTAGCTCTTCAATCTTAGCAGTATTGAAACATTTGGCTTCAAGGACATTAATTCTGGCTTCTATCTCTTCATTTCTACTTCTTTGCCCTTTCAGTGCATTGTTCATTTCTGATAATTTATTATTAACCATTTTGACCTCTTTTGGCAGGTTTTGAGTTGTTTCCAATGCTATTTCTATCTTATTTGACTGTTCCTGTAGCACTTTTCTGACTTCTTCCTCATTATTATTAACCCCTCTGTGGAATATTTGGATGTACTTCAATATCTTTCTACTGAATTCCTTCTCAGGCAGTTCCAAAGCCTGCACTTCTTCCAATGGGAAGTCTAGGTCTGCCTCTGCTCATTTGTTTCAGCTACTCCATCTTGTTTCTGGGCATGAGGTGAGATCTTCTATTGCTTTTGAGGTATTTTCAATAATTAGATGTATTTTCAATAATTAGATGAATGCATGTTGCTGTATTATTAAGCTTTCTGAATGCTTCCTGGTAGATTGTGATCAGGATATTGGCTTCCCTTTTCACTTCTTTCATTACTCAACTCAGAGTAATTTTAGCTAGTGTTGGCTATTTGTGTAGTGTATAGCAGCTGGTGTTGGCTCTTGCCTTGATGTTGGGATTTTACAGGGTGTAATTGTAGCTTGGCTATATGTCCAAAACTGCTGTCTCTTCTTGGTTAATATAGGGAGAGAAAGAGCTCCCTCCCCCAAGTTAAAAGGGACACCAAAACAAACAAACAAGCAACAACAAAAAGACAGAAAATACAAAGGAAAAACAGTTGGACACTAAAGTCTATAATCACAAATAAAAATAAACAAACAAACAAAATATAAGTAAGATTTTAACACCCATTTTCAGCTCTTTCTTTCAAGGCCACCTGAGAAATTTCAAGATATTTTTGTTGCTCCTTATGACGTAACTCAAGATTTAAGTTTTGTCCTCTTTCCTTTTTTGTCTGTCTCTCCTTTCCTTAAGCCCATTCAGGTGTTTCTACTAGTGAGAAACTGCCCAGGGCTGGCCAGAGTCATTTTCAGCTGTTCTTGTTGACTCCTCCCGTTTTTTTGATTCTGGGACCAGTGGTATTTGTGGAGCAACTTTGTGTACATGTGTAGTATAACCTTCTGGGGCTGTAGTGGTTTCCACCTGCTCGAGCACCCACTCTAGTCACCAGAGTGGAGGTACACAAACCGAGAGCAAAAAATGAACAGAAATAAAGCTGTTCACACCGTTATCTTTGATGATTGGCCAGACCTCTGTTGTGCGGCACTCCTCTGATCCTTTCCTTGCTGTGTCCCACTCAAGATGATCTGCCAGCAGCCACACATCAGAAAATAACACCATTCTTACTTCTGCTACAAATCCCACTAGCAGTAAGCCTTTGATCCTTCAAAATATTCCTTTATATGTAGTTCAGAATTCTGAAACCATCCCTTGAACCTGATTCATCCAGTATTTTGTGTTATTATTGGTGGAGGACTTCAGGGTGTCTTTCCCTAATTTACCATCCAGCTCTGCCCATTGCTTTTTAATGTTTTAAAGAGGTCTTTTGCAGTAGATTTAAACAATAGAATGAGTCATTTCTTGAGTGATACTTCTATAGGTGCTAATTGTGAATCCAAGTAAAATAAAATGACATTGCTTATTGTTCTAGTTGTGAGGAATTTTTTGTTTTTTGTTTTATTTTGAGGTATAATCAATACTGAAGGCTGTGGTCTTTAATGTTCATCAGTAAGTGTTTCAAGTCACCTTCATATTCAGCAAGCAAATTGTGTCATCTGCACATTAGTTTTAAAGCTATGTTCTTCTTTATATAGTCTAACTTTTCAGACATCATACAGACTTAAGTATGACAAAAAGATGTGACCCTGTTGTACATCTTTCCTGATTTTTAACCAGTGTATATCTATAAACATTTTTAACTGTTTAATATTTCCATTTTTCTTAATGATGCCAATTTTTAAAAAATATATTGTTTTCTCCTAGGGATTTTAAAGAAGATTTGTTCTTCCTGTCAACTTGATAATAACATCATGTTAGGAAGAAAAACGCTATCTTTAAATATTCTGATTTGTCTTTTCTTATCTGGTTAGATAATACTTTTGAATTAAAAGATACTTGCTAGGAAGTTACTTCAATTCAAAAGTAATCCTGTTTTGCAGCAGATTTAGTGTATAGCTTTGTATAAATCTTTTCATTTCTGCTTTCTCAGCTGTAAAATTGAACTCTGAATAGTGACAAATAATAGGAAGATGTGCTAAGGACTTTTAAACCACCTTGCAGATATCAAACAATAACATGTTATAAAATGATACTGTCAGTTTTTATATTTTGAGACAACTCCAAACTGGCCTAGTGCCATTTTTAGCAATTACCAAAATAGAAGTTTTAACAAACAAATGCTTGTTTAATTATGAGAACATGTTTACTCCTAAAGAAAACATTATTTGGAATGGTGTCATAAATGATGAGTTCATGTGATATATATATTTTAAAAATCTTCTCAACAACTATACCCAATACTAAGGGTTGAAAAATTATAATGTAAAAAGAATTGTAGTTATTATATTTCGTTTCCAAAGTGAGAGATGATCTGTTTTGCACCAAAGAAATAGATATTTTTACTTTTGTTCTTTGAAACCATGTGATATAAAAACAAGAAATACTTTAGTGTTACTTAGTCATATGCATCATGTCAGAAATATGTTATTGTTTACCATTTATTGAGAATATATTTCTGATGAGATCCTTCTGCTTCTTATAAACTAGGGAATAGTACTACAAGACTTACTGTGAAAAGATGACAAGTGAGTTATAGCACCTGCTACTGCAAAATGATGGCTGTGGTCCCTGTAGGAACTTCATAGCCAAGAAGATGAAAATATGATCAAATATAAAGAGCTGCTGGATCCTAGAGATCAAAATACAATCTGCCATGTGACTTAGGTACTTACATAAGAGTATCTGCTAATTTGTTTTGTACCTCTGAATATTGGTGGTAGGACTTCAGGGGAGGTGAAATAAGTATGACAATATGACCATTGAAACAGTTTACATACATTAAATTTGATCCATTTTCATTTTCTAAAACATGCTGTCAGTAGTTTATTTGCAATGCAAGAGATGCCTGTGCAAATGAATGGAATGTTAAGTGTGAATTGCTGATGTGGATTACCTGAGAATGTATAATTCAGCAATATAATGACTATCTGATCAAGCAGAGCAAAACTGCTAGACGCACATTCTAAGCAATCAGTTGTCCTTATAACCATTTCAGTACCCATTCCAGTGACTTCTCTTGCTGCTGCTTCTTCTTTTAATTAGGAAAAAAAACAGAAAACTTGATTCTATTTAAAAATAGATATGAAAATTAAAACAAAAAATACATTCACATATTTGTGACCAATAAACCCTTTTAGATGTTCTGAATTGGATAGACAGAGTAACAAGGACAGTGCAAGGACAGTACATAAAGTACCTTGATTGTTTGTGTCTTTGTCCCTAAAACACTTCACCATTGTCTAATAAGCTCTAGAGAAATGCCCAATTAATCTATACTATGCTCCAACCCTGCTGTTGAAACTTTTTCAAAAATATTGCTTCAGGAAGAATCCTTCACATGCTCAGAATTTCACATTATTAACTTGGTCGGTAAGTCTGTAGCCAAAATGAAAAAGGGCAAGAAAAATTATCTGTGTATTAGATCCTGAAGGGATCCAAGTTTAATCCCAGGCTCCTAATAAAACTTGTAATAGAAAAACTGAGCTATACCATAATTTTTTTGTAGAATTCATCATCCAAATAAGATTTTTCTGTTTTTCCTTCATTTCTGTGCTGAATGCCTTGGTTCAGAGATTGTGTCCATTGTAATTGATTTATAGCACAGTAATATGAATTGATTCTTCAGAGATATCTGTTATCTTTGATTTTAGATCAATGTCTTAGTTCTGATTTTTTAAAGTAATTTCTTTCTATCCTATGAGACATATGATCATTACTAAACCATCATAGACATTTAGAGACACTGATGATCTCTCATAATGAACAGCAAGGGGTCCCATATGCCAGATGAAATATTTTTTCTTTCTATAAGGAAGTTTTAGCTATAGGCTAGATTCAGATATTTATTTTTCTAACCTAGATCTCTGCTACTGAGGACAAGTAGAAAAATAACAAGTCTGTTTTTAATAACCAAAGAAATAATGAATCTGTTTCTAATAAGCATAGTTCTAGAATAAATCAGCAGCCAAATAAAATGGCAACTGAAATTATAATTCTGAAGGGACCTTTTTTCTAACAGAAGATGCATTGGTTTACTACCTAATTTTGGAATTGCTAATGTTTTGAAAAACACTAAAATTCTACCAGAGAAAATTTGAACTCTTCAAACATTAAGATTTGTACTTTTCAGACACTCCTGATTGATTTATCCCTAAGCTGCTTTGAAGTCAAAGGTACAAGTTCAAGTTTCAGTTTGAAAAATAAGAGGTGCATTTATAGTAAACAGGTGGCTTCTGTTCAAAAGAGAATTGCTGGGGACTCTTTTATGACCATGCTGATGCTGTGACATAAGTGGAGCTTGTCACTTTTCCATCTGGTCTAGACAACTGCTAGAGGCGGAACCTATTTAGAAAGTGGCACAAACCATACAGCTGCTCCTCAACATCTCATAAATAAAGAACCCAATCACAGTTTTATTCTGCTTTATTAAACCCAATTTATGACGACTGGGTAATTAATTTTATTCTGAAAAAATTGTCCACCAGTTACGGCATTAAGGAATGTGTTAGTTGATATGATCCTTCAAAACTTAACTCAATATTAGTAGAACGATTTTGAAATGCCTATCGGTGTTTATATTTGTTTGATTATACTTTAACTAAATTACTGTGTTTGGAAAAATTGCTTCCTTGTGAAGTGGAATGCCTCAAGGAACTCTGCTGACTTGCTTTACTACCAATTGGACATACTTTATCCCAGAGTTTTTATATGTAGAGAAACAGACCTGGTATAATCATTCAACTAATTTTGCTATTGTTGTATTACTTTTGTGATTCACAGATAACAGAATAACATTAAATGCAGGTACTTCCTTTGCTTGCTTTTAAATGCTTTTCCCAGTGGGATGTTGGGTGCCTTATATAATAAAATAGCAGTAAGAAAAACAAAAGAACTTATCTCTTGCCAGAGATATCAAACTACTTTTTAAAATTTTTAATAGTTTGCTAATCCTTAGTGTTTTGCCCTGAATCAACTATCTCACTGAAATAAGCCTAGCAGTGATACTTTTGCCGCCCCCCCCTACTTTGGGTCTGGATTATGTTCAAATCATTATATAGATTAAATGACATTTAGTACTTGTTATTTGCCTGTGAATACCTTAATTCTAGGAAATTTTTACTTTCTCTGGCAGAACATTCTCATCTGTCATGATGTCACTGGCTGATAAAATACATAAAACCACCAAGTCTAATCATGTCTATAGGTTTCTAATAAGTTTGGTAGCAAAAAGATCCTAGTCCCTGTGTTCTTTCAAAAGTCACATACTGTAGCAGACAAAAATAAGTACACAAGTTACCAATGAAACCTTAAGGAGCTCTTGAAGCTGATCTCTAAATTCCTCAGAAATTCAGTCCATAAGCAATTTAGGTTAGTCTTTCAAGGTCACCCATAAGATGTTTTGCCACATTCATTTCATATAAACTGTCCAGATGCAATGTGTGCTTAGTAAAGACATATTTTAGTGGAAAAGACAAATATTTTTTATTCTTTCTAGACATTATGACTCTAAATTTTTTTAAGAAACAAATTAATATAGTTCAACTTGATATTCAATTGAATAAAGCATAAAAATATTTAACATGGCTATAGCTTGCTGAATATTAAATAACATGAGAAAAGCTGTATGTCTGAGATACTAGATTTGAAAAGTAAAAGGACTTTGGGCATTGAAGTGAACACAGACAGAAAGAACATTAAAAGTCTGTCATTTTACCATTTCCTTTTAAACAGCTGAGATCCAAACATAACTATAGTTGGCTGCTCTTATAAATGATGATCATTGCTTCACTACTCTTGAAGAAAAATTGTTGAAATATTGACACCTTATACACCTACCAGAATAAATTTCACATGATTTACTCTAAGAAACAAGAAATCCCTAAAGTAATTTTTTGTTGGTTGGTTTGTGTGTATGTTTATGTGGACTTCAACTTTATTTGATCCTTGGTATCTATCATGGAATTTTTTTTTATATCTATTTCCTAATATTTTATAATAGTGGGACCATGTAACATTTGTTAGTTTGTGAACGATTTATTTCACTCAACATATGAAAACATGAATGCTCCAGATTCATCCATGTTACAAAATGCTTTGCAGACTCCTCATTGTTGTATAGAATTACATTGTATGAATGCACCACTCTTTGATTATGCATGCATCTTTGATGGTTTTTTAGATTGTTTCCATCTTTTTGTTATTAGGAATAATATTATAGTGAACATTTGTTGTTGTTAGATGCCCTTGGGTTGGTACCAAAGCATAGCAAACCTATGCACAAAAGAAAGAAACAATGCCCACTCCTGGGCTAACCTCACAATCATTGCTACACTTGAGCCCATCGTTGCCACCAAAGTGCCAAACCATCTTGTTAGAGGTCTTTCTCTTTTTCTCTGAACCTCCACTTTACTAAACATGATATCATTCTACAGGAACTGGTCCTTCCCTCCTGATAATATGTCCGAGGCATGAGAGACAAAATTTGGCAATCCTGGTTTCCAAGGAACACTCTGGCTGTACTTCTTCCAACACAGGTTTGTTTGTTCTTTTGGCAGTCCATGGTACTTTCAATATTCTTCTCCCAAACCATAACTCAAATACGTCAATTCTTCTATAATCTTCCTTATTCACTGTCCACTTTCACATGCACATAGGGTTATTGAAAATACAATGACTTGGGTCAGGAGCACCTTAGTCCTCAAACTGATGTCTTTGCTCTTGAACACTTTAAAAAGTTCTCGTGCAGAAGATTTTCCCAATGCAATATGCCATTTGATTTCTTGACTGGTTCTTCCATGAATGTTGGTGGTTGATCCCAGCAAAATGAAGTCTTTAACAACTTCAATCTTTTCTTGGTTGAAAAGAATGCTGTTTATTGGTCCAGTGGTGAGGATTTTTGTTTTCTTTACATTGAGATGCAATCCATGCTGAAAGCTGTGATCTTCAGTCTTCATCAGTAAGTATTTTAAGTCCTTTTCACTTTCAGCAAACAAGGTTGTATCATCTGCATATTGCAGGTTGTTAATGAGTCTTTCTCCAATCCTGATGCCATGTTTTTCTTCATATAACACAGTTTCTAAAATTATTTGCTCAGCATACAGATTGAATAAGTATGGGTGAAAAAATACAACCCTGTTGCACACCTTTCCTAATTTTAAGCAATTTGGTGTTCCCTTGTTCTGTTGGAACAACTGCTTCTTGGTCTATGTACAGGTTCCTCTTGAGCACAATATTCCAAATTACTCATACTTAGCAATGTTTCCCATAGTTTGTCATGATTGACACAACTGAAAACATTTGTGTAGTTAATGAAGCACAGGTAAACATCTTTCTGGTATTCTCTGCTTTCAGCCAGATCCATCTGACATCCACAGTGATATCCCTCATTCCATGTTCTCTTCGGAAACCAACTTGAACCAGTGAAATTTTTCTGTCAATGTTTGTTTGCAGCTATTTTGTATTACCTTTAATAGAACTTTACTCGCATGGGATATCAATGTTATTGCCAGTTGATTTCCACATTCCATTGGGTCACCTTCTTTGGAATGTGCACAAATATGTGTTTCTTCCAGTCAGTTGGCCAGATTGTAGTCTTCCAAATATCTTAGCATAGGTGAGTTAGCACTTCCAGTGCTAAATCAGTTCATTGAAATATTTCAATATGTATTCTATCAACTCCTGGTGCCCTGGTCTTTGACAATGACTTCAGTGTACCTTGAACTTCTTTCTTCAGGATGATTGGCTCTTAATCATATGCTACCTGTTGAAATGAAGGAGCTCTGGTAGCGTAGTGGTTATGAATTGGGTTACAAACTGCAAGGTCAGCAGTTCGAAACTACCAGCTGTTCCACCAGAGAAAGATGAGGCATTCTGCTCCTGTAAAGATTTATAGCCTCGGAAACCCTGTACAGGGTCACTATGGGTCGGAACTGTCTCCATGGCACACAGCCACCAGCCACCACCTGTTGAAATGATGGAGCATCAACCTTTTTTTTTTTTTTTTTTGTACAGTGACGCTGTGTATTCCTTCCATCTTCTTTTAATGCTTTCTGCATCATTCAATAATTTGCTCAGAGAATCCTTCAATATTGCATGTCGAGGCTTGAATTTTAAATTCAGTTCTCTCAGTTTGTGAAATACTGAGCATATTATTTCCTTTTGGTTTTCTAACTCAAGGTCTTTGCACATTTCATTATAATATTTGACTTTGTCTTCTCAAGCTGACCTTTTACATTTTCTGTTCACCTCCTGTGCCTCCTCATTTCTTCCATTTGCTTTATCATTTCTACACTGGAGAGTAAGTTAGAGTCTCCTATGACACCTATTTTTTCTTTTCCTTATTTCTTGTCTTCTTAATGACCTTTTATTTTCTTCCCGTATGATAGTCTTGATGTTATCCCACAATGGTATTAGGTCTTTGGTGTCTATTGCATTAAATCTATTCTTTACATGATCTCTAAAGTTAGGTGGGATGTATTCAAAGTCATATTTTGACTCTTGTGGATTTGCTTTAATTTTTTTCGGCTTCAGCTTGAATTTGAATATGAGCAATTGATGGTCTATTCCACAGTCTGCCCCTGGCTTTTTTTTTTGGCTGCTGGCTTTTCCATCATCTCTTTCCACAGATGCAGTCAATTTGATTTCCATATATTTCATATGGTGAGGTCCCTTTTACGTTGTTTGAAAAATGTATTTGCAATGAACAAGTCATTGATTTTACAAAATTCTATCATGGGATCTTCAGCATCATTTGTATCTCTAAAGCCATGTTTTTCTATCACTGATCCTTCCTTTTTGTTTCCAACCTTTACATTCCAATTGCCGATAATTATCAAGGCATCTTGATTACATGTTTAATCAAGTTCAGATTAAAGAAGTTTGTAAAATTCTTAAATTTTATCCTACCTGGCTTTAGTGGTTGGTGCGTAAATTTGAATAATAGTGGTATTAACTTGTCTGCCTTGTAGGCATATGGATATTATCCTATCACAGACAGTGTTGTACTTCGTGACAGATCTTGAAATGTTCTTTTTTATGAATGCTATGCCATTCCTTTTCATTTTGTCATTCATGACATAGTAAATTATGTGATTTTCAGATTCAAGATGGCCAATACTAATCCATTTCAGATCACTAATGGCAAGAATATGGATGTTTTGTGTTCCATTTAGTTTTTGACAAATTTCAATTTCCCTAGATTCATATTTCAGACATTCCATGTTTTGATTATTAATGGGTGTTTAAAGCTGTTTCTCTTCATTTTGAGTTGTGTCCCATCAGCAAATGAAAGTTCTGAGTGTTTTTTTCTATTTACATCATCATGGTCAACTCTACTTTGAGAAGTCACAATTTGAGTGCCATTCAACCTGAGCAGCTCATCTTCTGGCAGTATACCTGACAGTATTTCACCACTATTCATAAGGATTCCAGTGACTAAATAGTCAGAAGGAGTCTGTCTCTCCTTCCAAGTCTGTCTTCATATGAAAGCTCCTCTAAAACCTGTCCACCATGGATGACCCTGCGGGTATTTAAAATATGCATGGCATAGCTTCCAGAATGACAATAACACAGAATTTGTACCACAGTACAGCAAACTGACAGATGAGTGGTAGACAGTGAACATTGGTGTGTATATATTTATTTGTGTCACTGCTCTTCTATTTTATATATATATATGAAATATATATATACATATATAGAGAGATTCTCTATGCTGGAGAGCAAGTTTCAGATTCTCCTCTGACATCCATTTTGAACTTTTCCTTCTTTCTTGTCTTCTTAATGACTTTTTGCTCTCTTCATGTGTGATGTTCTTGATGTCATCCCACAACTCTTCTGGTCTTCGGTCTTTAGTTTAATGCATCAAATCTGTTCTTTAGATTATCTCCAAATTCAGGTGGGATAAATTCAAGGTCATATTTTGGCTCTCATAGACTTGTTTTCATTTTCTTCAGCTTCAGTTTGAATTTTCATATCAGTAATTGATGGTCTGTTCCACAGTCTGCCCCTGGCCTTGTCTTCACTGATGATATGGAGCTTTTCCATCTTCTCTTTCCATCTTCATTTTGCTAGGATCAACCACCAACATTCATGGAAGAACCACTATTAGTCAAATTTTACGCACTCACCATTAAAGCCAGTGAGGATGACATTGAATAATTCTACCAACTTCTTAATTCTGAAATTGATCAAACATGCAATCAAGATGTCTTGATAATCACTAGTAAGTGGAATGCAAAAGTTGGAAATAAAACAGAAAGGATCAGTGGTTGGAAAATATGGCCTTGATGATAGAAATTATGCAGGAGATTGCCTGATAGAACTTTGCAAAACCAATGTCTTGTTCATTGCAAATACCTTTTTTAAACAACATAAAAGACCACTATACAAGGGACCTAACCAGGTGGAATACACAGAAATCAGATTGAGTACATCTGTGGAAAGAGATGATGGAAAAGTTCCATGTCAGTAGCCAAAACAAAGCCAGAGGCAGACTGTGGAAAAGAGCATCAATTGCTCATATGCAAATTCAAGCTGAAGTTGAAAAAAATTAAAGCAAGTTCAAGAGAACCAAAATGTATCCTTTTATATATCCTACCTGAATTTAGAGATCATTTAAGGAACAGATTTGATGTATTAGACAGTAAAGACTTAGACCATTGTGGGATGACATCAAGAATGTCTTACAGGAAGAATGCAAAACCTCATTAAGAAGACAAAAAATAAGGAAAAGGGAAAATTGGTATCAAAGGAAACTCTGAAACTTGGTCTCTGATATAGAAATATGAAAACAAATTGAAGATGTAAAGAGTACAGGAGATGAACAGAAATTTTTAAATATTAGCTCAAGAAGACAAAGCCAAATATTATAATGAAATGCATAATGAACTGGAGTTAGAAAATCAAAAGTAAGAAACACACTCAGCATTTCTCAAGTTGAGGGAACTGAAGAAAAAAGTCAAGCCTCAGCATGTGGTATTGAAGGATTCTATGGGAAAAATATTGAATGATGCAGAAAATATCCAAAGAAGATGGAAGGAATACACAAAGTCACTGTATCAATAAGAAATGGTTGATACTCAATCATTTCAAGAGGTAGCATCTGATCAAGAGTCAATGATCCTGAAGGAAGAAATTAAAGGTGCATTGAAGTCATTGACAAAGAAATAGGCACCAGTATTAGTTAAAATACAAATTGAAATCTTTCAACAAAGTGATGTGACACTGGAGGCATTTACTCCTTTGTGCCAAGAAATTTGGAAGGTAGCTAACTGGCCAACTGACTTAAAGAGATCCATACTTGTGTCTGTTCCAGAGGTGATCCAATGGAATGTGAAAATCATTGGACAATATCATTGATATCCCATTCGTGTAAAGGTTTACTGAAGATAATACAGAAATGGTTGAAGCCATACATTGACAGAGAACTTCCGGAGGTTAAATCCAGATTCATCAGAGGATGAGGAGGGACAGATACCATTGCTGATCTCAGATGGATCTTGGTTGAAAGTAGAGAATACCAGAGAGATGGTTAGTTGTGTTTTACTGACTATGCAAAGGCTTTTGATTGTGTGGATCATGACAAACTATGGACAAAATAGAAAAGTATGAGTATTTTGAAACACTTGTGCTCATGAGGAAGCTGTACATGGGGTAAGAGGAAGTTGTTAGACACAACAAGAGAACACCAAATGGTTTAAAATTAGGAAAGGTTTGTGCCAGGGTTATATTCTTTCACCATAGTTATTCAATCTTTCTGCTGAGAAGCTGGATTATATGAAGGAAGATGTGGCATCAGGATTGGAAGAAGTCTCATTAACAATACAAACTTGCTTGCTGAAAACAAAAAGGATGTAAAATACTTACTGATTAAGACCACAGCCTTCAGTATGGGATACATCTCAATGTAAAGAAAGAAAAGATCCTTACCACTGGACCAATAAACATCCATATACATGGAGAAAAGATTCAAGTTGTCAAAGACTTCATTTTGCAACACTCATGGAAGCAGCAGTCAAGAAATAAAATGACGTATTGCATTAGGCCAATTTGCTGCAGATCTCTTTAAAGTGTTGAAGAACAAAGATGTCAGTTTGAGGACTATGGTCCATCTGACCCAAGCCATCACATTTCCAATTAACTCATATGTGTGTAAAAGTTGGACAGTAAATAAGGAAGTCCATAGAAGAATTGATGCATTTGAGTTAAGGTGTTGGAAGAGAGTTATTGAAAGTACCCTGAACTGCCAAAAGTACAGCAAGATTGCTCCTTGGAAGCCAGATTGGCCAGTCTTCATCCAACATATTTCAGACAAGTTATCAGGAATGGCCAGTCACTGGAGAAGGATATCATGTTTGGTAAAATACAGGGTCAGAGAAAAAGAAGATCCCGAATGAGGTGGATTGGCACAGTGGCGGTAGCAATGGACTAAGACATAGCAACAATTGTGAGTTTGGTCCTGTAATGAGCAGAGTTTCATTCTGTTGCTCATAGTCATTAGGAGTCGGTACAAACTCAATGGCACCTAACAACAACAACAAGTTAATTCAATTTCTAGCTACTTCAGAAAGCATCATACTATTTTCATAGTACTTGTAACATTTTATAGTCTCATAAATAGTGTAAAAGACTTCCAATCTCCCAGCAATCTTGCCAGCATTTGTTGTTTTCTGTATTTCTTTTTTTCTTTTATCATTGTCATTTTCACAGTTATGAGATGGGATCTCATTATAGCTTTTATTTGTATCTCTCTAATGATCAATAGTAATACTAGTGTGGCACTGTAGGGTAAACACTGGACTAGTAACCACAAAATTATAATTTAAATCTACCAGACCCATCTCAAAAGCACTATAAATATAAATTGAATTGATGGCACATAACAATAATGGCTAATAATCACAAACATATTTTCATATATTTTTTGACCATCTGAATGTCATCTTTTGTTAAATCTACTCCTGTCCTTTGCTAATATTCTGACTGGAATGATTGTCTTTTGTTTGTGATTTGTGAAATTTTTCTATAATTTTGAGGTTAGACTATTTTCTGTTAAGACATTGCCAATAATATTTTTCCAGACTGTAAACTATATTTTTACTCCCTTTGGAAGTTTTTTTTATGAACATAAGTATTTTCCTTTTAGAAGTTATCAGTTACCAAAATTTTCTTCTATTGTTTAAACATTGTTAGATGCCATCGAGAACACAGCAACCTTGTGTACATAAGAACAAAACACTGCCCGGTCCTGGAACAACCTCACATTTGTTGCCAAGCTTGAGCCCATTAATGCTGCCACTTTGCCAATCCATCTCATTGGGGGTCTTCCTCTTTTTCTCTGACCCTCCACCTTATCAAACATGATATCCTTCTCTAGTGACTGGTCCCTCCTGACAATATGTCTGAAGTATGAGA
>NW_006408529.1:22879424-22879990 GCF_000296735.1 Chrysochloris asiatica | reverse complement strand
AGGGAAACCAAGATTCAAAAGACAGCCAAGCATCTTAACATTATTTCCCCCTTTTTGCCCATTAAAACCATGCCTCAATCCCTGTATCTCAGAGCCTGTTGTTACAAGGTTGTGCATACATGATTATTTACCTCTTTCCCACTTAGCCCATGCAAACCTAATTGTTCTCCCATTTGCCTTGTTCTCCCATTTCCCTCCCCGTTCTTGTGTATTGCCCCCCTCCCTAGCATCCAAACTATCCTACTATCCTGTATCTATTTCCTACCCTGTGCTCCACCTTCTGCTCCCTCCCCTCACCCCACTCTCCTCATCCTGGTAACCAGCAAAGAACCACCCCCCTTACATCCTTTTAGTATAGGTTATTTTTCTTAGTCTTTTACAATAGTGGTCCTATGCAGTATTTCTCCTTTTATGACTGACTAATTTCACTCAACATAATGTCCTCAACATTTATCCACGTTATGTGGTTGCTTACAGCTTCCTTGTTGTTCTTCAAGGTAGCATAATATTCCATTGTGTGTATATACCACAGTTTGATAAATTCCTCTTCACTTTCAGCAAGCAAG
>NW_006408529.1:22875949-22878114 GCF_000296735.1 Chrysochloris asiatica | reverse complement strand
AGGGCACTTAACAAGAAAAATGGAAATCTTTCAACAAACTGATGCAACACCGGAGGCAGTCACTCATTTATTCCAAGAAATTTGGACGTTTCCTACCTGACCAAATGACTGGAAGAGATCCATATTTGTGCCTATTCCATGGGCACAACTGAGGTGACTCAATTGAATGTGGAAATCATTGAACAATGTCATTAATATCACATGCAAGTAAATTTTTGCTGCAGATATTTCAAACACTGTTGCAACAAAAGTGGAAATAGAAGCATAAATATCACTGCTGAAGCAAGATATATCTTGGCTACAATTATAGAATACTAGAATGATGTTCACTTGTGCTTTATTGACTATGCAAAGGCTTTCAATTGTGTGGATTATGTAAAACTGTGAATAAAACAGTGATGAATGGGTATTACAGAGCACTTTTTCATGCTCAGGAGAAATCTGTACTTAGACCAAAAGCCAGTCTTTTGAAGAGAACAAGTGGATACTGAATGGTTTAAAATCAGGAAAGGTGTACATCAGGGTTGTAACCATTTACCATACTTTTTCAATCTATGTGCTGAGGAAATAATCTTAAAAGATGGAGTATATGATGAAGAGTTTATCAGTGGGATTGGAATAAGGCTAATAGTTGTTGGTATGTCAACTCAGTTCTGACTCATAGTGCCTTTATGTACAACAGATGGAAACAGTGTCTGGTTCTGTGCCAATGTCACAATCATTCCTACAATTCAGACCATTCCTGAGCTACTTTACCAATCCATCTTGTTGGAGGTCTCCTTGGACTTCTTCTTTCAGTATCATTTACACTGACCCTCCACTGTACCAAGCTTGATGCCCTTCTCCAGTGACTGCTTTCTCCTCAAAATATGTCAAAAGTATGAGAGATGAAGTCTGGTCATCTAAGGACCATTCTGACTGTATTTCCTCCCACACAGATTTGTTTGTTCTTCTGGCATGCCATGGAACTTTTAAGATTCTACTTTAACACCATAACTCAAAAGCATTCATTCTTACATGGACTTTTTTATTCACTGTCCAACTTTGACATGCATCTGTTGTTTTTTAAGTACCGTTGACTCATTTCCAACACATAGTGACCCTTTATAGGGTTTTCAAGTAGTAGCTGGTTGGTTTTAACTGCTGACCTTGTAGTTCGCAGTACAGTGCTGACCATACATTGCCACACCATGGTATTGAAAATACCATGGCTTGTGTCAGGCACATCTTAGTCCTCAAACTGACATCTTTGCTTTTGAACACTTTAAAAAGTCTTGTGCAGCAGATTTGCATGATGAAACGTATCATTTGTTTTCTTGACTGTTGCTTCCATGAGTGGATCCAGATAAAATGAAGTCTTTGACAACTTCAATTTTTTCTCCATTTATCGTGATGCTATATGTTGGCCCAGTGGTGAGGATTTTTGTTTTCTTTACATTGAAATGCAATACAGCTAAAGGATGTAGTCTTTGGTTTTCTTCAGTAAGTATTTTAAGTCCTCTTCATTTTTAGCAAGCAGGGTTGTATCATCTGCATATCACAGGTCATTAATGGGTCATTATTCTGTAATCCTGATTCCATTTTCTTCTTAATACAATCCAGTTTCTCAGATTATTTGCTCAGCATACAAATTGAATAAGTAATATGATGAAGAATGCAGCATTAAGATTGGAGGAAGGGTCTTTAACAGGTGTACATAGCACTTTGCTTCACTTAAGGTATACCTACAACATTTCTCCATCTGCTGTTGGGATTTCTATGAAGTTGTGTTTCTACATTCCTCACCCAGGCTCACGGCTGACTTCCAAGATTGTCACACAGTGCTGGGAAGGCTTACAAGTCACCTCCATTCCGTATTTCTACTCATGTACTATTTTCAATTAGTTCCTTCTTCCAAGTGGTGTTTAATCTAATTCTTTATACAGGTCCCAGGGTAGTCATCAACATCTGTTTCACTTGTTTTTGCAAATGTTTGCTGTAGTGGACAGCATAGTGTGTCTGCTTAAATCCATCTTGAAACTCCTCTAAAATGTTTTTTTCATGTTTTATTGTGAATTATATGATAGTTTACATGAGAGAACTTTAGTTTTACAGTTATTCCACCGTATATTGTTTCATTGCCATGGTTCCAATCCCCTCCATGCATCATCAACGGATCAAAGGGT
>NW_006408529.1:22871039-22875434 GCF_000296735.1 Chrysochloris asiatica | reverse complement strand
CTACATCCATAGGTGTAGGTCAAGTTCATCAAATTGTATCAGATCGCTCTTTTTTTTTTTTTCCTCTTCTTTCTTTTCCTGGTTGAGTTCTGATCATTCATTCATCGGGGCCAGGTCACGTGGGTACCATCAGTGGTGTGGCCACAGAGGACTAGAGTGAAGAGTGAAGCTACTAGCTGATAGGAAGAGAGGGCATATGCACAAGAACACCCACACTTGCAGATGGTTTTTAAGACTATAAACAGTTACATTAGCCTAACTACTGCATTTCTATTTAATAACAGTGATTTTTAAACAATTACTAAAAATACATTTATTTTCCAGTTTTCATATTTGATGTGATCATAGCTTTTCTATCTTGATTCTTTTTCTCAACATTTTTGCTGTTTTGGAAAGCCAATTGAAGAAATGGGAAAATAAGTGCTATTTTCATCTCTTTTCAAGTCTGTTTAAGTTTATGACAGTGAAAAGGTAATCAAATAATCAAACACATATCTATGTAGAAGATGTGAAAAAATAAATTTTGATTAGCTGGGTATAATTTTGATTTAAAAAAAAATAAAATTATGAATTTATAGCTAGAGACAGAGACACATTGTATTATGAAACTCTAATTTTTTTAGAATGTATATCTTCTTCCAGAAAGGAGAACAATTGGTAAGCCAGTGCCTAGTAATTTTCAGGAAGACACTGTAGAGAATTTAGTCTCAGATCATGTGAGGAAACAGTATTATTATTATTATTTTTAGTGTTTATTGTGAATTATGTGATAATTCACATGGGAGAATATTAACTTTACATTCATCCTATTGTATATCGTTTCATTTCCATGGTTACATACTTCTCAAGAGATACAATTTTACTTAAAATTTGGAAGGATCACTCTGGATGCTTTGTTGAAAAGTAGAAATTAAGGAAGTCAGAATAGAGCCAGGAAGACAGGTTAAGAGTTAATGCTTATTCTGACCAGGAGCTAGTCATAAACATTTCAGTTGTGTTTATATTTTGAATGTCAAAACAAATGGATTAGATATGATGTGATAGATATGAAACTCTGGAAGCTCATTTTCTTAATTATTAATATATCTTGAGAAGTATGCTTCCATACTAAATGCGGGGCACTTCTCAATATTAAAAACAAGTAATTAAAAAAAAAATTGTATGAAGTGTGTCTTTAGTCCTTTGGTGGTATGCATTCAGTAAATCACTGCTTCGGGACTGCTCTTTTGTGAAGTACATTATATAATTTCTATCTCTAATGCACTGCTTAAAATCTTGTCCCTTAAGATATCCAGGTCTCAGACTCAACGGCTACATATATAAATTTCCCACAGAAAGCATCCTTTATTATTATGGGCACTAAAAGTGAGGGTTGATCTAGAATTATCTAAGATACAGAAAACACCAAGTTTTTTAGAGAGAAATTTGAGGTTTCTAGAATTAAAGAAGAGATACAAATATCACTATGATGTTAAATGAGGAGCCACAAGAACAGGCTATATGACAAGTATCCTGTTAAATTTAAACCATGACTGACAGCAACTGTATAATCTTAAATTCCACAAATTTACCTTGGACTATATTAAAAGGTCTCTGGTAGCATAGTGGTTATGAATCGGGCTGTGAACCGCAAGGTCAGCAGTTCGAAACTACCAGCTGTTCCGCAGGAGAAAGATGAGTCATTCTGCTCCTGTAAAGATTTAAAGCCTCGGAAACCCTGTACAGGGTCGCTATGAGTCAGAACCGACTCCATGGCACATCACAACAACAAATATTAAAAGGTCATAAATACTTGTTGTATTTACTTATAATGAAATAGGTTGGTAACTCATTTTTTGCTACTCCTAAAGGAGCACTTCAGGATAAGGTGCTGAACTGCAAGCTTAGATTGTACTGTAAGGTTAGAAGTTCAAACTCACTAGCTGCTCCTTGGAAACTCCTAGTATTGCTATGGGTCAGAACTGACTCAATGGCACTTAACAACAAAAATGACAACAAAGGAGCCCTGGTAGTATAATTGATTACAAGCTGGGCTGCTAACCACAAGATTAGCTGTTCGACTCTACCAGTTGCTTGCTAGACATAGAAGAGGCTTTCTGTTCCCATAAACATTTCCAGCCTCAGAAACTCTATATAGGATCATTATGCGTCAAATCCATCTCGGTGGCATACAACCACCATCACCATTCTGTCCTGGTGTTGTGTTGTAGGATAAGCACAGGACTCCAAAACAAAAAGTTGGCAGTTCAAACCCAACAGCTGGTCCTTGGAAACCCTGTACAGAGGAGCTATGACTCAGAATTAACTTGATGGTACTTGGCAACAACAACAATCAGAAAAAAATAAACATTAAAAGGCCCCCATACCCTGTGGTTTATGGTTTTAAAATTCACACAACAGTTTTATTATTAGTTGTTTATCTAGTTTCAAATGATTCTTAGTGTGAGAGCACATACGACTCCAAACTGCCAGTGTTGTCAGCAATAAAGAATTTAAACTGTCAAACACTAATTGTTTTCAAAAAGTATCTCATTAGTCTATAGTGTTTCATAATAAATTCCTTCATACTAAATATCCATTATTTTATGTGGCTCTGTCAAAATGAAATGAATCTATGCACAATGAAATGGAGACAGTCAACTTTTAAAATCTTTTTTAGGCACACTAGATTTATATTTAGCATGTTGTGACACTTAGGGACCCTGTATAAGGTTCTGAAGTGTGACGCTGGATTTGAACAGCTGACTTCATGTTTCAAACCCTCCTTATGATTCAGTGCTTATCTTACTGCATCACACCAAGACATTTAGCATATATGCATAGTGGTTACAAATCGGGCTGTGAACCTCAAGGTCAGCAGTTCTAAACTACCAGCTGTTTTGCAGGAGAAAGATGAGGCTTTCTGTTCTGGTAAAGATTTACAGCCTTGGAAACACTGCACAAGATCGCTATGGGTTGGAACCAACTTGACGGCACTTAACAACAACAACAACAACACACACATGCATACACACATATATACACACATATATATTTGTTGTCATTGTTGTTAAGTGCCGTCAAGTTGGTTCCTACCCATAGCGACCCTGAAGAAAGCCTCATTTCTCCCACAGAAGAGCTGGTAGTTTCGAACTGCTGAGCTTACGATTCACGGCCTGATTTGTAACCACTACGCCACCAGAGCTACTTACACATATATATAGTCACATATATTTAAATATATAGTTACCTATTTGCTCTGAAGAAACATGTCTAATGGAGAATCATATTTAAACCCATTTTTTTGAGGCACAGTGGTGTTCAGTAGAATTCAGCAGTGCTGTGGAGCTGCAGAGGAGTTGGTTGTAAATAATAACAGAGAGCATGCATTTATGTTTCTCCATAAAATACCACTTCCCACTCCATAATTCTCTAATCTGACTTGTTTACTATTTACAGTTCTCATCAGCACAATGTACAACATACAATTATTTATTTTTATTGTCTGTCTTCCTCTTTCTCTAGAATTTAAACTCCATCTAAGTTAGAAATTTGCCTCTTCTCTGCTGCGTCTCTAGCCTGGTGGGCCTGCATTTTGAAAGACTGCATTTGCCTTCATATTTCTTCTATGTATATCTCTCCTGGAGACCAATGTGGAAATTATAAAGAGGGATAAGTATTAACTGTGATCAGAAACAATGACTATGGAAAACAGGATTTGAAATCTTTAACCTTAGTCATAGACTTATGTACATGAGGAATATTAATATCAAGCTAAAAGCAACTATTAAAGATATGATTTAATACAAGTTTCTTTTAGATGTTTTCATTTTCTGGACTATCTAACAAAAAGAGAATTCAACAGAGTTGTATACTTCTTAAGGAACCAGTATAAATGAATGTTTTTGTGGTTGTTAAGTGCCATCAAGCCAGTTCTGATTTATAGCAACCCTGTTTAGGGTTACTGAGGAGTGGCTGGTGGGTTTGAATCACTGACCTTGCAGTTTGCTGTCAAGCATCATACTAGGACTCCACATGTGTGTATGGTATTGGTGGTGGTTGTGTACCTTCCAGTTAGTTCTGACTCACAGTTACCTCGTGTAGAGTTTACGATGCTGTAAATGTTTATGGGAGCAAAAAGCCACAGCTTTATCCCATGGAGCACATGCTAGATTAGAACTTCTGACCTTGTTGTTAGCAGCCTAATTCGTAACTCACTATGCTACCAGGGCTCCTTCTTGTTGTTAAGTGCCTTTGATTCTGACTCATAGTGACTCTATATACAGTTTCCAAGGAGCAGTTGGTGGATTTGAATTGCTGACCTTATGGTTCGCAGTCCATTGTAGGATCGGCAGTGGACAGCAAATCTGAAGATGAGCAGTTCAAATCCACCAGCTGCTTCTTGGAAACGCAGAA
>NW_006408529.1:22868262-22870137 GCF_000296735.1 Chrysochloris asiatica | reverse complement strand
TGAAAGATGAGGGGCCTCCAAGGAGCACTCTGGCTACACTTATTCCCCCACAAATCTGTTGGTTCTTTTGGCAGCCCATGGCACTTTCAATAGTCTCCTCCAACACCCTAATTCAAAAGCATCAATTCTTCTATGTCTTCCTTATTCACTGTCCAGCTTTCGCATGTACACGAGGTTATTGAAAATACCATGGCTTGGGTCAGGTGCACCTTAGTCCTCAAGCTGACATCTTTGCTCTTCAACACTTTAAAAAGGTCTTGGCTCTTTTCCAGTTTCTGTGGCATTAGGCATCATGAGCAGCAAAGTCTCACACTACACTCTGTATGAGGCGGTGCGGGAAGTCCTGCACAGGAGCCAGCGCAAGCGCCGGAAGTTTTTGGAGACGGTGGAGCTGCAGATCAGCTTGAAGAACTATGACCCTCAGAAGGATAAATGCTTCTCAGGCACCGTCAGGCTGAAGTTGACCCCCGCCCCAAGTTCTCGGTGTGTGTCCTTGGGGACCAGCAGCATTGTGATGAAGCAAAGGCTGTGGAGATCTCTCACATGGACATTGAGGCGTGCAAGAAACTCAACAAGAATAAGAAGCTGGTCAAAAAGCTGGCCAAGAAGTATGATGCCTTTTTGGCCTCTGAGTCCCTGATCAAGCAAATCCCAAGGATCCTGGGACCAGGCCTGAATAAGGCTGACAAATTTCCTTCCCTGCTTACTCACAATGAGAACATGATGGCTAAAGTCAATGAGGTGAAGTCCACCATCAAGTTCCAAATGAAGAAGGTGCTGTGTCTGGCATTGGCTGTTGGCCACGTGAAGATGACAGGTGATGAGCTCGTTTACAACATCCACTTGGCTGTCACCTTTTTGGTTTCACTGCTAAAGAAGAATTGGCAGAATGTCCGGGCTTTGTACATCAAGAGCACTGTGGGCAAACTCCAATGTCTGTACTAAGACACAGCTCAATAAACCTTATTGTTAACTATCAAGTCTGTTTGTAAGTGTCTGGGGTCAGGATACAGGTGATTTTGTGAGAGAGACAGAACTTTATGCCAAGTACATCCTGGTGTGTGGCACTGTAGGGCAAGCACTGGACTGCCAACTGTAAACCCACCAGTTGCTCTTCAGATAGCCTATACATGGTTACTGGGAGTTGTGGTCTAGAGGAATCTCCAGGAAGGTTGTTGCCTCAAGTCCTAGGAAATCTGTCTAGGACATTGTGGAGTTGCCTAATCCCAACAATATTACATTAACATTTAATATATCAGGCATCCATTGGTTGAGTAGATGTTCAGAAATAGTTCATGGGGAAATAACACTTTAATTCACTTTTCCCATGAACTTATTGAACTCCTTCATACAAACAAACCAGCACAAATTGTAATCTGGAATCCAGCGGTGGTTTGCTAAGAAAAGACCAAAAGTAATGGAAACTTCAGGACCTTTGTCCCAGGAGGTTCAGCCCCCTGCCTGACTGAGGTAATTCCTGGAGTTATTGCCTTCAGTATTGGAAAGGTGACTTGGTGTAGTGGGAAAGCCTTGTTATTTAACCTTTGACCTTGTGATTTAACATTTACCTTTGGTAAATAAAGGAACCTGTTCATACTGTTGTTGTTTTTTTTTAAAAAAAAGGTCTTGTGCAGCAAATTTGCCCAATGCAATACTTCATTTGCTTTCTTGACTGCTGCTTCCATGAGCATTGATTGTTTATCAACATGAATTTCCATGAGTGTTGATAACCCAGATTCAGAAAAGGCCATGGAATGAGGGATATCATGGCTGATGTCCAATGGATCTTGGCTGAAAGCAAAAAAATATCAGAAAGAGGTTTACCTGTGCTTTGTTGATTATGCAAAAGTTTTGATTGTGTGGATCATGACAAAC
>NW_006408529.1:22850503-22867327 GCF_000296735.1 Chrysochloris asiatica | reverse complement strand
TGACTCTATACACAGACACACAAACTTGTGCATGTGTGTGGGTTAGTCAAAAATTATCTATACTTTGGCTGTAGAATTGATTTTAGTCAACTTTTAGAGGTGGACAAATGCATCATTTTTTTAACAGTTGCCTTGCTTTTTTACACAATTTGTCTATCTGTCAACAAGCTTTTATATTCCTTTATTTAAAAATGCTTTAGGCTGAGCTGTAAACCACAAATGCTTCTTCATCAGAGGTGTATCTTCATCCTGGAAGGACTGCTTTCAGGAGACCAAAGAGGTGCAAGTCTGATGTATCAAGTTCAAGACTATGGGGAGGATATTTTACTACCTCAAAACAAAGTTTTTCCAGAGTGTCAACAGTGTGGACAGAGATGTGGGATGTGAATTGTCATGCAGGATCATGATACCCTTAGATAGCAGTCTTCTGCCTTTAATCCGAAGTTCAAGCTTCAACTTTTCAGTGAACCTTTCACTGTATTGAATACTGTTGATTGCTGAGGTTTTTCTTTGATAATGTTCCAGTATTGACCTTGGGAATCCCATAAAACTATAAGCATCAATTTTCCAGCTGATGGCTGACATTTGAACATTTTGTTGGTCAGCACTTGAGGATGTTTCTATTCCATACTCAGCTGTTTAATATCAGGTTCATAGTGATGAATCCATGTCTTGTCACCAGTAATGATATTTTAAAAGAAACTTTTACCTTCATTTAAGTATCGGTCCAGATTTTGTTTACAGATATTCAAAACTTCTGTTTATGTTCTTCTATGAGTTATTTCAGTACACAATTCACACAACCTTTTTTTTTAATGTTTTATTGTGAATTATGTGATATTTACATGGGAGAACAGTAGTTTTACATTCATTCTATCGCATATCGTTTCATTGCCATGGTTACAATCACCTCCACGCATTACCAACCAACCAAAGGGTATACCCTACAAGCCTACCCCCCAGTCGTAAGCACACAGCCCCTCTCCCTCTCTGGATCTAAAGTCCCCAACTGCTCTATCTCTCCACGTCATCATCTCTGCCTCCATCTCAGGCATCACTGCTTCTCTGGATAGGGTCCTGCTCTCCGCTCTTCTCCACTGATGGTCCCAGGGACCTCCGATCCTAGACTGAAATGTTAATCACTCCCCTCCTTGCTATAAGATGTCTATCTTTACATTTCCAACCCTCACAGTCAGTCCTGATAACAATTATTCACTATTGTATCACAAGAGACCTATCTGCATTTTATTTCATCAGACCCACCCAGACACATTGGATACTACTCACTGGAGATTCTACCTTCCCCCACGTCCTCTGGATCCAGCTTCCCTCTTGAAAGCTTGTAAGCCAGTCACTTCTTGCCTTTGTAGCCCCCACCCCACCCCCTCCATTTTGGGTAGCCAATGTCCAAGTTGCCCATCTCTGTCTACTCTGTCACACAAACTTTTTGAAATCCAAATCTGTCATGGATTAATTCAAAGGCAGAGTCATGGCTGATTTGCAAATTATTTGCCACATAATCAACCATTACTCGTCTATTCAATCGAATCATTTAACATGCACATTCAATGCTGTTATCAGCTGTGTATGTGGACAGGCATTTTAACATATCAGGAGTGCAGATAATTTTTGACTCACCCTCGTGGTGTGTGTGTGTGTATGTATGTGTGTGTGTGCTTGTGTAGTTCTGATGTGGTGATGTAGGATAAGCATTAAACTGCTAACCCCCAAATCAGTAACTCAAACCCCCAGCTGCTCCTCAGAAACCTTATACAGTGTCCCTATGTTGTTGGTAAATGCCATTAAGTCAGCTCTGACTCATAGGTTTCCAAGAAGCATTTGGTGGAACCTACTGGCCATTCTGTGGGAGACAGATGAGGCTTTCTGCTCCCGTAAAGATTTACAGCCTCGGAAACCCTGTGCAGGGTCGCTATGAGTCGGTTCTGACTCATAGCGACCCTGTACAGGGTTTCCAAGGCTGCAAATCTTTACGGGAGCAGAAAGCCTCATCTTTCTCCCACAGAACAGCTGGTAGTTTCAAACTGCTGACCTTAAGGTTCACAGCCTGATTTGTAACCACTATGCTACCAGAGCTCCTTTAGAGCAATGGTTTTCATGTATCTCTGTGCCTAATATTCACTTTGCTGTAGGATAAGCACTGGACTGCTATCTGCAAGGTTGGTGGTTCAAACCCACCTGTCTTTCCTCAAAAACCTTATACAAGTTCTTTATGAATCAGAACCAATTTGATGGCACTTAACAATAACAACCTGATCTATATATCAGGTGTTCTGCTGCTGAGGTTCATAAAACACAGCCTGAGAAACACTGGCCTAGCAAGTGGATTCCTTCAGTTCACCTAGGTGTTCTTGTAACTGTTAAATGACAACGAGTTGATTCTGACTCACAGTGGCCTTGTATAATTTCCAAGGAGCAGTTAGTGGGTTTAAACTACTTAACATGGGGTTAGCAGTCCGTTGTTTATCTTACAGTGCTGTACAACTACTCTCCTGGAATTAAAGTTTCTAAATTTGATTGATTATAAGCATCTTCTGGAGGTTTACTTAAAACAAATACATTATAGTTGAATTCTTAAATTACAGTGAGGCTGAACAATTAAAGTACTAATTAAAGTTTAACAGTATCTTTTCAGGTAGTTCAAGGTGCTTATTTCTTCCAAATTTGTTTCCATTTACCATCTTCTGAGCTCCTTAATGAAAGCTGTGGCAATATGATCATGTCTAGTTTATGGAGAAAATGGAAACACATTTTTAAGTATCTGAACATGAGGAGACATTTATTTGACTGTGTTTACATACACAATTGTCATACTCTCTTTGTATTCGAACCATTGATTTCTCTTATGGATTGAATTACATCCCTCAAAATATGTGTTCTAGCTACTATTGAACACTTCAGAATATGTGTTGAAATGAAAGCTAGCTTGAAATAGTTGAGTTACCATTCACTGCCTTCCTCAATATGAAAAAAGAAAAAAATATTTGATTTACAATATCACAGTATAGTAGACTTATTTTTCCATGATCTACTATGAACTTATTTGGAAAGAAAAGTTTAATTTTGTTGTATTAATGAAGTCATACTAATATAGGGTGGATCCTAAACTTAATCTATTCTGAGATATAAACAGAACAGAATAGACACAGAGACACTTAGAAGGAAATAATGACAATGGAGACAGAGGTATCTATAATGCCAAGAATTGCTGATATTTACTTGATGACTCCCAATATTTTTAACTTCATACTACTTACATTGCACATCCTTATCATTAATGCATGTTCTCAGAAAATGAACTTCCCAAAAGCTTAGCTCCATTCATATTATTAAGCTTTACTCTACTTTGAAGAAGCATGTCTTCCCTAGTCATATTTTGCGTGCCAAACAACCTGAACTACTCATCTTCCAGCGTCATATCAAACAATGTTCTGATGCTATTCATAAAGCTACTCCCTCAGAGCTGATTGTTGTTCCTTCCTAGTCTTTTTGAGTCTGAAACCTCCATAGAAACCTGGTCACCATGGGTGATCCTGCTTGTATTGAAACACCAGCCGCATTGCTTGCAGCATTAGAGCTACATGCAATTCACTATAGTATGAGAAACTGCCAGACAAGTAAAGAACTAAACACGAATCAATTATTCTTGGTACAACAATTCCATGTATTCCTTCCATCTTCCCTTGATGCTCTGTGTGTTGTGTAATATACTTCCCACTGTTGTTGTTAGGTACCATCAAGTTGATAGTGACTCATAATGATCCTATGCACAACAGAACGTAACAGTGTCCTGTCATGCACCAAACTCACAACTGTTTCTATCTTTGAGCCCATCGCTGCTGCCACTGTACCAATCCAGCTGGTTGAATATCTTCCTCTTTTTCTCGGGCCTTCCATTCTACTAAGCATACTGTTCTTCTCCAGGGACTGGTCCCTCCTGATAATATGTCCAAAGTATGAGAGACCATGTCTGGCCATCCTGGCTTCCAAGGAGAATTCTGGCTGTACTTCTTCCAATACAGATTAGTTTGTTGTTCTGGAAGTCCATGGTACTTTTAATAGTCTTCTCCAACATCATAGCACAAATTTTGTCCCTAGAATTTGTTAATAATATATTTGGAGGTTTGAACATTTTATTCAGTTCTTATGGTTTGCAACATGACAAGCATTTTCCTTTTGGGTTTTCTAACTCCAGATTTTTGCATATTTCACTATAAAGCTTTGTTTTGTCTTCTTGAGCTATCCTTTGGAATTTTCAATTCAGCTCTTTGTTTCTTTATTTCTTCCTTTTGCTGTGTTGTTGTTGCTTTTAAGTGCCGTTAAATCTGTTTTGAACTCATAGTGACCCTATATGGGATTTCTGAGGAGAGGCATGTGAGTTACAACTGCCTATCGTGCAGTTCAAACTGGCTTCTCTGTTAAGTGCTTATACTACAGTGCCACACTTTAATTCAAGATCAAAACTCAGAGTCTCATCTGATTTTATTTTGCTCTTTTCTTATTTTCCTATCATTTTAATGACCTACTATTTCCTCATGTATGATTGTCTTGATGTCATCCCATAGCCATTCTGGTCTTTAGTCATTGTTGTCCATTGTGTCAAAAAAGTACATTGCAAGATACATCCTGAAGGACAATGCTTCTAGTGATAATATGATATCTATCTGCCTACAAGAAAAGTCAACAAAGTCAGTTTGTTGTGTTGTGGTGGCTTGTGTGTTGCTGTGATTCTGGAAACAATGATATGGGTATTTTAAATACAAGCAGCGTACACCCATGGTGGACAGATGTCAGCTAATCTTCCAGACTAAGACAGACAAGGAAGAAGGAGAGGCAGATGGAGAGGCAGATGGAGAGGCAGATGGAGATGCAGATGGCTTCTGAATGTTTAGCCACTGAAAACCTTATGGATAGCAGTGGGGCATTGTCTGATAAAAACCAGAATATTGCATATTGAAACATGATGAATAGCAGAAAAATATTGTTAGATATGGTTCCAGAGATGAGCCCCTCAGTTTAGAGAATTTGAGAAGTGTTGAGCATGTTCTTCCCTTTTGGTTTTCTTTAAATCCATGTTTTTGAATATTCCATTATAATATTTGACTTTCTGTTTCTAAGCTACCCTTTGAAATTATTTATTCAACTATCCTACCTGTTAATTTATTTCACTTGCTTTAACATCTCCATATTGGACAGCCAGATTCTGAGTCTCTTCTGACATCAGTTTTGGTCTTTTCCTTCTTTCTTGTCTTCTTAATGACCTTTGTTTTCTTCCTGTATGCTGTTGTTGGTGTTATTCCATAACTCTTTTGGTCTTCTCTCATTATTGTCTAATGCATCAAGTCTATTCTTGAGATGATATCTAAATTCAGGTGAGGTATGTTCAAAGTCATATTTTGACTCTTATGGGCTGGTTGTAATTTTCTTCAGCTTCAGCTTGCATATGAGCAATTGCTTTGGTTTATGATATGGAACTTTTCCACCATCTCTTTCTACAGAGTTAGCCAATTTTATTTCTCATCAGGTCCATCTGTATAGTCATTTTTATGTCTTTTAAAGAGACAATTGCAGTGAAGAAGCAATTGGTCTTGCAAAAGTCTGTCGTGTGATCTCTAGCATCCTTTCTATCACCAAGGCCATATTTTCCATATTTTACTTTTTCTTTGGTTCCAACTTTGCATTCCGAATGCCAGTAATGGTCAATATATCTTTATTGCATATTTTATCAATTTCAAGCTGAAGATGTTGATATAATTCAAAGACTTGTCAAAGACTTCATTTTTGTCAGACCAACCAACAGCAGCCAACAAATCAAATGATGCATTGCATTGGGCAAATCTGCTGCACAAGAATTCTTTAAAGCGTTCAAGAACAAAGATATCAGTTTGAGGACTAAGGTGTGCCTGATTCAAACTATATTATTTTCAATAGCCACGTATACATATGAAAGTTGGACAATTAAAGACAACCATAGAAAAATTGATGCATTTGAGTTGCGATGTTGGGGAGAATATTGAAAGTATCATGGGCTATCAAAATAACAAATATGTATTGGAAGAATTACAGCCAGAATGTACCTGAGAAACCAGCATGGCCAGACTTTGTCTTTCATAATTTGGACACATTAACAGGAGGGACCCATCCCTGGAGAAGGACATCATACTTGGTAAAGTAGAGGGTCAGCAAAAGAGAGGAAGACCCCCAGTGAAATGGATTGGCATCATGTCATCAGCAATTGCTGAAGCATAGCCAGAGTTCTGAGGTTGTCGCAGGACCGAGTCGTGTTTTGTTCGGCTGTGCATAATAAGTTCGCTATGAGTTTGACAGCACCTTACAACAATAATGGCTTATTCACTGAAAATACTTTAAAAAAAAAAATGTTTTATTATGAATTATGTGATAGTTTACATGGGAGAACATTAGCTTTACATTCATCCTGTCGTATACGTTTCATTGCCAGGGTTACAATTCCCTCCATGCATCATCAACCAACCAAATGGTATATCCTGCAAGCCTACCTCCACTCCCCACCCCCCTGTCGTCAGTACACAGCTCCTCTCCCTCTCTGGATTAAAAGTCCCCAGCCGCTCCATCTCTCCACGTCATCATGTCTGCCTCCATCTCTGGCATCAGTATTTCTCTGGATAAGGTCTTGCTCTCTGCTCTTCTCCCTTAATGGTCCTGGGACCTCCGCTCCTAAACTGCAAAGTCTTCACTTCTCTCTTTCAATATTTTGCCGTTAGAATCTTTCATTATTTGCAGGGAAGGCTTGAATTTTTTCTTTAATTCTTTCAGCTTGAGAAATAGTGTGTTCTTCCCTTTTGGTTTTCTAATGCCAGGCTTTGCCTGTTTCATTATAATACTTGACTTTGTCTTCTTGAGCTGCCTTTGGAAATTTTCTGTTTAACTATTTTACCTCTTATTATCTTCCAGTTGCTTTAGCATCTATACACTGGAAAGCAAATTTGAGAATCTTTTAACATCCATTTTGTCTTTTCCTTGTTTCTTAATTACCTTTTGTTTGAATATGTTGCTGTTTTGTGTGCCGTCGAGTCAATTCAGACTCATAACGACCTTGTATAGGGTTTCTGAGGAACAGCTGATGAGTTTGAACCACCGATTTTGCAGTTCAAACAGACCTTGAGATGGAGTGCTTATCCTATAGTGTCATACCAGGACTCCTTAAGGGGTATCTGATGTGTATTATAACACTATGTTGCTGTTGTTTTTGTTATGTGCCATGGAGTCGGTTCCGACTCATAGCAACCCTGTACAGGGTTTCCGAGGCTGCAAATCTTTATGAGAGCAGAAAGCCTCATCTTTCTCCCACGGAACAGCTTGTAGTTTAGAACTGCTGACCCTTGAGGTTAGCAGCCCAGTTCGTAACCACTACACTACCAGAGCTCCTTAAAGACCATATCAATTGAGCAAGATTATAATAACTGTCAGAAGCCCCTCTCAGATATTGGATGTAGTGAATGTAATAGTGGCAAATGAAATTGCTTCCCACATACAGCTCCTTTATATCATGTCTCTTGAAAACAAATTGATTATGTGGTCTGAAGTTTCATTGTACCATATATATGTAATCTCTGCTACATCTGTATTAGTCATAACAAATACCTAAGTTCCTGGTTTATGCATGTACTGTACCTGATTTCTTTCATTATTTTAGTGTAAACTTTCTCTGCTTAGAAATGAAACGTTTACAGTATAGCAGTGTATGGTTCCATTCATCAAATCCCATATATTGAGGTTCTCTTGAGTGTTGAAGCGTTATCTCACTGTTTCATTTTCTCTAGAATATATCACCATAACATGCATCATCATCCCTAAACACAATAAAATCAATGCTACTGATAACAACAGCAAGCATCAAAGGAGGAGTATTGATTTGGAAGTGAAACAAAAGGTAATTAAACAACATGATGGTGGAAAGTCACTGAATTCTATTGCTACAGATTTAGGCATGTTTGCACAACATCCACATCACATAATGGCCCTTTTCACAGAATGTATCTTGGTTGTTAAGTTACATATGACTCTATTAAGTATATTATTCCTACATGTCCACATTTATATTGAAAACACATGACGCTTTGGGGAGGGAAGTGATAGAAGCTTGTAAAATCTTGAATCCCAGCCAAGGATACCATGGTTATAATAAATATATCAGAAGCTTGTGACAATATAATGAATTTTCTACTTATTAATAGAATTAGAAAATAATAGATTTGATAAATTTTAGGTGAGTGAAGTTTGCTGTAAGGACCTCTGGTAGCATAGTGGTTACAATTCGGGCTGTTAACCTCAAGGTCAGCAGTTTGAAACTACCAGCCGTTCCATGGGAGAAAGATCAGGCTTTCTGCTCCCATAAAGATTTATAGAAACCCTATACAGGATGGCAGTGTGTCAGAACTGAGTCCACAGCACACTACCACCACCACCAAAGGTCACTATGAGTCAGAACTGACTTGATGGCCCTTAACAACAACAAGCCAATCAAAGTATAAGATATTCTGTTAAAGTTACATTTTTGTTCATTATCAATAACCCCCTCAAATTGTTCAATATTCAGTACAGACAATAGCACACTTTATGGTTCTCCAATTCTCAATGTTGTCTCAGAGTTTTAATACAGATTTTCTTTCCATTTTAAAACAAGGTAGTAGTATAGGAAATAGACATTAACCACATGAGGCACTTTGAAGTTGATTTATCAAGTAATAGCAAACTCAGAAATGTGAGGACACACAGCAGCAACAGAAAGAGTAATTATCTTTCTTCTGAAAATAAAATTAAATGTCTAGAGGTGAGGGAATTTTTATTGAATTAAAAGAAAAATACAATGTGATAATGAATATATTCGTTTTATTTTGTCATTTATTCAGACCCTAGACATACATGCCATACCTCAGGATGCAATTTTTCTTAAGAATATTTTAGCACTCAGCTAAAGTGGTAGCTTATGATTCCATGAAAAATAAAGGGTAATATTGTTGGGTGCAGTTGATTCCAACTCACATGATCTTATATACAACAGAATGAAACTGTGCCTGGTACTGCACCATTCTCACAAGCAATGCTATCCCTGAGCTCATTGTTGCAGCTATGATTTCAATCTGTTTCACCGACGGTTTTCCTGTTTTTCTCTGACCCTCTTCTTTACCAAGTATGATGTCCTGCTCCAGGGACTTGTCCCTGATAACATGCTCAAAAGTATGTGAGACAAAGTCTCACCAACATTGCCTCTAAGGAATATTCAGGATGTGTTTTTTCTGAAATACGTCCATATTTCTTTATTCTTCTGGCAGGCCATGGTATATTTAGTATTCTTTACTAACACTGTAGTTTAAAGGCATGGATTCTTCATCAGTCTTCCTTATCCATTGTATTGCTTTCACATGCATATCAGGTGATTGAAAATATCACAGTTAGGTACAACTTTGTCTTTAAAGTTAGATCTTTGCTTTTTAACTCTTTAAGGAAGTCTTTTGCATTTGCTCTTTGAAGTATGTTGTTTGATTCTTGACTACTACTTCAATGGACATTGATTCCGTGGTTCCAAGTAAAATTAAATTTCTGACAACGTCAATCTTTTCTGCATTTATTGTGATGTTGCTAACTTGTCCCATTGTGGAGATTTTCATTTTCTTCTTGTTGAGATGTAATCCATACTGAAGGCTTTACTCTTTGATCTTCATTAGTAAGTCTTCAAGTCCTCGTCAATTCAGCTAGCAAGATTGTGTCATCTGTATATCACAATATGTTAATGATTCTTTCTCCAATTGTCATGACACAGTCTTCTTCATGTATTTCAGCTTCTCAGATTGTTTGCTCAGCATATAGATTAACTAAGTATGGTGATAGGATACAACCCTGATGAACACCTTCTATGATTCTAATTCAGGCAGTATCCCCTTGGTCTGTTTTAACAACTGTCTCTTGGTCTATGTACAGGTTCTGCATGAACAGGAATACATGTTCTGGAATTTGCATTCTTTTGAATGTTATCCATAATCTTTTATTACACACATAGTTGAAAGCCTTTTTATAGTCAATAAAACACAAGTTTCATTGCTATTTTCTGCTTTCAGCTAAGATACAGCTATGCCATCAATGATATTTCTCATTCCACATCCTCTTCTGAAACTGGCTTAAATTTCTGGCAGTTTCCTGTCAGTGGATGTACTGTTACAACTGTTTTTCAATCACCTTCATCAACATTTTACTTGTGTAGGATATTAATGGCATTGTTTATATTGTGCCTCTCAATTATGTAAATAATCTGGCATCTAAGAGGTTATATATTCATCCTATGACTTCTACAGTGGAACTTAGACTTATCACTTGAAGATTTTTATGGTTTTCTAGTAAACTGATAGACAGTAGTAGAATCTCTGTGTCCTTTTACAGATTTCTTGCCAGTTGTGCTCAGCTAATGCTTTTGAACAGTCATTAGAATTTGTTTTTTAAAAGTTTACAACATCACTGTAAACTTGGATTATTTGTCCATTATCTGCTAGATTTAAGGAAATGTTTAACAAAAACTTTCAAAAAAAAAAAAAACAACAACAAAAACTGAAAGGAAACAAATGGCTCTAGGTAGTGATCTCTCTTTTACAAATGCAAAAAAGATGGTATTACAAGATTTAAGGGATGGTGCTGGTATGTACAGAATGAAGGCTAGGTCTATTAAACATTTTATAATATGTTGAAGAATGCTCCACCCTAAAGAATGATTGAAATTCAATTTCAGCATCCCTTCCATTGAGACACTGTGTGACAGAGTATTTAATTCACTACGCTGGATCCTATCATCTCTATATGGTTTCTGAGGAACAGTTGATGGGTTTGAACTGCAAGCTTGTGATTTGCAGTCCAGTGTTTATTCTACAGTGTCACACCAAGAGTCCATGGTATCTAATAATATATTCCATATATAATTAGATATTATATCTTATCATATGGGCTCTTTGTCAGGTTTTCTTTTTCTTTTACAAAATTAGACACTCACCATGCTAAATCGAATCACCTATCTAATTAGAACTACAATTATACTTTCCAATGCACTCCGTAGAAAGCATTGATCTAGAATGCCTAATGTATGTTGTTGTTGTTGTTAAGTGCCGTGGAGTTGGTTCCGACTCATAGCAACCCTACACAGGGTTTCCAAGGCTGTAAATCTTTACGGGAGCAGAACGCCTCATCTTTCTCCCACGGAACCACTGGTAGTTTCGAACTGTTGACCTTGCGGTTCACAGCCTGATTCGTAACCACTACGCTACCAGAGCTCCTTATATACTCTCTTTATTCCCTTTCTCTTGGTTCTTCTATAAGTACTGTGATACAAGAGCAGTTTGTGTATGTATATTTGCTCTCTTGCCCAGTTTTTGTTATACTTGAAACACAAGTTCAGTGTAAATAGCATCTGACAATATTAGAAAGTTTGACTTTTATGTGCCCAGCAGGTAGTTGAAGACCGATGTGACTACAGAGAAAATTTTCATTACAGAAGAAATGCATGCTGTTTGACAGAGAATTCATTTTATTCTTTTCACACAGAGATTATATCTCAAATTATATTTCAAAGTCATCAAAAATAGCAAATATATTTTATATTTCTAACTGAAAATAGTAACAGTGATTAGGAAATCACTATTTGGAAAAATAAGATAAAAAATATTAATGGATATCAGAATTCATTAAAAGTACAATGATTTAAACTCCATATTCCTAATGCAAATTTAGATATATTTGATAAATGCAATTCAAAATTAAAGAGCTTTGGTAAATCATTCTGACATCTGCATGTCAAAAGGATTGCTTTTGTATGCCTTCATGTTGAAAATTAAGCTTTTATCATTTATAAAGAAATAGTGAAGATTTTATGGAATGAAAGTTTCAGCGATTTTTAGTAAGTATGGTAGATATGCTTTAGAAGAGAAATTTTGTTGGTACTGGTATTTTATTTAGGCATTCTAGTTGCTTTTAGTCAGAATCGATTTGATGGCAGCAAGATTTTTGTTGCTGCTGCTGTTGTTTTTAAATCAGAAATTATAAGGAATAAAATTCCTTCAAAGTTTTAGAAACAGTAAGTGAAAATGATTTTAAGTTTCCTATGAATTCAGCATTACCAATACTACATAACAAGCAAATGATCAAAGAATAACAACAAACATTTGACAAGGGCAGTGAAATTTTCTTAAGTGTATTTACAAGAAAGAGAAGTTTTCCCAAAATGTCTTTTTTTTAAAAAAAATAAATGTTTTATTGTGAATTGTGTGATAGTTTACATCGGAGAACATTAGTTTTACATTCATTCTATCATACATCGTTTCATTGACATAGTTAACCATCCCGTCCATGCATCATCACCCAACCAAAGGGTGTACCCTGCAAGCCTGCCCACCACCCCCCATGGTCCTCAGCACACAGCCCCTTTCCCTCTCTGATCTCAAGTCCCCAGCCACTCCATCTCTCCACGTCATCTTCTCTGCCTCCATCTCAGGCCTTTTAACCTAAGAATCTGCTTTGTTTACTGGAATTAATACTTTTCAGGAAATTGAGAAAGATTCCATTGACTAATTTACATACTTTGATATAATTGAGTTTTAATTGCCACAGTATGACCTGTGGACCTGTGCTTATATATATATTTACCTTTTTTCTTTCCTTTTTTTTGCTAAAATTAACCACGAACAGTATTTTAACTTCCAGGTGCCTTTAAACTTGGATTAGTATCTAGAAGTAAGAATTTTTTTTTTTTTTGTATGTGTGTGTGTGTGTGTATGTGTGTGTGTGATTACTTATTTCTGCAAGGCAACATTATTTTCATTATTTTTACTGATCAGTTTGCTCTGATCACTGGCTGGGAACATAGAAAAGGGAAGTTCCTGCAGTAAGAGTTTCACAATTTTTCCAGAGAGCTACTAAATCTTTACAACCAGTTGGAACTTGAAGTATTCCAGCCAAGAGACATTACGGCCTTGGCAACCATTTTTGGACTATTAGTCAGCTAGGAGCTCTGGTAGCGTAGCGGTTACGAATTGGGCTGCGAACTGCAAGGTCAGTAGTTTGAAACTACCACCTGTTCAGAGGGAGAAAGATGAGGCTTTCTGCTCCTGTATTTATACGGAAACCCTGAACAGGGTAAGAGTAGGAATCGACTCCATGGCACATAACAACAAGAAGTCAGCTTTCAGAGACTGAGGTCTCTAGACTCGGATTCCTACTTCTGGGTGAATCAGTGTGGATGAAGAGGCAGGGCTATGTTTTAAGATGGTAGTAGTGATTGTGTGCCATAGAGTCAATTTCAACTCATAGCGACCATGTATAGGGTTTCAGAGGCTGAGCATCATTAAAGGAATGGTGTCATAAATGACCAAGATAACTAAAACAATAACATAATAATACTATCTTTTACACATTTTATACATATTATATGGAGGTCGGTGACACCATATGATAAGCACTGGAATATGAACCACAAAGTCTACAGTTTGAGCCTGCCAGTCACTCCATGAGTGGAAGTTAGGCGTCTGTTCCTATGAAGATTTTCAGGCTCAGAAACCCTATAAAAGGTCGTTGTGAGTCGCAACTGACTCCATAGCACTAACAACAATAGCAACAACATATATCATAAGAATATTAACATTATACAGTTTATTATGTATTATTTAATATATTATCAATATATTAAATAACATCAATAACAAATAATATATAATATTACATAATGTTGGTATTGTGTAATATATAATATACAATATTAATTATATATATATACATACATCAATTGTCTGTCATCTTGCTCCTATGGAGCAGCTGGTGGATTTGAACTACTGCCTTTTTGGATAGCAGCCCAAGTGTAACCCACAATGCTACTAGGGATCCTTTTGTAGTATGTTGTTGTTGTTGTTAAGTGCCACTGAGTCGGTTCCTACTCATAACAACCCTGTACAGGGTTTCAAGGAGGGGTTGTGAATTTGAACCACTGACCATGGAGTTCAAACTGACAGCAAAAGCTGGGTTGGTATGCCTGCCATTCAGGGAAGGTTTTCTCCAGTGGCAAATTGAGGCAGCTCTTTAAATGCTTGACATCGAATCGAAACATCTTCATCTTCACAGAGGTCTAATTGTGCATTGGTAGCAGAATCATCCAATTCTGGAAAATGCTTAAAGAATTTTGTAATAAACTGAGCAGCTAATCTTTTCTCCTTGGTACCACCTTTCACACCATCCAGTATGATATTATAGAAATCTTTATGCTTATCCACTTGCTCCGTGGCATCAGCTAAGATGCCATAATTGTTGTAAAGCTTCTCCACCGTCTGCATGATGAGCAACAAGCCCAAGATCTGCTCCTGCTGTTGTCATTGTCTCGGACCTGCACCACCATCACCTCTGAAGTTCTTTAAACCACAACCCACACTATTACATCTCCATCAGATGCCAGTTTTATATATTGTTTCTTTTGTGTATGTGTGTATCTTTCCTATGTATTAGTTTGGAAAGTATATAGTTTAATGTGCTTTTAATTTTTTGAAATATACTTTTGTAAAAAAAAAAAAATCTACTGAATTTTTTTTAATAATTAGAGTTGTCATGAATGAAACTAGTGGGTTCCCAGTAGATGTATCTGGATTCAGCTGTATGGTAGTCTCTATCAGTAACTACAAAATAGATTTGATAACTTCTCAGAACAGACTGGTCTCCAGAGTAACTGTTCTCAACTGTGAATCAAATACACTTTCTTAATCATCTTAAACCAAACTTCATTTTGCTGCAAATGTCTCAGTTGTATTATGTAAGGTTGTATTAAATACAGAATATTCTCAGCCTTCTTTATTCCCCCAAAGAAATTTCCAAGGCTTAATTATTCTAATAAGTTCACATGATGGTCTAGATGACTGCCTCATGATTTAAAATGTGATTGTTTAAATGTAGCCCCTCCATCAACATATGCAGCTGTGCTACTTTGAGTTGGATTCCATGGCAGTGAGCTTTTTTTTTTTCCCTCTGACAACCCATAAGCCATCTTTTTCCATCACTAGCCTGACTTGGGTACAAATCTCTAATTTCTAAGTGGTATCTATTTCAGGCTTATAATAAATTTTGTTATTCTTTTTCGAAGATTTAAGAGTTCATGGGGAAAGGAGTCACTTTCAATATGCCTGGCCTTTTGATGCTTTGCAAAATTTCTTTTGCATATACTTTTCCTCTGGGAAGCTGACTCTGCCTGCTCTTCATGCTTCCCAACACCTCACATTCCTCATGAAGTTCCCACTTAGCAGATACCAGCCTGGAGATCAGAGGTTTTATCTACCCTCCCCAAATGCTACTTTCTGAGGGTAAAACCTAACAGCTTTTCCTGTTTCATGAAGTCCTGAGAGGAAATATTATGAATTCATGGATAAATATTTTCTGTATCATTTAAAGACAATCAGTTTTAAAAGTTTGTATTTGCAATTCTTTTCATTTGTTGAAACAAATGTTTCAGGATAAATTATTTCATAGTCAAAATCTGAAACAGAGATATTTCTTATTGGAAGTGCATGTATTATCTATCACTTTTATTATCAACAACTGAACATATGGTTTGGGGCATTGAAATCAAGATCAAAGAGTTAATATTTTCCATTCTTAGTTTAGAAATTTGTTTATATCATCTTAAGACATAAATGTAAATCAGAGCATACCAGCTTTCATTTGACACAGGCTTTAAAACACTCCTCATATTTTTGTTTTTTCTTTAAGCTTGTGGCTAGTTTGCATTAGGATACTGGTTGATATACGCAGGTTGTTGAGTTGTTGTTTTGAACCACTGAGTTTGCAGTTCAAACCTGTGATCCAGTGATTTAAACTACAGTGCCACTTGAACTATATAGCTGATATTTCCATTGTTAGGTGTTATTGGCTGATTCTAACTCATAGCAACCCTGTATAGGGTTTCCAAGGAGTGACTGGTGGATTTGAATTTCTGACCTTGCAGTAGGCAGTCCAATGCTTATCATGCAGTGCCACACCAGAACTCTGTATATCTGTTAGAAGACTTCAAAACATGCTTAAAAATTAGAATAAAATATATTTGATAGTACATTTTAATGAACATTCATTTTGAATTGAATTTCACGGTGACATTCTGCAATGCATCTTTTGGCCCATTTCTAAAACAGATTTATATAGAGATGGCAGTTGTCAGGAGACAGAAGTTATGACTTTCCTTTAAAATTTATTTTACTATAAACATAAACTCTAGACAATGTTTATAACAGATTTATTCCAACTGGTTTTCCATATGAGTTGTGCAGTTTGAAAAGTCTATTTTTAAAAGTCCATAAGAGTGACAAAAAAGATTTACATCTCTTAAATGTAGGTTGTCAAGTAGCTCATCCAAATTCTCTGGTATTTAAGAAAATTACCTTTATCTATAGTTCTTCTGGTTGCTATTAAAATTTGTGATTTTTTTTGACCTTTTTTAAAAAACCATTTTACAATCCCACTAAGTAAGTTCCCAAAAATAGTGGTGTCTGCACTTTTCTAAGTTCATCATGAACAAAACAAATTCCTGTTTGAATGCAGTCTACTATTTGTGAAACACATATTAACAAGACAAAACAGATAAATTGAGTATACCTAACACCATTGTTGTTGTTGTTGTTAAATGTTGTCAAGTCCATTCTGACCCATAGCGACCCCGTATAGGAGCAGCTGGTGAGCTTCAACCGCAGATGGCTTTGCAGTTTGGCGCATTAACCCACAGCACCACACCAGGACTCTGACACCATTAGATATACCCAATTT
>NW_006408529.1:22846649-22850403 GCF_000296735.1 Chrysochloris asiatica | reverse complement strand
TGCTATCTGCCTTCCCCTACTAGTACAATGCATTCAGTGTTAGATGGACTCCTGATGAGGAGCTGTAGGAAAAGCACTGGCCTTCGAATCATAAGATTCAAACTCACTAGCTGTTCCTCGGTAATCCTATATAGGGTCACCATTAGTAGGAACTGACTCAATGTATTTAACAATGATAACAAAAGTTTTAAATATATGAAGAAGAAAAAAAAGCAGGCAAAGAGGAATAAAAAGGTGACTGGCAGAGCTAACATGATGATTTATGCTTTTATTTTTTATATAAAACAGGATTTTTTTGTTAAGTGCCATGGAGTCAGTTCTGACTCATCGTGACCCTGTATAGGGTTTTCAATGAACAGCTGGTAAATTTTAACTGCAGACCTTGTGATTCAAACACCTTGTGGTCCAGTGTGTTATTCCACAGTGTCACACCAGAACTGTGTGTGATACTAAGCATGAAGTAAATAAGGAAATACATCAAGTGTTCCCACACTAAAGAATGTTCTGAACAGAAAGAGTAGCAATTGCAAAACCCTGGAGGAGGGCTATGCCTGCCATTTCCAAGATCAATAAAAGTGTCAGTGTGATCGCAATGAGTAGCAAGGAGAGTGATGAGAACTCAGATTAGAAGATGAGATGGGAGAGGATGATCAAGAAGATGATGCAGCCAGGATAAGATCATTGACTTGCTCTGGATGATATGAAGAGGCAGCAGAAAGATTCTGAACAAAAACTGTTAATTAAAAGAACATAAATTCATATGAAATTCCAACTGAGGTTAGAATTAAAGCCAAATGGTTTTTATGCAGTGCTGAAAATTTATGTATTTTGACAGAAAAATTAGATTATATGGTTTCATAAAAAGAATAGGTAGAAAGTAGTTGTTGATGTTAGTTGTCCTTCAGCTAGCTTCATTCCCATGCACAATAGAATGAAATATTACTGAGTCCTATATCATCTTCATGATCATTGGTATGCTTGAGTTGATTGTTGTAATGACAGTATTTTGAGAACCTCTTGAAATGATTGAACATTGATCAATTCTTTTAGTACAGTGATTCTTTCATCTTCTTTTGAAGTATTCCTTAAAAAAAAAATGTGAGAAATTTCACACTTCATTATAATACTTTACTTTGTCTTTTTGAGCTGTCCTTTGAAATTTTCTCTTGAGCTCTTTTACTTCATCATGTCTTCCAGTCATTTTAGCATCTGTGTGGTCAAGAACATGTTACAGAGTCTCTTCTGACATCTGCTTTAGTATTTTCTTATTTTCCTTTATTTTTAATGCTTGCTTTGTTTATGTATGATATTCTTGATGTCACCCCACAAGTATTCTAGCCTTCAGTCATTAGTGTCTAAGGTATCCCATGTGTTCTTGATATCGTCTCGAGATTAATATGTCATGTACTCAAGGTCATATTTTGTCTCTCTTGGAATTATTTAATTTTCTTCTGCTTTAGCCTATATTTGTATATGAGCAATTGATGGTGTGTTTGTTCCGCAGTCAGTGCCTGGCCTTATTTTGGCTGAAGATATTGACTTTTTCTGTTGTCTCTTCCCAAAGATATAGGCAATTTGATTCCTGTGTATTGCATCTGTTGAGGCCCAGGTGTATGATCTTTGTTTATATTGTTGAAAAAAGGAATTTGCAATTAATAAGCCTTTGATTATTCCATCTCTAGCATCATATCTATCATCAAGCTCGTGTTTTCTTACTACAGATTCTTCCTTTTGGTTTCCATCTTTCCATTTCAGTCTCCAGTAATTATCAATGTATTTTGATTGAATGTTTGATCTATTTCATATTAAAAACATTGGTGGTTGTTGTTGTTGTTTTTAAATGCTGCCTAGTTGGTTATTACTCACAAAAACCCTGTATAGGGTTTTCAAGGAGTGTCTGGTGGATTTGAACTGCTGATCTTGCAGTTAGCAATCCAGTGCTTATCCTACAGCACCACACCAGAACTCTGAATAAGTTAGTAGACTACTAGAATTGTGTCATCACTGGACTTAGTGGTTGGTGCACAAATTTTAATAATAGTGATATTTACTGGTTTTCCTTATAGGTGTATGAATTCTATTCAATCATAGACAGCATTGTACTGCAAGGTAGATCTTTTTATTTTTTTTTAACTTTTTATTGTGAATTGATTGAAGGTTAACAGACATGATAGTTAGCTTTAGTTTCAACCAATCATATGCTTTCTTTTAACTAAATGATTATAATCTCTCCTCTCTGCAACAACAGTTATTCTATTTCCTCCCTGTGACTTCCCTATTACATCTTTTTTTTTTTCACAATCAACAAACTAAAAAATATTTGATTTACACATATAAAACAAAAAGATATATTCATTTAAAGGTCCAAAGGGCACGTTTTGCAAGCCAGTCTCCTGAATGCAGGCACATAGCCTTTCTCAACTAACACTAACCATTAGATTTATTGGGAAAATGATTATCAGAAATTTTATTATTGTCATTGATAGAATTTTATTATGTGTAATCCAGGATACTTGCCTTTACTATGCTATTATTTAATAGCATTGTTGGGTATTATTTAATAAAGTTCCAATAACTAACCTGTACAATGCTGTTCTTCCAAATTTCCTTCAATTAATACCATTTGAGATTTTTTTATATAGAAAATGTAACATGAGTTAAATTCATACTGTCTTTATTGGGAAATTTTACTCCTAATATATTTCATTTATTATAAATATTCACAGAGTATTTATAATAAGCATAAATCAACAACTGAATGAAACACCTGTTCACATATTTATTTTAAAGAAAAACTAAGTTCAATTTTATCTTAAAATAATTGGTACATACTCAGCATCATTTGGGAGTTTGCGTAACATTTTTCTGAATGTTCTTAGTGACTTAGAGATCATACTGAGTTCATTGGAGAGAACATTTCAGGTCTCAAATTGCACTGCAGGGCAAAGTTGGGGGTTCTATTAAACCATCTGGCCTCGGAAACAATATGCAGGGTAACTATGAGTCAGAACTGATGCAATGGCACTTAACAACAACAACAACAACATACACAAGATAGGTAAGAGTCAGAACCTGCTATACTCTTATGTGGCCAAGTATATGAATTTCCACAAGGCATAAGTCTGAAGAATGTTATTTTCAGAAAAGGGGAATGATGACTTCAGAGAAACCATTTTCTCAAACAACAGAAAACAGCTACTATTATTGTACTGCTAAACACATGGTTTGCAGTTCAAACCCACCAGCCACTCTTTGGAAATGCTATACAGGTTTGCATGAGTTGGGATCAACTTGAAAGCACTTAATAACAACCAATCTTGCTGAAATTACTCTAGGTCTGAAAGGATATATAAAAACGGATGCTATGTTTGTATAAGGGCCACACAGAAGTGCTTCTAGAAAAGATTGTTTGCCCTGGTAGGCTACTTTTCTAAGCCACTCTCTTTACTGTTTGCTCAAAATCTGTATACTCACTTTTTCATGGAGGAATTCACAGTAAACTGGGCTTCTTGTGTTGCTCTTTCTCTTCAATGGATGTTCTTTTAATAGCTCTTCAACCATCTATACAGGAACAATAGGGTTTTGTGTATTTGATCAATGATTTCAAATTTGGTTAATGAAAGAGAACATTGATTAATTGGTTCTCATCACCAACAGACTCATCATGCCTATCAAAAGTAGACAAAAGTCAGAGACCTTCTTTTAAAAAGCCATCATATTTAGTTTTCTAGAAGAGTCCTGGTATGTGCTTTAG
>NW_006408529.1:22823292-22846454 GCF_000296735.1 Chrysochloris asiatica | reverse complement strand
ATATATATATATATAGCTTTTAAAATGTCTTGAATACAAAGATTGGGACTTCAGGAAGAATGTGAGCAAAGGAGTGAGGTATTAAATACAGGGAGTCCCTGGGTTACAAATGAGATGTCTTCCTTCGTGTATCTTTAAGTAAAATTTATAGATAAGTTGTAACAGGTATATATGGTTCTTAAAAGGCTCAAGCATTTTCCGTGATTTTAAAGTTGCACGAGCAACAAGTAAAGGTTATTGTGATTAAGAATTTGTTTTGAGTAGTGTTTTGTTCATTTTTTTTTAAGTTGAGGGCAAATTTGAATAACATTAAATGGCAAGTGAGTTATCTGTAGGTCTGATATTTGTACCAAGGGAATTACAGTATAGAAATTCCAGTCAGCTTCATTAATAAAGAAATCTATGATGTAAGCTCTGTGATGAACTTTTTTTTTTTTTAATTATTGAGTATCTACACAACACAGTAGATGCTCAATAGCTTCTTGTTTTGTTTTGATTTTTTTGTTTTTTGGGTTTTTCAGAATTAATTAATAAAACCAAGCTCAGATTCTCTTTGGCTGCTTGACAGAGGAGAGAGAATTTCTGCACATAGATAGAAAATGTGTAGAAACCCACCCATCTTCCTCTCATTTATGCATATGGGGGACCTGGGTGAGCTACTAGGAAGAACCAAGTAGATGGGTGTACCCATACAGGGTGTCTGCAATGAGAATACACCACCAACAGCCTCAGTGCCCTCCTGGTTTAAGGCCTTTGTTTTACATCTGGCAATGGATATAACTTTGCATGGATCATTGAGAGTCATCTGCAACTATTTTACAGCCTATTACTTAATTTGTAATTTGTCTTCCTCTCATTTCTTGTAAGTCAGAGATACCATAGTCTCTCCCCTCCCTCCACGCCCCCAAAATCACTATGCACAAACATTATGGTTTAGAAGCTGACCTCTCTCCACAGAATAATGTATGGTATTTGGCCCATAGCAGTTCTATTGTTTCAAAAAATATATATTCCTACGTTTCAAATATCCCATGCGTCATTCTACTCTGCTATGAAATCAGTTGAGAGATTGTAATAAGTCCAGCATTAAGAGATGGTAATGCAGAATAAATTTCTAAAATTTCACTTAAAACAGTAATAAATACTGGGCAAAAATAATGTCAAAGCCTTGTTTTTGGAGTTGTATTCCAATTGTTCTTTTCCTTTGAATATGAAGGAGTGTGCAATTAATGTCTAGGAGTTTATAAGTTTCAGAAATAAACCACTAGAATAATGAACTGCACAAAGGATGACAAAAGTGAGAGATGTGTATTTCCTGCATTGTGTAAGTAATCACAAGTAAAATTCATGATAATAATATCAATTTACACACAACTGATCTCCAAAGATTATAAGCTTATGCATATGTAATACAAAACAAAGAAACTTATAAATTAGTATAGATTAATTATTTACATGAAATAATTTTCTGTTTGTACACATATAAATTAAGCAGTTAAATTATAAGAAGGATGAAGTAGGGATTTTAAATGTGTCTATTTAATTTTTATTTTTATAAAATTTTTATATTCTAACTCTTCATGATCTCAAACCTGAGAAAGGAAAGCAAGCATATATAATTAATGCTAGAATGGTTAAACTGACTTCACTTTAAATATGCACCTGTTTAATTTAAAACCTGTTCAAACACTCTAGGGGTAGAAACAAATGTGATAATTTTTAAGCACAGGATGGAAATTTAAATTAAGTAAATATGTATAGATCCTTTCTAACCCAGATTTTGCAAAGTTTGTGTAAATCGAATTGAATATTGTTTGCAAAAAATGAATTTTAAAAAGACAGTGACTAAGAATAGGACATTGGTTTCTAGTTTATTTGATATTTTTAAATTATCTATTTAAATAATAAAATTTAAAGCAATAGAATTGACATTTTAATATTTGGATTGTTCTAAAACTATTAATAAAGAGGTGAAAACCACCTTTATATGTAAAGTTGTGTTTATTGTGTTCACGTATTTATATTTGTTTTCTCTATGATTATGCCATTTTTAAATGTTGCAAAATTCAATAAGAGCAATTTCAGTATAAAAAGCAAAGTATAACAACACATGCATATGGTAATAGCCAACCACTAACCAGGAGAAATGTGAATTTTATTACTATGATAAGCATGATATGTATATAATATGGGATGTTGTTAGTTCAATAACTTTACTTATTGATGAAAAATTATTATCTTCTCATCTTTGGCTGCAACATTGAAAATGCAAAAAGATTGATCTGGGTGTTAGAAAACTTACTGTATTTGAAAGTGAAAAGTTATGTCTACACTCAACACCAGAAAGCATTCTTATACTCAGAGACATCTTTATCTCAAACAATTTTAGATTTTCATTTTAGAGACTCAGAATGTAGCCAAGTTATTTTAAAATGCAATATACACAGAAAATACATTTAAATTCAAGAGAAAATTGAATATTAACTAAGTTAAAGTATTCAAAAGCAGAGTTGTCAGTTTGTGGATTAAGAGTAGAGATGTCAGTTTGGCCAAAGCCATGGTGTTTTCAATAACCTTATATGCATGTGAAAGTTGAACAACAAATAAGGAAGACCTTAGTAAAATTAATACATTTGGATTATAGTACTTGAGAAGAATATTAGGTACCATGGACTGCCAGAAAAGCAAACAAGTCTGGGTTGGAAGAAGTACATCCAAAATGCCCCTTTGAAGCCAAGATGGCCAGACTTAGTCTCTCATACATTGGACATGGAATCAAGAGGGACCAGTCCCTGGAGAATGACACCATGATTAGTAAAGTACAAGGATACCATGATTAGTAAAGTACAAGGACAATGAGATGGATTAGCACAGTAACATCGGCAGTGGACTCAAGGGTGGGTAGCACAGCACTGAGTGGTGTTTTGTTCTGTTGTACATAGAGTCGCTATGAGTTGGAACCAACTAGATGGCACGTAATAACAACAGCCAAACAACAACAGAATTTTTGATAATCTGCATTACATTATATGACATTTTAATGGTTCTGTGTATTTGTGTGTTTTTAAGTGGAACTGAGTATTTTTCTTATGAGCAGTTTGGCTTCTAGGTAAAGGTAAAGGGCTCCTAAGTGAAAACAAAATGTTCTTGTCATTATTTACCATCACATGCTTTTTAAATTTTATTTAAATAGACTTGGTTTAAAAATCAGAAAGGCCTTTAATATCTTACCACACATATGATACTGTCCTGTGCCAACCTAAAGTGTATTAGATAATTTTCTTTAAAGCTGCCCCCATTTCTAAACGCAATTTTACTCTGATTATACTGTCTTTACAGGTGGTACTATGGTCACAACATTCATCTGTTAACTGAAAGATTGGTGGTACAAACTCACCAGCAACTCCCTGGGAGAAATATGAGGCAGTTGGCTTTGATAAAGATTTGTAGCCTTGGAAACCCTAAGGAGCAGTTATACTCTGTACTATAGATGTCCTGATGTGGTGTGATAGAATAAACACTTGACTTCTCTCCACCAAGTGGATGGTTCAAACCCACCAGCAGCTTCTCAGAGACCTTATACATAGGTTAACTATGAGTCAGAATTGACTTGATTGCAGTGGTTATACTATATTTGGACGATAATGTTGTACAGAGACAGAATTGAATAAAACTGTTGGAATCAAACAGCATAAATGTAGTTAAAATTTCAAGTAAAGTCTTTTGAATTTTATATTGATAGCATATTACTTTAGGAAAATGTATATCTTGTTTGGTTTTCTTTCTTTTAGATTCTATTTTTGCCCCTTAATGAAATATTTTATTTTTGAATAAACATTTTGCCTCATAAGAAATGCAAAACAAAAATTTAATTATTAAGAAGTTATAGTTCTTCTATTTTCTGTTGTTTTCCAGTTGATTGCTCTAATGTTTGAAACTATTTTTTATTACTATTTTTCTATAAACAAGGCTTTCAAATTGGAGAATAAAATAGTAAAATTTTTCTGCTTGTCATATTTTTAACTTCTTAAATGCAGGGATTATGTTAGGTTTTGTTCATACACTAATAGCTCTAACTCATATCAATCATATGCATGACAGAATACAACACTGTCCTATCCTGTACTAGCCTCACACATTTTGATGTGTCAGAGCTCATTATTACAGTTACTCTATCAGTCCACTCCATAGAAAGTATTCTCCTTTTTAACTGACCTATTTTATCAAATGTGATGTCATTTTCTAGTGATCCATCCTTCATGATGATGTGTTTAAAGTTAATGAAGCAAAATCTCACCAAACTTGCTTCAAAGGTGCATTCTGGTTTTACTTCCTTGAAAACTGATTTGTGTATTCTTCTGGTAGTTCATGGTATAATCAATATTCTTCTCCAAATTCGCAATGCAAATGTGTCAATTCTACCTTCAGTTTTCCTTTTTTACTATGCAAGTTTTCCATATGTATGAGGCAATTGAAAAGACCACGGCATGGATGAAGCACACCTTATTCATCAAAGTGACATCTTTTTTTTTAAGATTTTAGAGGTCTTTTGCTGCAGATTTGGACAATGCATATGTTATTTGATTTCTTGACTGCCGCTTCTCTGCGTGTTGATTATTGATCCAAATAGATGGAAATCTTTAAAGCTTCAATTTCTTCATGATTTATTATCATGTTTATGGGCCCAGTTATGAAGTGTTTTTGTTTGTTGGTTGGTTTTGTTTTAAATCTTTTTCTTCATGTTCGAGTGAAAACCATCCTAAAACAGTAGTCTTTATCTTAATCAATAAATACTTTAAGTCGTCTTCATTTTTTGAAAGCAAGGTTGTGTTACTGCATATCACAGATTGTTACTGTGACTGGGTGAGGCCATGCAAATATGGTGTTTAGCACTCTAAGGCTGGGATTAGTTAATTTAGCCATCCAGCTAGTTTTAAAAGGAGCCATCTCAGAAGTAGGAATAGATGTTCCAAGTACCATCAAGAAGGAAGAGCATGGGAGGAGTGTGAGATCCCTACCTAGAAAAGTGGCAGTATTAGAGATGATATCATATAGAAACAGCACAGCTTTGGGCTCCAGGCCCCTAGATTAAGTAAAGCTGAGTGTCTAAGGACAGGAGATTGGCTTGTGGAATGTGTCATTTTGGTGCACACAGACTGGCTAAAAGAGATTTATAATATTTGTATGTGTGGCAGAGGCCATAGGGAAACATTGCTGAGAAACCAAAGACAAGAGTGCAGTATGGCAGAGATGAGGTTTTCCTCATTGGAAAACTGCTGCATCCTGTTGGTTTTGATCCTGAATTGCAACCTGTTCCCTTTGGCCTCTGCCTCTTACAAAACATCAAGCTTCCAATAGTCTGGCTGTATTATAGTGAATACTGCTTCAGAAAAAAATAACTGCAAGAACCATGTAGAGACTATATCTGATATCCTCTGGTTTCACAAGGGAAAAAAGAGAATCAAACTCAAAATAAGCCTAAGGTCCAAGTATGGCAGAGACCAAAGGGAAACATGGCTGAGAAACCAAAGACAAGAGTGCACTATGGCAGAAAAGAGGAATTCTTCATTAGACACTGCTGCATCCTGTTGGTTTTGATCCTGAATTATAACCTGTTCACTTCCCTAATGAACCTCATGATGGTGAATGTTGTTATGTGTGTGGTGTGCCATTGAAATGCACTGTTGAAACCAGATGCAAAGCATAGGGTGCTGTGGGAAGGATGGTTGATGTCAGAATAGGTTGTAGGGTGGTTGCATGTCTGACCTCTGCTTCATAGAAATTGACCTTGGCCTTATTTATTTATTTAAGTTTTTATTGTGAATTGAATGATAGTTTACATGGGAGAACATCAGTTTTATACCGTCATCTCATTGCAATGATTACAATTGCCTCTGTGCATCATCATTCAACAATATTTGCTTCCATTCCCTCTGTTTTTTGGGGTTTTTTTTGGGGGGGTGGGGTGGGGGAGAATGTACACAAAAACACTCAGGAATACATAATAATTTAAACAACCAAAGGGCACATTCTGCAAGGACCTTGGGCTTATTTTGAGTTTGTTTCTCTTTTTCCCTTGTGAAGCCAGATGAAGTCAGATATGGTCCCTACATGGTTTTTTGCAGTTATTGTCTGAAGCAGTATTCACTGTAATAGCTCCAGACTATTGAAAGCATGATGTTTTGTAAGAGAAAGAATTAAGTGGCAATGGAAGTACAATTTGTTTTTTAGATGGTTAGTTTAGCTTTTGTTAAATGAGTCTTGGTGTGGCACTGTTGGTTAATGTGTTGGACTGCAAAGTTGGATTGAACTTCAAGGTCAGTGGTTCAAGTTCACCTTGGAAAACTCTATGCAGGGTTGCTATGGGTTGGAACCAACTTGACAGTACTTAAGAGCAAGAACAACAATGGCTGAATGGAATGTAAGAGATAAAATGCTTCAGTTGAGGGGAGAAGAGCAACTTCTGGAGTTGCCTGGATCAGATGTCACACTGGTTAAACAAGATGGCTAATGGGGGTCAGAGCCTACTGGATCTACCCTGATAGTGGACCAAGGCCATATGCTTATGAATGGGATTAGTTCAAGGTTGGAGGAGAAAATATTGAACTTGAGTGGTTTTAGACGGTTTATGTGTTTGACTGTCTTATGGATGTTGGTTTCTCTTTTCTACTATTGTAAAATAGACTTACATGAGTTATGGAAATGAATATTTGGAATTATGATTACAGAGAGCAAGCAGGCCCACCTTCAGTCTGTACTTGATTGAATTAGCTAAAAAGGGAGTTAGAATTTTCCAGAAACAGGCTTTTTAAAAAAAATTCTTTGTAGAATCTGGGGATCCTACAAAGTCTACAGACTTTGTAGAGTCTGAGCCTCACACATAACCTTCAGAGGTGATATATTTGCATTAGAAAAGACATCCAGATCCATCTAGAACTGCTGAGAGAATAGGAGATTCATGACTGAAAGAAAGACATGCAGAAAAAGAAGAGAGAGAAGGAACTGTTTGGCTTTTTAAATTTCAAGCAAACTGTTTGCCTTGGAGGCATCAATTCAAGAAAGGCTGTACCCATTAGAGAAAACACCCATGTAGAACTGAAAGTTAAAGTAAGCTGGTGAATAGTCTAGTATGCTCACTGGTTACCACCTGGATCTGCTTGTTGAGTGTAAATGGGGGAAGCACAGCAATGAAGAGACAGGCTGAATTTGGGCATTAGCACACATTGACCTCAATAATTAGAGAAGGGGAAGAGGAAGGGCTGACTGGTCTACTAAGGATTAGAGAGTTGAGTGAATTCCTGAGTCTGTGGGCACTGACCTAGTCCCTGAGGGAGAAGACTGAGAGAGTGAAGGGGTTGTGTATAAGAGTGTGGCAAGGGAAGTTCCCTGAATCAGAGAGTACATCTCCCTTTTAGCAAGCTGAACAGCTTTAGATAAGCTCAGTGCTCGAATAGATCTCTTTCAGGATGATTCCAGATGTCAGGCAACTCTTTTCAATTCAGGATAGCTCTACTCTCAGCTTCCTGTGATTTTAGAGGCAAGTCTATGCACTCCTTGTCAGTTACAATGTAAAATCCCTAGCCAACATTGGTAAAGGTCAACAACTGACTTGCATTCCCAGCCAATCCTTGTAAAAGTTAATCATAAACCAACAAATCCTTGCAAGCTACTCATGCAGATAGTAAGCCAGTCAATCCCTTTTAAGCATCTTATGTGGATAACAAACAGATCTATTCTTCAAATTCAATTATAGCAAACTGACGATTCCTTGTAAGTGGAAAAATTAAGAAACCATGACCAGAAAGATCATAGAAAATAAGCCCATTGCACCACTAAAACTAAAATAAACCTATTGATGTTAAGTTGATTCTGACTCATAGTGCCTCTAAAGAACAAAGAAGAACTGCTACATAGGATTTCTTAGTCTGTACACTTTGGGGAACACTGTGGTTCTGTAGGATAAACACTGAACTGATAACCACATAATCAGTAGTTGGAATCCACCAGCTTATCTGTAGTTGAAAGATGAGGCTTTCTGTTCCTGCAAAGATTTACAACTTCGGAAACCCTATACAGAATCATTATGAGTCAGAATAGACTCCACAGCACTTAACAACAACTATTTATTGAAGTAGACTGACAAATATTTCTCTACAGAGTGGGTGGTGGGTTCATATCACCAAACTTTTGGTTAACATCTGAGTGCTTATCTGCTGTGGGCCCCTTCATTGCATTGCAGTGTATGTACAATCTGTGTGTAGCATCTTTAAAAATAACAGTCTTGCCTTATCCATGCAGTTTTTCTCCTCTCATTTCTCCTTTTGTCTATAACACGGAATTATTCTATGAAGCAACAAACAGCACGTCTACATCAAGCTTTTTTCTCAAAAGACCCTAGGTTGTACAAAAGGCAGTACTAGTACTAGTATTTCCTTGGTTAAAGAGCTCAGCTACTAAATGAAACGTTGGCAGTTCAAAATCTTTAGCCAGTGTGCTTCTATAAAGATTTACAGTCTTGGAAATCTTTTAAAGCAATTCAGGATAATGCTTTGGACTGAAAGTTGGTTTGAACCACAAGGTTGGCAGTTCAAACTTACCAGCTGCTCCTTGGATAGCCTATATAGGGTCACTACAGTTGGAACTGACATGAAGGCACTTAGCAGCAACAACCCTGTCCTATACGATAGCTATTAGTCTGAATCAACTCAAAGGCAGTAGGTTTGGTTTACCTTGGGTGACTCAATGGTTAAGTGTTTGAATACTAATTCAAAGGTTGGTGGTTTGGACTCACCCAGACACCCCTTGGAAAAAGAACTGTTTGCTGCTTCTGAAAAGTCACAGCTTTGAAATCTCCATAAAGTGTAGTTCTATGCTGACACACAGGGTGCAACATGAGTTGAAAATGATTTGATGGCAACTGGTTACATCACATATACATTACATCATACTCTAAGTAAGCTGTTGTTGTTGTTAGGTGCCAACGAATCTGTACTGACTAATAGCGACCCTATGTACAACAGAACGAAACACGGCCCAGTCCTGGGCCAACTTCAAATTGTTGCCATGCTTGAGCCACATTGTCAATCCATCTCATTGGGGGTCTTCCTCTTTTTCTCCGACTCTCCACCTTACCAAATATGATATCCTTCTCCAGTAACTGGTCCCTCTTGACAATATATCTGAAGTGTGACAGATGAAGTTTGGCCATTCTAGTGTCCAAGGAGCACTCTGGATGCACTTCTCCCATCATAGAACTGTTTGTTCTTTTGGCAGCCCATGGTACTTTCAATATTCTCCTCCAACACCATACATCAAAACCATCAATTCTTCTACAATCTTCCTTATTCACTGTCCAGCTTTCACATGCATTTGAGATTAATGAAAATACCATGGCTTGGGTCAGGCTCACCTTAGTCCTCAAGCTGACATCGTTGCTCTTCAACACTTTAAAAAATCTTGTGTAGCTGATTTGCCTAATGCAATACGTTGTTTGATTACTTGACTGTAGCTTCCATGAGTGTTGATGGGTGATCCAAGAAGAATGAAGTCCTTGATAACTTCAATCTTTTCTCTGTTGATAAGAATGTTGTTTATCGGTCCATGGTGAGGATTTTTGTTTCCTTTATATTGAGATGTAATTCATACTGAAGGCTGTGCTCTCCAATCTTCATCAGGAAATATTTTAAGTCCTCTTCACTTTCAGCAAGCAAGGTTGTTTCATCTGCGTATTGCAGGTTGTTAATGAGTCTTCCTCCAATCTTGATGCCACATTTTTCTTCATATACCCCAACTTATTGGATTATTTGCTCAGCATACAATTTGAATAAGTATGATGAAAGAATACAACCCTATTACACACTTTTCTTAATTTTAAACCATTCAGTTTTCCTACGTTCTGTTCAAACAACTGCCTCTTGGTCCATGTACAGATTCCTCATGAGCACAATGAAGTGTTCCTGAATACTCATACTTCACAGTGTTGTCCATAGTTTGTCATGATCCACGCAATTGAAAGCCTTTGCATAGTCAATAAAGCACAGGTAAACATCTTTATCTGGGTTACACAGTGGATGCTTAATAAAGATTTGCTGAATTAGTGAATGGTGCATGCTCAGGGAAGACATTCTTAGGATTGTTTAGGCTAGTCCTGAGTTTCCAAACTGAGGCCTTGTTCTATCTGGGCAGTACTGGGGCTGGTAAAGACCTTCAACACACAAACTCATTCACCAGGAAAGCCAATAATCTGGTAAGCAGCAGAATAGGCTGGCATAGGGGTAGAACTGAGTAAGTACCAGGATAAGGTTGGCACCCGTAGAACTACGGGGAGGAGGTGGGAAAGGAGGGGAGGAAGGGAAAAAAAAGATCCATGTTGTACAAAACATGTTTTCATCATGTGTTCCTTGGGTGCTCTGGTCTCCAAGCCCCGACAGCACTTCTATGCCTTAATGATGTCCTTGGAGGTTGTAACACAGCTTCCCCCCATCCCTGCAGACATTCAGCCAAGATCCATCAGACGTCGGCAGTGATATCCCTCATTCCATGTCCTTTTCTGAAACTGGCTTGAACCTCTGGAAGTTCTCTGTCAATATGTACTTGAAGCTGTTTCTCTAGTACCTTTAGTAAAACTTTACTCGCATGTGATATCAAAGAGATTGTGCAATGATTTCCACATTCCACTGGGTCACTTCTCTTTGGAAAGGGTACAAATATGTATCTCTTCCAATCAGTTGGCCAGCTAGTTTTCTTCCAAATTTCTTGACATAGATGAGTGAGTGCCTCCAGTACTGGCTATAAGCTAAAGTATCAGTAGAATACACATCATTATAATTGGTAGTGGATTTAGGGAAAATAAATAAGTCTATTACTATTATGATGAAACATTAATACTATTAATATGTTTCCCCATTAAAAGTTAATGATAGACAGGATGCACTATTTTTATGTAATCATGGAAAGGTAAAATATATGGAGAATAAAGCTGGATAACTAATAAAATACTTTGATACCCAAGTACTGTTGATTTAAACATGATCCAGAACATGATTCCTTATCAAAAAGACTATTGCTAAAAAACATTTATCAGCTAGCATACTTTGGATGATAACACACTCATTATTAGTGATAATAACAAATAATTTGGATTTGTTTTGATACATTGTGTGAGAAATATAAAATAGTCGTATGAAAATGTTAAAATTTGCTTCCTGATACTTAAGCAGTATTGAAAATGTCAGCTCTCAATAGTTATTTGCAGTGGAGTAGCACAAGGATCCCTGTGGGGAAAAATGAATATTGATATTTTTTCACTTTATGTTGGATTTTCATGGATGATAAAGTGCCTTCAAGGAATGGACAGAAAAGCTACATAAATTGAATTATAATGCTGAAACAAAATACCAAATTAATCAGAAAATCTAGATAAAATCCCACTGTTCCATGAAAAGGAAAAAATCATTATGCTGTTAGATTCATTGGCTAATTGCAAAGGGTATTGTATGTAATGTCAAATTTTATGGGATTGACAATTAATTTAGAAAAGAACTTTAAAGTTGTTTATTTACAAAAATGAAAGATGCATTTATCTGCATAAATAGGAACAATATGACTGTTATGGAGTGTACACAACCCTATTATGTGCAGTTTTAGAGTAGAAACAACTCCAGTTCCAAATGACATGTCAGGTTTGCTTTGTAAATATTCCCTTTAGAGAGTAGAAAGAACGATTCTGCTTTTTCCATGGCTGAGAAGTGAACCTACAATCTAATGTCTATTATCAGTATTTTAGAAGTTGTTCTGAAGATTGAGGACACTAATGTGCTATATTTAAGAAATAGAACATTTCAAAAACAATAAAATTGAAAACACATTATTATTCCTCTTTAATATTTGTTACTTTGTTCTAGTTAGAAAACTTTTAGCACTGAGTATCATTCATCACATATTAGATTTGCAGCAATTTAAAACAGATCCTGTTGATAATGTGGGAGGGAACAGATATTCTAATAAATTGTTGGCGAGATACAAATCTGTGGAGAGTAGAAATTTGTAAATATCTAAATACCTTGCCATTTCATTTATTCATCGACACAGTCCCACTTTCAGAAATGTAGCCAGGAAGATTAATCTTCACAAATACAAAAAGATACAAACAAATTTATTCATTGTTGTATTACTTGTAAAATCAAAAGATTGGGAAATAAGCTAATACCTGTCGTTATAGAATACATTCACAAATGGTATATTATCAGCTACAGACACACTCACATAAAGAATTAACTAGGTTTCTAAGTACCAATATGACCTCCAGAATGTATTTTTAACAAGAAACAGATAGTGTAGAATACTGTATGCTTTATGTTGAAAAGGGAAGAATAAGAATACTTATGCAAACTGCACTTGTTTTTCAAAGGAAATAGTAGAAAGATAAACATGGAGCTAATAAAATGATAGGTGGGACATGACAGATGAGTTTAGGATAGAAACAATGCTTTTTTGAGTATATGTTTTAGCATTATCTTGACCTTTTAAGAATGCAAATATTTTACAAATACAAAAATAAATTCAAAAGATTGAAAACCTAGACAACAAAAACAGAATAATTAAGGCACTACATTAATATCACCATATAGTACATCAAAGACAAGAAATCAGAGAATCCATAGAGGAGTTTTTGGGGTAATTAATCATAATTAATAGTTTAGAATTATCATCACCTGGTGTGGTGCTGTGGGTTAATGCCCTGGACTGCAAAGTTGGTGGTTCAAGCTCACCAACTGTTACTTGGAAACACTGTATAAGGTTGCTATGGGTCAGAAGCAACTCAACAGCACTTGACAATAACAACAATCATGCTAGTTGAAATCTCAATAAATATTCCATCTTCACATAAATTTTCACTCAACATTTGTCTTCAGATTAGGGCTAACTGGTCACAGAGTGACTTTTTCAAGAATGGCTTTAGTAAGAAATTTTGGTCAGTTCAGTTTTTATTCTGAGATGGCTTGAAACAGTACACTCTGTCCGCTGATATAAGGATAAGCTGTGATTAGCCCAAATGATGAAATTCATGTTTGATTTGCTTTATTCATAAAGAAAATAACTTGCCAAAGAGGTCACTGAAGAGAAGATAAATAGAAACTGATTAAAGCACAAGCCAGGTGTGCAAGTAAACATCAGATCCTCAGTGGTTAGGTCTAATTTTACCTGTCTTTTATAGACAATTCGGGAATCATTGGCCATATCCCAAGCAGGGTCAATCCTAGCTCTGAATATTGCAAATCATCTAGCAGATCCTCCATCTGTCAATAGACATGTTTTACATGCTTCTTCCATCTCTGAGATTCAACCCACACTTCCCTATAAGAGCAAATGAAAAAATCTCAGGTAGGGCATCTTAGGTTCTTGATGTTCCCATTCTACTTACTTCTCCAAGTCACTGACGTGAATTCTATCCTGAGGTCTGTTGCACTCTGTACCCACATGGCATGCTCAATGTTTGTCCTATCCTTTCCAGTTCTTTTTGCCACCAACAGATTTATCTCATACTCTTTAAATAAACCTGCATATTGCTTTCATGATGAGAGCTTCTAACACTTAATCTGTCCCTTTCCTCTTTGCAAAATTTACTAAGTGAAAACTTAATGTGAGTTAATAAATCAGTTCAATCTCTGAAAATAGAGTTTTGATTGGCTTTTTAATTGGTATGAGTTATATTGTTTTGTTGGCTGGAAGGAAGGGCATATTCTGGAAAATAAATTGGAATATAAAATCAAAAACTCTCATAGACTAGTTGCAAATTACCCATATTTTGATGAGGGCCTGACTCAGAAAAAATATAATATATGATATTTTATGCATAAAAAGCACCAGAGAATTGTACCTCAAAGGCTTATTTAGCCAAAACCATAAAAAATTATGTTTTACCATATTTCTGACTTTCAAATACTCAGATATATTCCAACTGATGATAGTAATCAACACACGTTAGCTGGAAAAATACAATCAATGTTTGCTTTGCCAGATCTTTGTCTGTCTTGTACTTAAAAATATCTTAGTATTTTAATGAAAGTCTTGTTGGTATTATAACACAAAGCTTATATGCCTATTTTCTACAACTGAATAAATCATAACATCTATTACTGGGATGGTACATTTAATTTTTTTTGTTGATTTATAATTATGGAATGTTGTTGTTGATAAATTCCTTTGAATTGCTAGTCACAGAAAACTTGCATAGGATTTCTAAGGAGTGACTGGTAGATTTGAACCACCAAACTTGTAATAATCAGTTCAGTGCTTATTCTACAGCATCACACCAGGACTAAAATTATTTAATATCATGCTGAAAATATTTAATGTTAACATAAAGACTTTTTTATTTTATATACTCAACTGCTTTATCTATCATCAAAAGACAAAGAGGAAGTGTTTGTGAGCAGATAAGTAAAATGAAGGTCAAGTTCCTTCTAACTTCCTTGCTACAATTAATGCAAGTCTTATTATCATAATAATATAAAACAAATTTTCTTTTTACTTTATCTGTGTTTAGTTCCTGAGTCTAAGCCCTAGTCATTTTTGTAATATACCAAAATATGGTTATGTGAAGGTAACTCCATCAGGGCAAAAATCAGCAGCATATATGTTCTTATTGTTAATAAGTACCATCAAGTCTTTTCTGACTCATAGCGATGCTGTATAGGGTTTCCAAAGAGTGGCTGGTGAGATAGAATCACTGACCTTGCTGACCAAGCTGGCAGTCCAGCACATTAATATGCAGAGCCATACCTGGGGAAAAAGACACCAACAACATCAACAAAAATCAAAGTGTGCATGTTTACATTTTAATTGCTTTGTTACAATGTTTTTGTAGCAACTAACAATTTTTGACATGTTAACAAGAAAGATGGCCTTGATTAAATTAAGGGAAAGATCAGATCAGATAACATATTATGAGTTAATAATTCATTGTTAAAAAAATATCTATCTACCATCTATTTTTCTATTTATGTGTGAGTCTAGAATAAGGGTCAGTAAGGACATAGGAGAAATATGAAATAAAAGAGAGTTGCTGTATGGTATCTGCTCCGGAAGGAAACAAATGGAATCTGAAATGGAATACCTTTTGCAATGAGTAAGAATAGGCATAATTAGAGAAAATTATAGGGCAAGAGTAAGAAGCATTATTTTATGCCCTTTTCAGGGAAAGACTTAAAACCAAAAATGCATAATTCTGGATTCCTGAGTCCAAAGATGGATTCAATTATGAAACATATTTATTCAAGTTTGTGAATACAAAAGACAACTCGGCTTTAAATAGACACATTTCTGCTCTATTTAGAATGCAGTCCACAGACCTACCACATTAACCAGGTAAACTTTCCTCATCTAGTAAATGTAGGTCATGTTTAATTAAACATTGGTCTTTAGAGCTAGAAACAAACTATGAAATAATACACTGTATTGTATATTTTTAAGTCTCTGGTAGCACTTTCAGTGGTTTGGGCTCAGTCAGAATTGTGGGCTAAATAAAAAACACATAGTGTGATAGTCGTGAATTCATGGGTATGTTTTGAGAAAAACCTGCATTTTGTGTACTGCCTCACATTTTAACATAAGATATTATCAATGGTTTTACTTTGCAAGAAAAATTAGAAAAATAATTTATGGAAAAATAAGAAACAATTGCCAATTTATGTTTGATAAATAATTACAAAAAATCCAGGACAAGAAAATCATGTCCTTATATTGGCATTATATAATATGAATTATATGTAAGTAAAACTGACAGGTCACTCTTTAATTCATGATCTTCAAATGTTCTTATATTATTTATTTGATAACCTTTTTAGAGCATCTATCAAATATTAATGATTCACTACAGAATAGTAATTTCAGAGGAAAGGAAGAGGTTTATGGCAATGGAACAATACAGAAAGATTGCACTAAATTCCTCCCTAGCATAATGTTAGGTAAGCTTCTGTTTCAAGCACCAAATTTTGTGGTGGAAATTGGTGGACAAATGCAGTCATACTATAGTTTCCCCTCTGTAATTGTTAGTGTTTTGTGTCAATTTGAATAGGCCAGAATTCCCAGAGGTTTAGCAGTTAGGATGTGCTTATTGCTATGGTGATGAAACCTTATACAGACATAGTTTGGTCTATAATGAGTGACTATGAGCAGCCAATCAATTGAAAGGATGCTTGCTTGGTGGTGTGGACTACTCCCAATATAATGGACAAGTGGAAAGGACTCTCTTTCTCTTCCACAAGGAAACTGGGACTCTGCAATTGTAAGCTCTTTCCTTGATAATAAACTTCTCACTATATATAGATATATATGTTTCATTGCTTTTCTATAAAACCCTGCCTAAGCACCCACCCATTATGAGATTATTTCTGTATATTACTCACTGATGTATTCCTAGATTCTATCTTCACCTTGTATTGTTATTGTTGTTAAGTGCCATTGAGTCGATTCTGACCCATAGCAACCCTGTATAGGGTTCCCAAGGATCAGCTGGTGAGCTTGAACCACTAACCTTGCAGTTCAAATGACTTTGCAGTCTGATGCATTAGCCCACAGCACCACACCTTGTATACATAGTGGTTAAATGCACAATAAATGGTTATCAATCTGAAGTAGATATTTATTAGTGAGACACAAGCACTATGATGTTTGGGTGTATTTATAGAATATTTGTTAAAAGGATTTGATATTTCTTTATAAAATTAGTGAATACTGACTGATACGATATCTCCACTCTATTCTATACATAACTTGGAATGGCAGTTGTGCTTTAGTAGTACTTGGAAGCCCTCACCTTACAAATGAGTTTTGCCATGAAAGATTATCTTAATTTGAAAATGTGTATGTGCCTTTTCTCACCATGTTTTCCTAAAGCCCTACTCTTGTCATGGTTACTAAATGGTAATCAGTCAGATCAGTGACCCTGTATGGGATTTCCCAGGCACATCTGGTAGGTTTGAACTGCCTTTTTTAAAAAGTCCAGTGCTGAACCTACAGGACCACAACAGGATTTTTCTTGGATGTCTGATTAAAGCATTCTAGAAATTTGATAATTGACTATTTATTAATTTATGCAGAGCAGTGAAAGACATATAAATACTAAAGATGAAATCACATCCCCCTACTCTATGAGTTTAGCAACTACTGGGGACATACACAGAGAAATAATTTCAATATAATGCTGCTGATGAAGTATACTAAAATGAAAAAGATATATAATATGATATTGAATATGGGAAAAGATATACTAACACTTGAAAAATAAAACTATATTTAAGAAGAATGAAGAGACAGAATGGTCCATTTTGAGACTGTTTTGAAGAATATTTTAGGAACACTTTCAACTGATCAAGAATGTAATAGAAACATTTAAAGCAAACTTTTTTTTTTTTTTTTACTTTAAAGTTTATATCTCCATTTTTTCTCTCTCAGTCTGTGCTGCATCTAAATCAAGGTATTTTCTATATCCTATGACTTACTATTCTTAAATTACATTTAAATAATGTCTTCTACACTAACAAGGATTTCTGGTGTGATGATGTTGGATCAGCATCAGGCTGTGAAACAATGCCGGCTGTTCAAACTTACCCGCTGCTCTTCAGAAACTTATACAGGGTCACTATGAGTCAGAACCAGCTTGACGGCACTTCAGCTGTCAACAACAACACTAAGAAGGAGCCCTGGTAATGTAGTGGGTTACAACCTGGGCTGCAAACTACAAGGTAAGCACTTTGAATCTACCAGCTGCTTGGTGGGAGAAACATGAAACTTTTTGTTCCCATTAAAATTTGCAGCCTCAAAATCCCTATATGGATCACTTTGAGTTGGAACCAACTTCACAGCACGTAACCACCATCACCACTACACTCAGAAGCATTCTTTCCCTTACTATCTCTTGACCTTTTGTTTTTACCATTAAACTCTGAAATGGTAGGTACCACTTTCTATGTGCTTTCATAATTCTGGCTATGCTCTTAGGACAAAGACATGATCTATATGTGGCTATTTGTTTTACTTCCTTCATAGCATCCAGTTCATGAATTCATAGCTTCAATAAGTATTCTTTGAATGGTGTCTCTTGGACATGCTAGTCACATGTCATATATATGAACTATGTTGTTGTGCTGTTGAGTTGCTTCTAGTGACTCTGTATAAGGTTTCCAGGGAGCAGTTGGTGAGGTTAGCAGTCTAGTGCTTATCCTAGAGCACCACACTAGGATCCAACATGAACTACGGTAAGAATAAAATGCTTGCTTCTAAATTAAATCAAGGTGAAAGACGTGACAGGCTAACCAGTTAATAGTATAAGAAGAAAATTGAAACCAAGAAGTAAAGCAATCCATTAGTTAACTGACTTACTATTCATAAGATACTGGTGATGCAGTAAAGTGTACTGGATTGCAAGGTCAGTTTGAACCTCTAGGTGGGCAGTTCAAATGCACCAGCCACTCCTCCAATACCCTACACAGGGTTGCTATGGATCGAAACCGACTTGATGACGCTTGACAGCAACAGCAGCAATTGATGTTTATTAAGCTAATTAGCATGAAAATATTTTGTGGAATCCAAATCAAGATTTGTCTAAGAAATTAACTAATTTTATTTATTCTTGACTTTTAATCCCTTTGTCATTTGAAATGATACATAAAGTGAATCCATATCTTTGTTAATGTTTGTTTAGATACTTTCTTTTGTCATTCTTAAATGCACACACTATTTTTCTAGGACAATCATTCAGTCATTTACTAGTTCATTCAATCATAATCAATTTAACATTGTGACATGTCCTAGAGATAAAGAGATGAACACTGCATGATTCCTGCTCTCAAAGAGCTCAAAGTCAACCACAAAGGAGAGGTATATATTAAGATTCTATTAAAAGTCAACGTGAATATGTTGTAATGAGGTGTAACAAAAGGTACTTTGGAAGTACAAAAGAGGGGAATTTTAGTTCTTATTAGGATAACAAGGTTAAAAATGAAAAAAATAAAAAAGTCTTTAAGTGAGAACAAAATTTGAGTTAGCCTTTGAAAGAGAATTAAATGTATATCTTTGTCTGGGTATACAGCATCCTAAATATAATAAGACCTTCACAGATAGTATTTTCCCAAAGCGGATTCCAAAGGCACACAGATTTCCTGTACATATTTTTTCAACTAAGATGATTTTATTTTGTCGATTTGGTTCTACATCAAGCATTTTGCTGATCATTCTTGAAGTGTCCATCTTTGGGAGATAGATAATTAAATAAGGTGAAGCTCCTGTCTTATAGAATACCTCAGTATAGCAGAGTAACCAGATGTGTGCAAAATAAATTACTGCAGAGAGTGAAGCACAAGACCATACACTACAAATGGCAGAAATTGTTCTTACTTTGCTCAATCCATAGAAAGGCACTCAATACATGGTGCTAAATAAATATTTGGTAAAAATAAAAAATAAATAAAAATATATGAAGACAGAAGTATATTCATGCTAAGCATGAGTAGCAAAAAAAAGGAAGAGAAGGTAGTGCCATAACTTTCAGTATTGAAATGTATTTACGGGAACTACTAAGGGACAGCCAAAAGACCAGCAGATTGAACACACCATTAGAAACCCCATAGGGGTTTCTACTATGAACTATAGGGCCACTATAAGTTGGAATAAACTTGAAGACTGTACATTGTTTTTAGTTTGTTTTTATTTTAAAAAGGGCAGACCCTGTGTTTGTACCTTCTTAAAATTCCAATTTCAAAGCAAAAAACAGTCAACTTCTAAAGATAAAGTATCAACAAACAAAATTAAAGAACATTGCATCAAGTTGATTCCAATTAATAGAATGACTGTAGTGAACCCAAGGAGTTCTGGTGTGGCACTGTGGATTTATGTACTGGACTACAACATTGGTTTGAACTGCAAGGTTGATGGTTCAAGTTCACCAGTCACTCCTCAGAAACCCAATGCAGTGTTGCTATGGGTTGGAACTGACTCCATGGCATACAACAACAACAATGACAATATATTGGTTCCAAGTCATGGTATTTTCATTAACCTGAAATGTATATGAATGTTGAACAATGAATAAAGATGATCATATAAGAATTGCTGAATTTGAGTTATGGTGCTAAAGGAGAATATTCAAAGTGCCAACGGCTGCCAGAAGGACCAACAGATCTATGTTGGAAGCAGTGCAGCCAGAGTGCTCCTTGGAGGCCGGGATGGCCAGACTTTGTCTCTCATACTTTGAATATGTTATCAGGGGCAACCAGTCCCTGGAGAAGGATATCATGCTTGATAAATTGAAGGGTCAATGAAAAAGAAGAAGACCTCCACTGGGATGGATAGGCACAATGGCAACAGCAGTGGGCTCAAGCATAGCAACTGTTGTGAGGTTGGGTCAGAACTGGGCAGTGTTTTTTTTCTGTTATGCAGAAGGTTTCTCTGAGTTGTTACAAACTCCGTGGCACCTAACAGCAACATAGTGGACAGAGTAGATTTGCTCTATAGGATTTCCAAAGCTATAAATCATTACTGAAATTGAATTTGTGTGGGCCCTTTACTTCTGCCTACCAGCAAGAAAGAAGAAGAGCTGGCCTTACAGACAAACTGTATGAACAATCTGTAAAACCCCAACATTAAAGGGCACAGTTAGAGAGGCGGGGCTGCAGCCAAGCAGAGGCAGTGACCCAGCCCTAGAAGCCGCAGAGCTGTGCATCTGGAGGGAAAGGTGTGATTGATTTTTCATCTTTCACTTTGCATTTTTCATGTATCTTTTTTCTTCACTCTGATCCTGCCCTCACTGCCCAGCCCAAATGCCTTCAGGTGGGCAGGAGCACACCCCCAAAAGGGTCCAGCATTGCACCCACAGTTTTCCAACGGTAAAGAGAATAATCACACAGGCTGCTTCTTATGACATCTGACTCTGGGATCCAGCCCCAAAGTTGACCTGGGTGGGACCCTTTATCCCTGCCTGCACAGCAAAGGCCAGTGGACAGTCACAATTTTATTTTTGTTTTTGATTGGTGGTTTCTGTCTCTGCTTCTATTTTGTTTCTGTCTTTGGTTCTTTTGGTCTCACTCTTTTCCCAGGGGTTGGAGCTTTCTCCCCCTACCTTACCCAAGAAGAGACAGCAACTGAGCTCATATAGCCAAGCTACAAGCATACCCTGTAATACCCCACCATCTGGACAAAAGCCAAAACAAGCTTCTAGGCAAAACACATGAAAAGGGGACCCTATCCACCAGGAGATGCTTAGTAAGCTTAACAACAAAGCGACATAAATCTATTTAAGCATTAGAAACCCATATAACTCCTGAAAATGTCCAAGAAAATTCAATTAAAGATCTCAACACATGTCCAAAACAGAAAAAAGTAACTGGGACAAATGAGCTGGGAGCAGACACAGACTTTCCAGTAGAAGAGCAGGCTCTGAATCTGCCTGAGAAGGAAGTCAGAAGAATGATATGTAAACAAATTCAAATGCTCCAAAAAGGGGTGGAGGAAAATAAGGAAGAAGTCAGAAATGGGCTATGGAAACTATTAAACAAGATAGATGCAGATTGGAAATGATCTGAAACCTGCAAATAGAAGTCCAGATTATCAATAATAAAATATCAGAAATGGACAACACACTGAAAGGGCAAAGGAGTGGAATGGAAGAGATAGAAGGCAGAACAATCGAGCTGGAAGACAAATCTCTCAATACTGCTAATACAGAAGAGAAAGCGGAAAATAGGATCAAACATCTGAAGGGAATCTAAGATACATGCTAGATAACAGGAAGAGGAATAACTTAATAAATATTGGCATCCCAGAACAAGAAGAATCATAGAAGTCCACAGAAGGCATAGTTGAAGAGTTTCTGGAAGAAAATTTTCCTAACATCTTGAAGGATGATAAGAAAAACATTCAAGATGCTAGGAGAACCCCAGGAAGGATAGACACCAAAATCACCAAGACATATCATAATCAAGCTTTCCAAAATCAAAGACAAGGAAGGAATCCTAAAAGAACCAGGTAAAAGAGAAATATTACTTACAAAGGCGAGCAAATCAGATTAAGCTCTGACTACTCATCAGAAACCATACAGGCAAGAAGGCAATGGGGAGACATCTATAAAACCCTAAAAGAAAAAAACTGCCAACCTACAATTGGCTATCCAGCAAAACTGTCAATCAAATACAATGGTGCAATCAAAACATTCCAGGATAAACAGAAGCCAAGATTTTGTCAAAGCCAATCCAGTGCTTCAAAACACCTGAAAAGGAGTTCTTTGGAATGAAAACCAGCAAGAACAGACACAACCAGAGATTGACAGGCATAGCAAAACCACCTGGAACTCAGTCGACAGCAGAGTTCAGAACAGAACAAAATTACAGCAATGAATTCAGAGGATCTGAGAGACCAATCAAAGATGAAAATATTAACAATGTCACAGAAAGGAAAAATATAGGAATAGAGATCCAGATGGTGAGGAGGTTGAGTAGATTGCAGGATACAATAGACTGTATTAAATACAGGGAAAACATAATAGACTATAGGGTAACCCCAAAGAAAATTAATTCTTCACAATTTACCATGAAAATGAAGATCCAAGCAGAAAAAGGAAACATAAAAACTAAGAAAAAAACAACAAGAAATAGCACAAAAAACATGAACTCAGCACAAGAAGGCATGCAGAACAAAGGAACAAAGAGCATCACAAAAAATTAACATAATGACAGCAGTTAATCCAAACTTATTTATAATTACACTGAATGTCAATGGATTAAATGCACCAGTGAAGAGACAGAGAGTGGCAGAATGTGTAAGAAAACAAGATCCTTCAATATGCTGCCTACAAGAGATACACCTTACACAAAAGAACAAAAACAGACTAAAAGTTAAAAGATGGAAAAAATATATACCAAGCTAACAGCAATAAAAAGCAAGCAAGAGTGGCGATACTAATCTCTCATAAAGTAAACTTTAAAGCAAAAACTAGCATAATAGATAAAGAAGGACACTATTGCATGATTAAAGGGTCAATTGAGCAAGATGACATAATCATAATTAACATCTAAATTCCAAATGAAAGAGCACCAAGATATTCAAAGCAAACCCTACTAGAATTGAAGAAAGAAATAGGTAAATCTAAATTATAGTGAGAGATTTTA